>NC_079196.1:227129362-227729362 GCF_029499605.1 Hyla sarda
AGGGTTACACCCATAGTAGACAGGGGAGGAAAGGGTTACACACATAGTAGACAGGGGAGAGAAAGGGTTACACACATAGTAGACAGGGGGGAGAGAAAGGGTTACACACATAGTAGACAGGGGGGAGATAAAGGGTTACACACATAGTAGACAGGGGAGAGAAAGGGTTACACACATAGTAGACAGGGGGGAGAGAAAGGGTTACACACATAGTAGACAGGGGGGAGATAAAGGGTTACACACATAGTAGACAGGGGAGAGAAAGGGTTACACACATAGTAGACAGGGGGGAGAGAAAGGGTTACACACATAGTAGACAGGGGGGAGAGAAAGGGTTACACACATAGTAGACAGGGGAGAGAAAGGGTTACACACATAGTAGACAGGGAGAGAAAGGGTTACACACATAGTAGACAGGGAGAGAAAGGGTTACACACATAGTAGACAGGGGAGAGAGAAAGGGTTACACACATAGTAGACAGGGGAGAGAAAGGGTTACACACATAGTAGACAGGGGAGAGAAAGGGTTACACACATAGTAGACAGGGGAGAGAAAGGGTTACACACATAGTAGACAGGGGGAGAGAAAGGGTTACACACATAGTAGACAGGGGGGAGAGAAAGGGTTACACACATAGTAGACAGGGGGGAGAGAAAGGGTTACACACATAGTAGACAGGGGGGAGAGAAAGGGTTACACACATAGTAGACAGGGAGAGAAAGGGTTACACACATAGTAGACAGGGGGGAGAGAAAGGGTTACACACATAGTAGACAGGGGAGAGAAAGGGTTACACACATAGTAGACAGGGGGAGAGAAAGGGTTACACACATAGTAGACAGGGGGGAGAGAAAGGGTTACACACATAGTAGACAGGGAGGAGAGAAAGGGTTACACACATAGTAGACAGGGGGAGATAAAGGGTTACACACATAGTAGACAGGGGAGAGAAAGGGTTACACACATAGTAGACAGGGCAGAGAAAGGGTTACACACATAGTAGACAGGGGGGAGAGAAAGGGTTACACACATAGTAGACAGGGGAGAGAAAGGGTTACACACATAGTAGACAGGGGGAGATAAAGGGTTACACACATAGTAGACAGGGGAGAGAAAGGGTTACACACATAGTAGACAGGGGGAGAGAAAGGGTTACACACATAGTAGACAGGGGGAGAGAAAGGGTTACACACATAGTAGACAGGGGAGAGAAAGGGTTACACACATAGTAGACAGGGGGGAGAGAAAGGGTTACACACATAGTAGACAGGGGATAGAAAGGGTTACACACATAGTAGACAGGGGAGAGAGAAAGGGTTACACCCATAGTAGACAGGGGATAGAAAGGGTTACACACATAGTAGACAGGGGGAGAGAAAGGGTTACACACATAGTAGACAGGGGATAGAAAGGGTTACACACATAGTAGACAGGGGGAGATAAAGGGTTACACACATAGTAGACAGGGGGGAGAGAAAGGGTTACACACATAGTAGACAGGGGATAGAAAGGGTTACACACATAGTAGACAGGGGGGAGAGAAAGGGTTACACACATAGTAGACAGGGAGGAGAGAAAGGGTTACACACATAGTAGACAGGGGAGAGAAAGGGTTACACACATAGTAGACAGGGGGAGAGAAAGGGTTACACACATAGTAGACAGGGGGAGAGAAAGGGTTACACACATAGTAGACAGGGGGAGATAAAGGGTTACACACATAGTAGACAGGGGGAGATAAAGGGTTACACACATAGTAGACAGGGGGAGATAAAGGGTTACACACATAGTAGACAGGAGAGAAAGGGTTACACACATAGTAGACAGGAGAGAAAGGGTTACACACATAGTAGACAGGGAGGAGAGAAAGGGTTACACACATAGTAGACAGGGGAGAGAAAGGGTTACACACATAGACAGGGGAGAGAAAGGGTTACACACATAGTAGACAGGGGGGAGAGAAAGGGTTACACACATAGTAGAGGGGAGAGAAAGGGTTACACACATAGTAGACAGGGGAGAGAAAGGGTTACACACATAGTAGACAGGGGGGAGAGAAAGGGTTACACACATAGTAGACAGGGGAGAGAAAGGGTTACACACATAGTAGACAGGGGAGAGAAAGGGTTACACACATAGTAGACAGGGGGGAGAGAAAGGGTTACACACATAGTAGACAGGGGAGAGAAAGGGTTACACACATAGTAGACAGGGGGAGAGAAAGGGTTACACACATAGTAGACAGGGGGAGAGAAAGGGTTACACACATAGTAGACAGGGGGAGAGAAAGGGTTACACACATAGTAGACAGGGGAGAGAAAGGGTTACACACATAGTAGACAGGGGAGAGAAAGGGTTACACACATAGTAGACAGGAGAGAAAGGGTTACACACATAGTAGACAGGGGGGAGAGAAAGGGTTACACACATAGTAGACAGGGGGAGATAAAGGGTTACACACATAGTAGACAGGGGGGAGAGAAAGGGTTACACACATAGTAGACAGGGGGGAGAGAAAGGGTTACACACATAGTAGACAGGGGGGAGAGAAAGGGTTACACACATAGTAGACAGGGGGGAGAGAAAGGGTTACACACATAGTAGACAGGGGGGAGATAAAGGGTTACACACATAGTAGACAGGGGGAGATAAAGGGTTACACACATAGTAGACAGGGGAGAGAAAGGGTTACACACATAGTAGACAGGGGGGAGAGAAAGGGTTACACACATAGTAGACAGGGGAGAGAAAGGGTTACACACATAGTAGACAGGGGAGAGAAAGGATTACATACATAGTAGACAGGGGAGAGAAAGGGTTACACACATAGTAGACAGGGGGGAGAGAAAGGGTTACACACATAGTAGACAGGGGGGAGAGAAAGGGTTACACACATAGTAGACAGGGGAGAGAAAGGGTTACACACATAGTAGACAGGGGAGAGAAAGGGTTACACACATAGTAGACAGGGGGGAGAGAAAGGGTTACACACATAGTAGACAGGGGAGAGAAAGGGTTACACACATAGTAGACAGGGGGGAGAGAAAGGGTTACACACATAGTAGACAGGGGGGAGAGAAAGGGTTACACACATAGTAGACAGGGGGAGATAAAGGGTTACACACATAGTAGACAGGGGGAGAGAAAGGGTTACACACATAGTAGACAGGGGGAGATAAAGGGTTACACACATAGTAGACAGGGGGGAGAGAAAGGGTTACACACATAGTAGACAGGGGGAGAGAAAGGGTTACACACATAGTAGACAGGGGGGAGATAAAGGGTTACACACATAGTAGACAGGGGAGAGAAAGGGTTACACACATAGTAGACAGGGGGAGAGAAAGGGTTACACACATAGTAGACAGGGGGGAGAGAAAGGGTTACACACATAGTAGACAGGGGGGAGAGAAAGGGTTACACACATAGTAGACAGGGGAGATAAAGGGTTACACACATAGTAGACAGGGGGGAGAGAAAGGGTTACACACATAGTAGACAGGGGGGAGAGAAAGGGTTACACACATAGTAGACAGGGGGGAGAGAAAGGGTTACACACATAGTAGACAGGAGAGAAAGGGTTACACACATAGTAGACAGGGGAGGAAAGGGTTACACACATAGTAGACAGGGGGGAGAGAAAGGGTTACACACATAGTAGACGGGAGAGAAAGGGTTACACACATAGTAGACAGGGGAGAGAAACCTGGAGGGCAGCTCACACAAGCTGAAAAGAGAGAGGAGAGCAGATAGAAGGCAGTCTGCAGGGACAATCATATAGAGGAGATGGAGGTCACAGGACATTGTGGAGACTGTACAAGAAAAAGTGAGGAAAATCTTCTCTTTATAACATAACATAACATTTACCTCACTGCGTCCGTCCCCTGTAATGATTTATACCTGATCTAATGGTTATTCACCCCTTCAGCATTGCCCTGGCTTTACCTTCCCGTTTCCTCTGTGTACTGATCATAGAGATGAGTGCAGGGAGGGGATAGAGAGGACTGTGCAGCTGTAACTGTATGACCACACAGTTCTCTCTATGATCATATAGATGAGTGCTGGGAGGGGATAGAGAGGACTGTGCAGCTGTTACTGTATGGTCACACAGTTCTCTCTATGATCATATAGATGAGTGCTGGGAGGGGATTGAGAGGACTGTGCAGCTGTTACTGTATGGTCACACAGTTCCCTCTATGATCATATAGATGAGTGCTGGGAGGGGATTGAGAGGACTGTGCAGCTGTTACTGTATGACCACACAGTTCTCTCTATGATCATATAGATGAGTGCTGGGAGGGGATTGAGAGGACTGTGCAGCTGTTACTGTATGACCACACAGCTCTCTCTATGATCATATAGATGAGTGCAGGGAGGGGATAGAGAGGACTGTGCAGCTGTTACTGTATGACCACCAGTTCTCTCTATGATCATATAGATGAGTGCAGGGAGGGGGTAGAGAGGACTGTGCCGCTGTAACTGTATGACCACACAGTTCTCTCTATGATCATGGAGATGAGTGCAGGGAGGGGATAGAGAGGACTGTGCAGCTGTAACTGTATGGTCACACAGTTCTCTCTATGATCATATAGATGAGTGCTGGGAGGGGATTGAGAGGACTGTGCAGCTGTTACTGTATGACCACACAGCTCTCTCTATGATCATATAGATGAGTGCAGGGAGGGGATAGAGAGGACTGTGCAGCTGTTACTGTATGACCACCAGTTCTCTTTATGATCATATAGATGAGTGCAGGGAGGGGGTAGAGAGGACTGTGCCGCTGTAACTGTATGACCACACAGTTCTCTCTATGATCATAGTGATGAGTACAGGGAGGGGATAGAGAGGACTGTGCAGCTGTAACTATATGACCACACAGTTCTCTCTGTGATCATAGAGATGAGTGCAGGGAGGGGATAGAGAGGACTGTGCAGCTGTTACTGTATGACCACCAGTTCTCTTTATGATCATATAGATGAGTGCAGGGAGGGGATAGAGAGGACTGTGCAGCTGTTACTGTATGACCACCAGTTCTCTTTATGATCATATAGATGAGTGCAGGGAGGGGATAGAGAGGACTGTGCAGCTGATACTGTATGACCACCAGTTCTCTTTATGATCATAGAGATGAGTGCAGGGAGGGGATAGAGAGGACTGTGCAGCTGATACTGTATAACCACACAGTTCTCTCTATGATCATGGAGATGAGTGCAGGGAGGGGATAGAGAGGACTGTGCAGCTGTAACTGTATGACCACCAGTTCTCTTTATGATCATATAGATGAGTGCAGGGAGGGGATAGAGAGGACTGTGCAGCTGTTACTGTATGACCACCAGTTCTCTTTATGATCATATAGATGAGTGCAGGGAGGGGATAGAGAGGACTGTGCAGCTGATACTGTATGACCACCAGTTCTCTTTATGATCATAGAGATGAGTGCAGGGAGGGGGTAGAGAGGACTGTGCCGCTGTAACTGTATGACCACACAGTTCTCTCTATGATCATAGTGATGAGTACAGGGAGGGGATAGAGAGGACTGTGCAGCTGTAACTATATGACCACACAGTTCTCTCTGTGATCATAGAGATGAGTGCAGGGAGGGGATAGAGAGGACTGTGCAGCTGTTACTGTATGACCACCAGTTCTCTTTATGATCATATAGATGAGTGCAGGGAGGGGATAGAGAGGACTGTGCAGCTGTTACTGTATGACCACCAGTTCTCTTTATGATCATATAGATGAGTGCAGGGAGGGGATAGAGAGGACTGTGCAGCTGATACTGTATGACCACCAGTTCTCTTTATGATCATAGAGATGAGTGCAGGGAGGGGATAGAGAGGACTGTGCAGCTGATACTGTATAACCACACAGTTCTCTCTATGATCATGGAGATGAGTGCAGGGAGGGGATAGAGAGGACTGTGCAGCTGTAACTGTATGACCACCAGTTCTCTTTATGATCATATAGATGAGTGCAGGGAGGGGATAGAGAGGACTGTGCAGCTGTTACTGTATGACCACCAGTTCTCTTTATGATCATATAGATGAGTGCAGGGAGGGGATAGAGAGGACTGTGCAGCTGATACTGTATGACCACCAGTTCTCTTTATGATCATAGAGATGAGTGCAGGGAGGGGGTAGAGAGGACTGTGCCGCTGTTACTGTATGGTCACATGGTCATGTAATTTTGCTGGGATCAGGTCATTGTTTCCTGTGATACGAGATTCTTAAGGTGAATGAGTGAGAATCATCTATATCTTCTCTTTATAGGAAACATTTACCTTCTAAATACATGGAACTGTGAAGAAGGTTCAGTCCTCAGGAAGGACCTCGGGGAGAAGCTCCGCCATCACCTCCCTCTGCCGACATTCTCTGACATTTATTTTATACAATATTCAGTCCAATTATTGTTTATATTTGTACAATAATAAATCGGTTTCGTTACATGTGATGTTCCGTGTGATGTCATGTGGGGTCATACGTGTGCGCGGTGTCCATACATTCCTGCGCTGTAAGGTCAGGTAAGATGTAGACATTGATGTGGATGGATTTGGCTTCATGTTTAGTCTCCATGACGACACCGCTCCTGTCACGTAGTCATCAGAATGTCTCAGTAGTGCAGCCTCCCGGCCTAAGATCAGAAGAATACAGAGAACACGACCTTTGTATTACAGGGTTAAATACATCCTGTATTATCAGTCCAGTAACACCAGGTACAACATGGCGGCCTCTGTTATTTTTAGGGCCACATACCTCAGACCCACCACCCGCGCTGGTTTCTCATATTACGGCTGAACATTCAGGATCTCACGTAAACGAGATGAAGACAAGATAAAGAACAAGATAAAGAACAAGATAAAGAACAAGATAAAGAACAAGATGAAGAACAAGATGAAGAACAAGATGAAGAACAAGATAAAGAACAAGATAAAGAACAAGATAAAGAACAAGATAAAGAACAAGATAAAGAACAAGATAAAGAACAAGATAAAGAACAAGATAAAGAACAAGATAAAGAACAAGATAGAGAACAAGATAGAGAACAAGATAAAGAACAAGATAAAGAACAAGATAAAGAACAAGATAAAGAACAAGATAAAGAACAAGATAAAGAACAAGATAAAGAACAAGATAAAGAACAAGATAAAGAACAAGATAAAGAACAAGATAAAGAACAAGGTGATTTCTTCTATGTTCACACGACTGAAATTCTGCAATTCTGCTCAAATTCAGTTCTGTAAAATTTCACATTTTTTGCGGATTTTTTTGATAACATGCTATTGGCAAATTTCGGGGAGAACGTGTCGGATGTGCTCCAAATCTGTCTGTGCAAAATGTATCAACCGTACGCGAGCTTGTAGATAAATTTTGCTCAAACATAGACATTCCTTCATGTTTCTACCATCCGACACATCGGTTCCTGACACGGACATCAGGTGTCAGCAGAGAGCACTGTGGACAAGACAAAAAAGAAATTCAAAAAGAAAATAACTTCTTCTGGAGCATACAGCAGCTGATAAGTACTGTAAGGGTTAAGATTTTTAAACAGACGTAATTTACAAATCTGTTTAACTTTCTGACACTAGTGGATTTGAAAAAAAAAAAGAATTTCCACCGAAGTACCCCTTTAATATACAAATTTCTCAAGTATACAAAGTGCGTGTATGCTACGGTGGGGGTCAAAAGTTTGTGCACCCCAGGTAATAATTAGTATTAATCTGCATAAAGAAGCCAAGGAAAGATGGAAAAATCTCCAAAAGGCATCAAATTACAGATTAGACATTCTTATAATATGTCAACAAAAGTTAAATTTTATTTCCATCATTTACACTTTCAAAATAACAAAAAACAAAAAAATGGCGTCTGCAAAAGTTTGGGCACCCTGCAGAATTTATAGCATGCACTGCCCCCTTTGCAAAGCTGAGACCTGCCAGTGTCATGGATTGTTCTCAATCATCATCTGGGAAGATCAAGTGATGTCAATCTCAAAGGTTTTAAATGCCCAGACTCATCTGACCTTGCCCCAACAATCAGCACCATGGGTTCTTCTAAGCAGTTGTCTAGAAATCTGAAACTGAAAATAGTTGACGCCCACAAAGCTGGAGAAGGCTATAAGAAGATAGCAAAACGTTTTCAGATGTCAATATCCTCTGTTCGGAATGTAATTAAGAAATGGCAGTCATCAGGAACAGTGGAAGCTAAAGCAAGATCTGGAAGACCAAAAGAAATATCAGACAGAACAGCTCGCAGGATTGTGAGAAAAACAATTCAAAACCCACGTTTGACTGCACAATCCCTCCAGAAAGATCTGGCAGACACTGGAGTTGTGGTACACTGTTCCACTATAAAGAGATACTTGTACAAATATGGTCTTCATGGAAGAGTCATCAGAAGAAAACCTCTTCTACGTCCTCACCACAAAAATCAGTGTTTGAACCTTGCAAATGAACATATAGACAAGCCTGATGCATTTTGGAAACAAGTTCTGTGGACCGATGAGGTTAAAATTTTACTTTTTGGCTGGAATGAGCAAAGGTACGTTTGGTGAAGAAGGGGAACAGAATTTAATGAAAAGAACCTCTGTCCAACTGTTAAGCATGGGGGTGGGGTGGATCAATCATGCTTTGGGGTTGTATTGCAGCCAGTGGCACAGGGAACATCTCACGAGTAGAAGGAAAAATTGATTCAATAACATTTCAGCAAATTTTGGATGCTAACTCGATGCCATCTGTGAAAAAGCTGAAGTTAAAGATAGGATGGCTTCTACAAATGGATAATGATCCTAAACACACCTCGAAATCCACGGGGGATTACATCAAGAGGCGTAAACTGAAGGTTTTGCCATGGCCTTCACAATCTCCTGACCTCAACATAATTGAAAATCTATGGATAGACCTTAAAAGAGCAATGCGTGACAGACAGCCCAGAAATCTCAAAGAACTGGAAGACTTTTGTAAGGAAGAATGGGCAAAGATACCTCAAACAAGAATTGAAAGACTCTTGGCTGGATACAAAAAGCGTTTACAAGCTGTGATACTTCCCAAAGGGGGCAGTACGAGATATTAACTCTGCAGGGGGCCCAAACTTTTGCAGACGCCATTTTTTTGTTTTCTGTTATTTTGAAAGTGTAAATGATGGAAATAAAATGTAACTTTTGTTGACATATTATAAGAATGTCTAATCTGTAATTTGATGCCTTTTGGAGATTTTTCCATCTTTCCTTGGCTTCTTTATGCACATTAATAAACATTTTTACCTGGGGTGCCCAAACTTTTGATCCCCACTGTATATACCGTTGATATCTATGCTGCCATCTTGTGGTCAATTTTGAATACCGCTGTGAATTAGGCCAGAATACTCCCATCTAGTGGTCACATTTAGGTATTACAGATATTACAGATAGGTATTACATTTGATTGTTGATGTCTTATTTGTGCGACAATATTCCTATCTTCCAAATCTTAAAGAATTTTAGAGGTATTTATTGTGTTATTCTCTGAGGATCTCACTTGTTTAGAATTTTTTTTAATCCGCGGTCCTCATATTTTTATTTTTGAGAGATACTTTTTATTACTTTATCTTCATCGCATATAAATTATAAGACAAAATGATTTTACATTTGCACAATAATAAATCAGTTTCCTTACATGTGATGGTTCTGCGGATATTGTTTGTGGATTATGTAAATGTGAAGGAGAAGAACTTAATGCGCTTAGAATCTGCTAGGAGCAGCGGCGGATTGTTGCTATGAACAGGCACAGTGGGAGGCACACAATAGGGGTTGGTCATAGGCGAATCCGCAACGGAAAACACGCTGCGGATCTGTTACGTGTCACCCTACCCATATACATATTTAATTATTTTTTGTTTGCTTAGCTTATAGAGTAGCTCTCATGATCATGTTACATATAATCCCCCCAGGTCACTGCCCCCATCATGATAAACCACCCCCGGCCTTTATTTTTATTATTTTTTAGTTTTCTACCTTGATATTGTTCTGTATTTTCTGCTCAGTCTCAGTCAGATTCACAGACTGGGAAGGGGGCGTTCCCCAGCAGGCGTGACATCATCTGAAGCCATACAGGGGAGAACTTCCTCCCTCACTCTGCTACACACAGCCCAGAGCAGTTCAGTGTGTGAGATGAGCTATGATTGGCTAAGGCTGCACACACCTCCCTCAGCACTCCACTGCATTTCCTGATTTTGGTCTTCTGCCGGGCCAGCAAGAGACCAAAGTCTGTGCAAGAGATGAGGGGAAATGTGCTCTGGACAAGTAGGGAGACACCTAGTGGTAGCTTTTTTAAACACAAATAAAACATAGAAAACCTCTATATTAGAAAGATTTTTTTTTTATTTACCATAAGGAGTGCCATAGCAAAAGTTAGTTTTAATGATAGTGCCCATATAAGTAGGAAAATATAAATTGTACCTCACTGCATGTACGTGGTATTTTAGGGTCAGTGGTGTTTTTTCATGCATTTTCCCGTAGAACTGTCTATAGTACCAGATGACGACGATTGTCCTGTGGATTTATTTACAATGTGAGGAATCGGCCGCAATTTGGCTCTGAGACCCCCGGAGAGGTGATCTGGTTCTTTATTTTCATCACAAAAAAATCCACAACGCAGTTTTAAAGGGGTACTCTACTATCAGCAGCCAGGACATGTGTCTAATGCCAGACATCACCGATCACGGTGATGCCGGCATTAACCTCTGCGATGACTCTGCGGTGTCTAAAATGAGCACGGTGTCCCGATAATCTGAGAAGATGGTGGGAGGGCGCTTACCTGCCTCCTCACCGTCTGATCATTGCTAGGATGCTCCAGAGTGCCTCGAGCACGGATAACACTGATCAATGCTATGCTAAAAAATATAAGGTTAGTTAAACCGCACAATCAATGGCGTAGTCGTAAAAATACCAAAATGCTGCTGAGGCACCCTGGAGTAATCGAGCACGGATAACACTGATCAATGCTATGCTAAAAAATATAAGGTTAGTTAAACCGCACAATCAATGGCGTGGTCGTAAAAATACCAAACTTGCATATTTTTGGTCTCTTTGTGTACCCCCCCCCCCCAAAAAAAAGTACAAAAATGGATCAAAAAGTCCCATCAAAACAAAAATGGTACCGATAAAAACTACAGACCACGGCGCAAAAAATGAGCTCATACATCCCTGTATACGGGAAGAAAAAAAAAAATTTTAATGGTCAAAAGAGGAGAATTTTTTGCATACTGATTTTCGTGCACAAAGTTATAATTTTTTAACAGAAGTACAACAAATCAAACCTATAGACGTTGGGTATCAATTTCATCGTATGGACCTACAGAATAAAGAGAATGCACTGCGTGGAAGGAGAAGCCGCGTAAAATTACAAAATGGCGTTTGTTTGTTGTTTTTTTCAATTTTGTCCTACAAGTACAGTGGTCCCTCAAGTTACAATATTAATCGGTTCCAGGACGACCATTGTATGTTGAGACCATTGTATGTTGGGACCAGAACTATACATGCATATAATACTATACATATAATAGTAAGAAAGATCTGCAGGAGCTGTAATCACTGTCTATGTCAGTGTTTCCCAACCAGGGTGCCTCCAGCTGTTGCAAAACTACAACTCCCAGCATGCCCGGACAGCCGTTGGCTGTCCGGGCATGCTGGAAGCTGTAGTTTTGCAACAGCTGGAGGCACCCTGGTTGGGAAACAATGGTTTATGTAGAGGACAGGAGCTTCTTCAGGGTCCTATACAGTACACACAGTGTCCCAAATGGAGCCGCCCTTACTTGGTGTCCAAAGGAGCAGCTAACCCTGGCACAGGTAAGGAGTAGTACAGAACTTGTAGTTCCTCCCTGTACTGTAGGGGGCGCTACCAGACACCAGTCAGTGCATGCACTTCAGTAATACAGGTAAAGAGTACAGAACATGTAATACCTCCCTGTACTGTAGGAGGTGCTACCAGACAGCAGTCAGTGTATACACTTCAGTAATACAGGTAAAGAGTACAGAACATGTAATACTTCCCTGTACTGTAGGTGTCACTACCAGACACCAGTCAGTGCATACACTTCAGTAATACAGGTAAAGAGTACAGAACATGTAATACCTCCCTGTACTGTAGGGGGCGCTACCAGACACCAGTCAGTACATACACTTCAGTAATACCAGTAAAGAGTACAGAACATGTAATACCTACTGTACTGTAGGGGGCGCTACCAGACACTAGTCAGTGCATACACTTCAGTAACACAGGCAAAGAGTACAGAACATGTAATACCTCCCTGTACGGTAGGGGGCGCTACCAGACACCAGTCAGTGCATGCACTTCAGTAATACAGGTAAAGAGTACAGAACATGTAATACCTCCCTGTACTGTAGGAGGCGCTACCAGACACCAGTCAGTGTATACACTTCAGTAATACAGGTAAACAGTACAAAACATGTAATACCTCCCTGTACTGTAGGAGGCGCTACCAGACACCAATCAGTGCATACACTTCAGTAATACAGGTAAAGAGTACAGAACATGTAATACCTCCCTGTACTGTAGGGGGCGCTACCAGACACCAGTCAGTGTATACACTTCAGTAATACAGGTAAAGAGTACAGAACATGTAATACCTCCCTGTACTGTAGGAGGCGCTACCAGACACCAGTCAGTGCATATACTTCAGTAATACAGGTAAAGAGTACAGAACATGTAATACCTCTCTGTACTGTAGGGGGCGCTATCAGACACCAGTCAGTGCATACACTTCAGTAATACAGGTGAAGAGTACAGAACATGTAATACCTACTGTACTGTAGGGGTCGCGCTACCAGACACCAGTCAGTGCATACACTTCAGTAATACAGGTAAAGAGTGCAGAACATGTAATACCTCCCTGTACTGTAGGGGGCGCTACCAGACACCAGACAGTGCATACACTTCAGTAATACAGGTAAAGAGTACAGAACATGTAATACCTCGCTGTACTGTATGGGGCGCTACCAGACACCAGTCAGAGCATACACTTCAGTAATACAGGTAAAGAGTGCAGAACATGTAATACCTCCCTGTACTGTAGGGGGCGCTACCAGACACCAGTCAGTGCATACACTTCAGTAATACAGGTAAAGAGTACAGAAGATGCAATACCTCCCTGTACTGTAGGGGGCGCTACCAGACACCAGTCAGTGCATACACTTCAGTAATACAGGTAAAGAGTACAGAATATGTAATACCTCCCTGTACTGTAGGGGGCGCTACCAGACACCAGTCAGTGCATACACTTCAGTAATACAGGTAAAGAGTACAGAATATGTAATACCTCCCTGTACTGTAGGGGGTGCTACCAGACACCAGTCAGTGCATACACTTCAGTAATACAGGTAAAGAGTACAGAATATGTAATACCTCCCTGTACTGTAGGGGGCGCTACCAGACACCAGTCAGTGCATACACTTCAGTAATACAGGTAAAGAGTACAAAACGTAATACCTCCCTGTACTGTAGGAGGTGCTACCAGACACCAGTCAGTGCATACACTTCAGTAATACAGGTAAAGATTACAGAACATGTAATACCTCCCTGTACTGTAGGGGGCACTACCAGACACCAGTCAGTGCATACACTTCAGTAATACAGGTAAAGAGTACAGAATATGTAATACCTCCCTGTACTGTAGGGGGTGCTACCAGACACCAGTCAGTGCATACACTTCAGTAATACAGGTAAAGAGTACAGAATATGTAATACCTCCCTGTACTGTAGGGGGCGCTACCAGACACCAGTCAGTGCATACACTTCAGTAATACAGGTAAAGAGTACAGAATATGTAATACCTCCCTGTACTGTAGGGGGCGCTACCAGACACCAGTCAGTGCATACACTTCAGTAATACAGGTAAAGAGTACAGAAGATGCAATACCTCCCTGTACTGTAGGGGGCGCTACCAGACACCAGTCAGTGCATACACTTCAGTAATACAGGTAAAGAGTACAGAATATGTAATACCTCCCTGTACTGTAGGGGGCGCTACCAGACACCAGTCAGTGCATACACTTCAGTAATACAGGTAAAGAGTACAGAATATGTAATACCTCCCTGTACTGTAGGGGGTGCTACCAGACACCAGTCAGTGCATACACTTCAGTAATACAGGTAAAGAGTACAGAATATGTAATACCTCCCTGTACTGTAGGGGGCGCTACCAGACACCAGTCAGTGCATACGCTTCAGTAATACAGGTAAAGAGTACAAAACGTAATACCTCCCTGTACTGTAGGAGGTGCTACCAGACACCAGTCAGTGCATACACTTCAGTAATACAGGTAAAGATTACAGAACATGTAATACCTCCCTGTACTGTAGGGGGCACTACCAGACACCAGTCAGTGCATACACTTCAGTAATACAGGTAAAGAGTACAGAATATGTAATACCTCCCTGTACTGTAGGGGGTGCTACCAGACACCAGTCAGTGCATACACTTCAGTAATACAGGTAAAGAGTACAGAATATGTAATACCTCCCTGTACTGTAGGGGGCGCTACCAGACACCAGTCAGTGCATACACTTCAGTAATACAGGTAAAGAGTACAGAATATGTAATATCTCCCTGTACTGTAGGGGGTGCTACCAGACACCAGTCAGTGCATACACTTCAGTAATACAGGTAAAGATTACAGAACATGTAATACCTCCCTGTACTCTAGGGGGCACTACCAGACACCAGTCAGTGCATACACTTCAGTAATACAGGTAAAGAGTACAAAACGTAATACCTCCCTGTACTGTAGGAGGTGCTACCAGACACCAGTCAGTGCATACACTTCAGTAATACAGGTAAAGATTACAGAACATGTAATACCTCCCTGTACTGTAGGGGGCACTACCAGACACCAGTCAGTGCATACACTTCAGTAATACAGGTAAAGAGTACAGAACATGTAATACCTCCCTGTACTGTAGGGGGCGCTACCAAGCACCAGTCAGTGCATACACTTCAGTAATACAGGTAAAGAGTACAGAATATGTAATACCTCCCTGTACTGTAGGGGGCGCTACCAGACACCAGTCAGTGCATACACTTCAGTAATACAGGTAAAGAGTACAGAATATGTAATACCTCCCTGTACTGTAGGGGGCGCTACCAGACACCAGTCAGTGCATACACTTCAGTAATACAGGTAAAGAGTACAGAATATGTAATACCTCCCTGTACTGTAGGGGGTGCTACCAGACACCAGTCAGTGCATACACTTCAGTAATACAGGTAAAGAGTACAGAACATGTAATACCTCCCTGTACTGTAGGGGGCACTACCAGACACCAGTCAGTGCATGCACTTCAGTAATACAGGTAAAGAGTACAGAAAATGTAATACCTCTCTGTACTGTAGGGGGCGCTACGAGACACCAGTCAGTGCATGCACTTCAGTAATACAGGTAAAGAGTACAGAACATGTAATGCCTCCCTGTACTGTAGGGGGTGCTACCAGACACCAGTCAGTGCATACACTTCAGAAATACAGGTAAAGAGTACAGAACATGTAATACCTCCCTGTACTGTAGGGGGCGCTACAAGACAGGAATTCAGTGCATACACTTCAGTAATACAGCAGTTTTACCAGTGAATGCCCATTCTGATTGGTCGGTTCCTCCAGTAGTGACAGGTTTCGCAGTTCTGGACTGTCTGTACATTGTATGTTGAGTCTGGTTTCAACTTACAATGGTCCAGAAAAGACCAGAAAAGATCATTATATGTTGAAACTATTGTATGTTGAGGCCATTGTAAGTTGAGGGATCACTGTATATTTTTTTTTCTTTTTGTTTCATCATAGATTTTGTGGTAAAATGACTGATGTCAATAAAAATAAAAATTGGTGTTGCCAAAAAAAAATAAACCCATAAAGGTCTGACAGTGGAAAACTGAAGTTATTATGATTTCTAGAAGATGAGGAGGGAAAAACAAAAGTGGAAAAAATGGAAAAACCCTGAGTCCTTAAGGGGTTAATAAAAATTTGTTTTTTTTTAAATACCTGCTTGGTTTTGCCACGCCACTATTAACCCAGAGCGCACAGCGACATGCATGTACCGGCAGGAGGACCGTCATGAATAATGGCAGACAGTGCACCATTAACCCTTCAGATGCTGTGATAAATAATGATCACGGCTTCTGAAGTATCTGCGGCACTCGGGAGGGACTTATCGGACCACACGAAGGTGATTGCGGAGGTCCGATGAGTAAACTCAGGGGGCGGAGCTCCTCTCCATACAAGCAGCTCACCGATATCCCTATGGGACGTAAAAAAATTATACTGGTGCCAGATAGTTAAACAGATTTGCAAATCACTTCTATTTTTTATTGGGGAAGAGGCTTATTCTCTTTTATTAAAGGGGCACTCCAGTGGAAAACAATTACTTTTTTAAATCAAAGGGCGCCAGAAAGTTAAACACATTTGTAAATTACTTCTATTGAAAGATCCTTATCCTTCCAGTACTTATCAGCTGCTGTATGCTCCAGAGGAAGTTGTGCAGTTCTTTCCAGTCTGAGCACAGTGCTCTCTGCTGACACCTCTGTCCGTGTCAGGAACTGTCCAGAGCAGGAGAGGTTTACTATGGGGATTTTCTCTTACTCTGGACAGTTCCTGACACGGACAGAAGTGTCAGCAGAGAGCACTGTGGTCACACTGGAAAGAACTACACAACTTTCTGTGGAGCATACAGCAGCTGATAAGTACTGGAAGGATAAGGATCTTTCAATAGAAGTCATTTACAAATTTGTTTAACTTTCTGGCACCCTTTGATTTTAAAAAAATTATTGTTTTCCACTGGAGTGCCCCTTTAATAAAAGAGAATAAGCCTCTCCCCCAATAAAAAATATGATTACCCTCTATTCCCATTTTACAAATAAAAAAAAACATAAAACAATTTAAATAAGCATATTTGGTATCATCGCATGCAGAAATGTCCAATCGATTAGGATATCATGTTAAAGGGGTACTCTGGTGGAAAACTTTTTTTTTATTTTTTTTTATGAACTGGTGCCAGAAAGTTAAACAGATTTTTAAATTACTTCTCTTAAAAAACCTTTATCCTTCCAGTCAGCAGAGAGCACTGTGGACAAGACCATAAAGAAATCCAAAAAGAAAAGAATTTCCTCTGTAGCATACAGCTGCTAAAAAGTACTGGAAGGATAAAGATTTTTTAATAGAAGTAATTTACAAATCTGTTTAACTTTCTGGCACCCGTTGATTAAAAAAAATAATGTTTTCCACCGGAGTACCCCTTTAAACATAAAAAAAAACACAAAAGTTCAAGATTGCAGATTTTTAGTCACTTCTCACCCCAGAAAAAAAGTATAAAAAGTGATCAAATAGTAATATATACGCAAAAGTGGTACCCATAAAAACTACAGATCATGGCGCAAAAACAAAAACCCTTATACAGTCCCGTATAGGGAACAATAGGAAAGTTATAGGGGTCAGAAGAGGACAATTTTAAACACTTTTTTTATTTTTTTTTAACAAATTAAATGTGACTTATTTTGACTTTAGTACAATACTAAATAAGTATATAAACCTGGGTATTGTTTTAATCGTATTGATCCACAGAATAAAGAATAAATGTCAGTTTTACCGTGAATCGCACTGTTTAAAAATGCAACCCCTGAAATTAGTAAAATTGTGGTTTTCTTTTCGATTTCCCACCGTTAATATTTTTTTGGGTTGCGCATTACATTTTATGGTAAAATGAGTGATGTCATTATGAAGTAAAATTCCTCACTCAAAAAACGAGCCCTCGTACGGGTCTGTGGATGGAAAAATAAAAGACTTATAGCTGTTAGAAGGCGAGGAGGACAAAAACGAAAGCGCAAACTGGAAAATTGGCCGGGTCCTTAAAGAGTTAAAATATAGCGGCAATGAATCGCATTGTGAACGGCATGAACTTAAAAATAATACCAGTCGCCGTGTCCCTTACTGGGTTAAAGGGGTACTCCGGTGAAAACCTTTTTTCTTTTAAATCAACTGGTGGCAGAAAGTTAAACATATTTGTAAATGACTTCTATTAAAAAAATCTTAATCCTTCCAGTACTTATTAGCTGCTGAATGCTACAGAGGAAATTCCTTTCTTGTTGGAACACTGATGACATCACGAGCACAGTGCTCTCTGCTGACATCTCTGTCCATTTTAGCTACAGTGCATAGCAGATGTATGCTAAGGGCAGCATGGTGGCTCAGTGGTTAGCACTGCTGCCTTGCAGTGCTGGGGACTTGGGTTCAAATCCCACCAAGGACAACAATAAATAAAGTGTTATTATTATTATTATAATAACATCAGCAGAGAGAACTGTGCTCGTGATGTCATCAGAGAGCATTCCAAAAAGAAAAGAAATTCTGTAGTCCTCTGTAGTATTCAGCAGCGATTAAGTACAGGAAGGATTAAGATTTTTTAATAGAAGTAATTTACAAATATGTTTAACTTTCTGCCAACAGTTGATTTAAAAGAAAAAAGGTTTTCACCGGAGTACCCCTTTAAAGTTGCAAAGTATACACCCTTTATACAGTTTCCCTTAAAAACGTGTAATATCTGATTTGTCCAGTAGGTGGCAGCACAGGGTAATAGTAAACTATAGGGTGACAATATCTCCATAGGGCAGTGTTTTCCAACCAGGGTGCCTCCCGCTGTTGCAAAACTACAACTCCCATCATGCCCGGACAGCCGTTGGCTGTCCGGGCATGCTGGGAGTTGTAGTTTTGAAACAGCGGGAGGCACCCTGGTTGGAAAACACTGCTGTAGGGAATCTGTTGCTTGTGTTAGATGCAAGTGACCCCTTAAAATGTCCCAGGATGCCATGTTTGTGCCCAGATTTTATTTAAAAAAAATAATAATATATATATATATATATAATGCTTTTAGCTTCATTTATCATGTTTTCAGCTTCTTTCATTCTCCTCTGCTGCCATCTTGTGGTCGAGATGGTGCATTACACACACAGGCACCTCCATATAAGATCATGTCACTCGCTGGAATGATAAGCTCCTACGTAGTGGGCACCGGGCCAGGGATGACGTCTGCGCCATGTCCGGGAAATGTGCCACAGCCAGTCAGCGTATGGTGACGGGCGGCGGGTCAGGTGCGGGGGTCTCTCTATTTCATGGCTCCGTTATTGTAGGTAGACGTAAAGGGGTTATTCAGGGATAGAAAAACAGAGCTAATTTCTTTCAAAACAGCGCTACACCGGTCCTTAGGTTGTGTGCGGTATTTCATCTCCATCCTCACCTCCACCCTCACCTCCATCCTCACCTCCATCCTCACCTCCACCCTCACCTCCACCCTCAACTCCATCCTCACCTCCATCCTCACCTCCACCCTCACCTCCACCCTCAACTCCATCCTCACCTCCATCCTCACCTCCACCCTCACCTCCACCCTCACCTCCACCCTCAACTCCATCCTCACCTCCATCCTCACCTCCACCCTCACCTCCACCCTCACCTCCACCCTCAACTCCATCCTCATCTCTACCCTCAACTCCATCCTCACCTCCACCCTCACCTCCACCCTCACCTCCACCCTCTCCTCCATCCTCACCTCCATCCTCACCTCCACCCTCAACTCCATCCTCATCTCCATCCTCATCTCCACCCTCACCTCCATCCTCACCTCCACCCTCACCTCCATCCTCACCTCCATCCTCACCTCCACCCTCACCTCCATCCTCACCTCCATCATCACCTCCATCCTCACCTCCACCCTCACCTCCACCCTCACCTCCACCCTCACCTCCACCCTCACCTCCACCCTCACCTCCACCCTCAACTCCATCCTCACCTCCATCCTCATCTCCATCCTCACCTCCATCCTCACCTCCATCCTCATCTCCACCCTCAACTCCATCCTCATCTCTACCCTCATCTCCATCCTCATCTCCACCCTCACCTCCATCCTCACCTCCACCCTCAACTCCATCCTCATCTCTACCCTCATCTCCATCCTCATCTCCACCCTCACCTCCACCCTCACCTCCATCCTCACCTCCAACCTCACTTCCACCCTCATCTCCACCCTCACCTCCACCCTCACCTCCACCCTCACCTCCATCCTCACCTCCATCCTCACCTCCACCCTCATCTCCACCCTCACCTCCATCCTCACCTCCACCCTCACCTCCATCCTCACCTCCACCCTCACCTCCACCCTCACCTCCACCCTCACCTCCATCCTCATCTCCACCCTCAACTCCATCCTCATCTCTACCCTCATCTCCACCCTCATCTCCACCCTCACCTCCATCCTCACCTCCATCCTCACCTCCACCCTCACCTCCACCCTCACTTCCACCCTCATCTCCACCCTCACCTCCACCCTCACCTCCATCCTCACCTCCATCCTCACCTCCATCCTCACCTCCACCCTCATCTCCATCCTCACCTCCACCCTCACCTCCACCCTCACCTCCACCCTCACCTCCACCCTCACCTCCATCCACACCTCCATCTTCATCTCCATCCTCATCTCCATCCCCACCTCCACCCTCATCTCCATCCTCATCTCCATCTTCATCTCCATCCTCACCTCCACCCTCATCTCCATCCTCATCTCCATCCACACTTCCATCCTCACCTCCATCCTCACGTCCATCCTCACCTCCATCCTCACCTCCACCCTCACCTCCACCCTCACCTCCACCCTCACCTCCACCCTCAACTCCATCCTCATCTCCACCCTCATCTCCACCCTCATCTCCACCCTCACCTCCACCCTCACCTCCATCCTCACCTCCATCCTCACCTCCACCCTCAACTCCACCCTCATCTCTACCCTCATCTCCATCCTCATCTCCACCCTCACCTCCACCCTCACCTCCACCCTCACCTCCACCCTCACCTCCACCCTCACCTCCACTCTCACCTCCATCCTCACCTCCACCCTCACCTCCACCCTCACCTCCACCCTCACCTCCACCCTCATCTCCATCCACACCTCCATCCACACCTCCATCCTCATCTCCATCCCCACCTCCACCCTCACCTCCACCCTCACCTCCACCCTCACCTCCATTCTCACCTCCATCCTCACCTCCACCCTCACCTCCACCCTCACCTCCACCCTCACCTCCACCCTCACCTCCACCCTCACCTCCATCCACACCTCCATCCTCACCTCCACCCTCACCTCCACCTTCACCTCCACCCTCACCTCCACCCTCATCTCCACTCTCACCTCCATCCTCACCTCCATCCTCACCTCCACCCTCACCTCCACCCTCATCTCCACCCTTATCTCCACCCTCATCTCCACCCTCACCTCCACCCTCACCTCCACCCTCACCTCCACCCTCACCTCCATCATCCTCACCTCCATCCTCACCTCCATCCTCATCTCCATCCTCACCTCCATCCTCATCTCCATCCTCATCTCCATCCTCACCTCCATCCTCACCTCCATCCTCACCTCCATCCTCACCTCCATCCTCACCTCCACCCTCACCTCCACCCTCACCTCCACCCTCATCTCCATCCTCATCTCCATCCTCATCTCCATCCTCATCTCCATCCTCATCTCCACCCTCACCTCCACCCTCACCTCTCTCCATCTACAGGTGCCATAAAGTTAAACAGATTTTTAAATTACTTCTGTATCAAAATCTTAACCCTTCCAGTACTTTAAGCTGCTGCATCCGACAGAGGAAGTTCTTTTCTTTTTAAATTTATTTTCTGTATGACCACAGTGCTCTCTGCTGACACCTCTGTCTATGTCAGGAACTGTCCGGAGCAGGAACAAATCCCCATAGCAAACATCTCCTACTCTAGACAGTTCCTGACATGGACAGAGGTGTCAGCAGAGAGCACTGTGGTCAGACAGAAAAGAAATTCAAAAAGAAAAGAACTTCCTCTGTAGTATACGGCAGCTGATAAGTACTGGAAGGATTAAGATTTTGAAATAGAAGTCATTTACAAATCTGTTTAACTTTCTGGCACCAGTTGACTTTAAAAAATAGTTTTCCACTGGAGTACCCCTTTATCGGCCATTTAGGCAGCATTGGCAGTATGAAAGGGGCCTTATCTTTACGGCTTCAAGATGAAAGCATACAGCTTCTAGAATCAGTCACAGCTCTTGGGGTCTCTTGGCGCTGTCTTTCCATCTTATTGTCTCTTAAGATTCCATTGATAACACCACCTTGGGCTAACAGGATGACTTACCGCACATACTGATGTCTATCACAGTCTACAATGGCCCCACCACATCTGAGTCCATCAAAGTATAGAAAATATATATCAAATATATACCTGGCGTGCCCAATGTTGGCTACATACACGTCACCATACCATGTGCTATATACTGTACACTTCAAGAATTCTGCCATATACTGTTTACTGGAATTATTTACGTATACTATTTATAATATAATTAGATATGTGTACATTATATAGCATGATTATTTATGTATACAGTATATATATAATATTCATGTGTGCAGTATATATCAGAATTATGTATGTGTACGGTATATGGTGGAATTATTTATATATACAGTTTATAGAAAAATTAGGTACGGTATGTTTGCATTATATAGCATGATTATTTATGTATACAGTATATATATAATATTCATATGTGCAGTATATATCAGAATTATGTATGTGTACGGTATATGGTGGAATTATTTATATATACAGTTTATAGAAAAATTAGGTATGTTTACATTATATAGCATGATTATTTATGTATACAGTATATATAACATCCATGTATACAGTATATAGCGGAATTATTTATGTTTACAGTATATAGCAGAATTATTTATGTGTACAGTATATGGCAGAATGATTTATGTATACAGTATATAGCAGAATTATGTATGTGCCATATATACAGTTTATAGCAAAATTTGTATGTTTACATAATGTAGCATGATTATTTATGTATACAGTATATAATCATGTGCGCGGTATACAGCAGAAATATGGATACAGATTATAGCCACATTATTTATGTGTACAGTATAGGGCAGAATTATTTATGTATACAGTATATAGCAGAATTATTTATGTGTACAGTATATGGCAGAATGATTTAAGTATACAGTATATAGCAGAATTATTTATGTGTTCGTTATATGGTGGAATTATGTATATATAGAGTATATAGCAGAATTATTTATGTATACAGTACGTGGAGGAATTATTTATTTGTTCAGTATATAGCAGAATAATTTGTGTACAATATATGGCAAAGTGATTTAAATATACAGTATACAGCATAGTTATGTATGAGTACTGTATATGGCAGAATTATTTTATACATAACAGTATATAGCATAATTATTTATATGTACAGTATATGGCAGAATTGTTTTTATATATATATATATATATATATATATATATATATATATATAACAGTTTATTGCATGAATTTTTACGTGTACGGTATATGACAGAATTATTTATGCATACCAGCATATAGCATATTTTATGTGTGCAGTATATGGCAGAAACATTTGTGTGCAGTATATGGCAGATTTATTTATGTATACAGCATATAGCAGAATTATGGTTGTTTAAAGTATATGGTGGAATTATGCATATATAGAGTATATAGCAGAATTATATATGTATACAGTATGTGGAGGAATTATTAATTTGTACAGAATATAGCAGAATAATTTGTGTACAATATATCGCAAAATGATTTAAATATACAGTATACAGCATAGTTAGGTATGAGTACAGTATATGGGAGAATTATTTATGCATAACAGTATATAGCATAATTTATGGGTACACTATATGGCAGAATTATTTAAGTATATAGCATAATTATTTGACATGTACTGTACACATAAAAAAATCTTAAACAGAAAGAATTCTGTCGTATACTATACACATACGGTAAGTAATTCTGTTATATACTATACACATAAATAATTCTGTTATATACTATACACATACGGTAAGTAATTCTGTTATATACTATACACATAAATAATTCTGTTATATACTATACACATAAGTAATTCTGTTATATACTATACAAATAAATAATTCTGTTATATACTATACACATAAGTAATTCTGTTATATACTATACACATAAGTAATTCTGTTATATACTATACACATAAATAATTCTGTTATATACTATACACATAAATAATTCTGTTATATACTATACACATAAATAATTCTGTTATATACTATACACATAAGTAATTCTGTTATATACTATACACATAAATAATTCTGTTATATACTATACACATAAATAATTCTGTTATATACTATACACATATCTATGGTTGAAGGGCCCCTATTCCAGTAATGGGTGAAGGGCCCCTATTCCAGTAATGGGTGAAGGGCCCTTATTCCAGTAATGGGTGAAGGACTTCTATTCCAGTAATGGGTGAAGGGCCCCTATTTCAGTAATGGGTGAAGGGCCCCTGTTCCAGTAATGGGTGAAGGGCCCCTATTCCAGTAATGGGTGAAGGGCCCCTATTCCAGTAATGGGTGAAGGGCCCCTATTCCAGTAATGGGTGAAGGGCTTCTATTCCAGTAATGGGTGAAGGGCCCCTATTCCAGTAATGGGTGAAGGGCCCCTATTCCAGTAATGGGTGAAGGGCCCCTATTCCAGTAATGGGTGAAGGGCCCCTATTCCAGCAATGGGTGAATGGCCCCTATTCCAGTAATGGGTTGATTGGGGGCTACAACACTTTCCAATGACCCTTTGGAACTGGTTCCCACATTATTGTTCATTGAATGATTAATAGTTATGTAGCCGCCCCCCGCCCCCCCCCCCCCCCCCCCATGTATACCTATTGTACCTATTATACCTATTATACCTATTGTACCTATTCGCACCTCTACAGGTCTGTCCATTGTTCTCCACTCTACATTATAATACAGACATGGCGGCCGTTCTGTCTGGTGCTTTGACCTAAAGCGATGAATTCCTTTCAGACACTGAACTATTTGAGGGATCAGTAGATGGAATATTCGTGTGATCCTCTGTTCGGAGCCATTGTACGGGACAGACACAACTTTTTGTTTGCCAATTTTTTAGGCCTGAAAAAATAAATGCCCCCATTTCATTATTTCTCCTCCATGATGTAGTTTTTTTAGGCATTTCCCCCCCCCCCCCCCCCTCTCTAAATAGTGTGTATTAATACGGGGCGTTGGGCGTCTTCCTGTTTTTCTCAAAATTTCATTTGAAGAATTGGGGAAAGAACACCAGGAAAAAAGCCAAATCCATGTCCACATAGGCCGCCATTTACTGTTTGTATAAAGTCTGGAGAAATGTCATTCACTACGAAGGAGATTTATCGTTCTTCTCAGACGTTTGGCTTTTATTTGACAATTTTTTTTTTACTTACTTTTGCTTACATGCAGCCTATTTATCAAATAGTCGCACGACCTTGATAGATAAATCGCACGTAAGGAAACCCCAGGAATCCCGCTTACTAAAGCATTTCTTAAAGCAGAAATGTTTTCCCTTATGTTAATAGCCGAAGTTCTTTATTAGTCCTTTATTACCAGTAGAGTTTCTAGAGAGTGACGGGGAGGGGGGCGGGGCGTACTGCATCGGTGACATCCTGAATGGCACTAAATAGCTGCGCTCCAACTATCCCGCAACAACCCATCCACCCTCCTCAGAAATTATAAAAATATTAAAAACATACTATGGCGCGCCACGTATATCCGTACTCTGGAGGCTTTTTTGTTTCATTTTGAGCCCGCATTTTGTGACGTTGGTGGGCGGAGTCTTGCGTCGCTACGATTAGGCCGGAGTTTACGGCAGGAAGAAAGACAGCGCAGCACAAACAATAGTGGAGCCACAAAAAGAATAAAATACCGTATATACTCGAGTATAAGCCGTCCCAAATATAAGACGAGGCCCCTAATTTTACCCCAAAAACCCAGGAAAAGTTATTGACTCGACTAAAAGCCTAGGTTGGGAAATACATCACCCCCCCCCTGTCATCATCCAGACCCCCGTCATTAACACCCCCGTCATCATCACTCTGTCGTTATCACCCCTGTCATCATTACCCCTGTCATCATCCCCCTCGTCATCATCACCCTCGTCATCATCCCCCTCGTCATCATCCCCCTCGTCATCATCCCCCTCGTCATCATCCCCCTCGTCATCATCCCCCTCGTCATCATCCCCCTCGTCATCATCCCCCTCGTCATCATCACCCCTGTCATCATCCCCCTCGTCATCATCACCCTCGTCATCATCCCCCTCGTCATCATCCCCCTCGTCATCATCTCCCTCGTCATCATCTCCCTCGTCATCATCTCCCTCGTCATCATCTCCCTCGTCATCATCCCCCTCGTCATCATCCCCCTCGTCATCATCCCCCTCGTCATCATCCCCCTCGTCATCATCACCCTCGTCATCATCACCCCTGTCATCATCCCCCTCGTCATCCCCCTCGTCATCATCTCCCTCGTCATCATCTCCCTCGTCATCATCTCCCTCGTCATCATCTCCCTCGTCATCATCCCCCTCGTCATCATCCCCCTCGTCATCATCCCCCTCGTCATCATCCCCCTCGTCATCATCCCCCTCGTCATCACCCTTGTCATCATCACCCTTGTCATCATCCCCCCGTCATCATCCCCCTCGTCATCATCACCCCTCGTCATCATCCCCCTCGTCATCATCCCCCTCGTCATCATCCCCCTCGTCATCATCCCCCTCGTCATCATCCCCCTCGTCATCATCACCCTCGTCATCATCACCCCTGTCATCATCCCCCTCGTCATCATCCCCCTCGTCATCATCCCCCTCGTCATCATCTCCCTCGTCATCATCTCCCTCGTCATCATCCCCCTCGTCATCATCCCCCTCGTCATCATCCCCCTCGTCATCATCCCCCTCGTCATCATCCCCCTCGTCATCATCCCCCTCGTCATCATCCCCCTCGTCATCATCACCCTCGTCATCATCACCCCTGTCATCATCCCCCTCGTCATCACCCTCGTCATCATCCCCCTCGTCATCATCTCCCTCGTCATCATCTCCCTCGTCATCATCTCCCTCGTCATCATCCCCCTCGTCATCATCCCCCTCGTCATCATCCCCCTCGTCATCATCCCCCTCGTCATCACCCTTGTCATCATCACCCTTGTCATCATCCCCCCGTCATCATCCCCCTCGTCATCATCACCCCTGTCATCATCCCCCTCGTCATCATCCCCCTCGTCATCATCCCCCTCGTCATCATCCCCCTCGTCATCATCCCCCTCGTCATCATCACCCTCGTCATCATCACCCCTGTCATCATCCCCCTCGTCATCACCCTCGTCATCATCCCCCTCGTCATCATCTCCCTCGTCATCATCTCCCTCGTCATCATCCCCCTCGTCATCATCCCCCTCGTCATCATCCCCCTCGTCATCATCCCCCTCGTCATCATCCCCCTCGTCATCATCCCCCTCGTCATCACCCTTGTCATCATCACCCTTGTCATCATCCCCCCGTCATCATCCCCCTCGTCATCATCACCCCTGTCATCATCCCCCTCGTCATCATCACCCCTGTCATCATCCCCCTCGTCATCATCCCCCTCGTCATCATCCCCCTCGTCATCATCCCCCTCGTCATCATCCCCCTCGTCATCACCCTTGTCATCATCACCCTTGTCATCATCCCCCCGTCATCATCCCCCTCGTCATCATCCCCCCCGTCATCATCCCCCTCGTCATCATCCCCCTCGTCATCATCCCCCTCGTCATCATCACCCTCGTCATCACCCTTGTCATCATCACCCTTGTCATCATCCCCCTCGTCATCATCCCCCTCGTCATCATCCCCCCCGTCATCATCCCCCTCGTCATCATCCCCCCCGTCATCATCCCCCTCGTCATCATCCCCCTCGTCATCATCACCCTCGTCATCATCCCCCTCGTCATCATCACTCTGTCGTTATCACCCTCGTCATCATCACCCCTGTCATCATCACCCTCGTCATCATCACCGCCTGTCAATGCCTTCTCAGTGGTCTTCAACCTGCGGACCTCCAGACATTGGCTGTCCGGGCATGCTGGGAGTTGTAGTTTTGAAACATCTGGAGGTCCGCAGGTTGAAGACCTCGGCCTTCGTCATCATCCAGATCCCGCTTTTGTTTTTTACTCACCTCCCCTCGGTGGGAAGGAAGGGAGAGCTGATCCGGGTTGTCCATATTCGACCACCTATGCTGCAGGGACCGTCCGGTGGGGAGGGTTAGTCGTTCAGGGTTGTCCATCTTCACCGGGAGGCCCTCTTCTCTGCTATGGGCCGGCCCCGGACTAGTGACGTTGCCTTGACGACGACGCGGTGGCGTCAATGCAGCGTCACTAGTTCGGGGCCGGCCTGGAGTGGAGAAGAGGGCCTCCCAGTGAAAATGGACAGCCCGGAACGACTAACCCTCCCCACCGGACGGTCCCTGCAGCATAGGTGGCCCAGACCAGCTCATCCTAACTTCCCACCGAGGGGAGGTGAGTAGAAAACAAAAGGGGGGTCTGGATGATGACGAAGGCCGCAGTGGTTACAGTGGATGATGACGAAGGCTGCAGTGGTCTTCAACCGGCGGACCTCCAGATGTTACAAAACTACAACTCCCAGCATGCCCGGACAGTCGATGGCTGTCCGGGCATGCTGGGAGTTGTAGTTTTGCAACATCTGGAGGTCCGCAGGTTGAAGACCACTGAGAAGGGATTGACAGGCGGAGAAGGACGGCCGGGACCATCCCCTCACAGCTAAAGCCAGAAACGTTTTTGTTTTTTTTTGTTCACTCGAGTATAAGCCGAGGGGGGTGTTTTGAGTACGAAAAATCGTGCTGAAAAATTCGGCTTATACTCGAGTATATACAGTAAATAAATAAAATAAAACGGTTCAGTACGTTGCCCACCCCAAAATGTGCATGAAGCTGTATTATCATGGATGTTTCTTTTATTTTTAAGGAAAAATTTTTGTGGGTTATTTACGTGGTCTGTAAAAATGATTACACAATTATTTTGTGCCTTATTCTATTTTAACACAACATTAATTTAAAATTTTTGTGGGTCCGCCAGCACGTACGTGTCCTAAAATTACCAAGGTGCGCAGTGTGTATTCTCAACCCTAAAATTAATAGAGTTATTAGTTATAGAATACATTTTTTCTATAATTAACATTAAAGGGGTATTCCAGGCAAAAACTTTTATATATATATATATATATATATATATATATATATATATATATATATATCAACTGGCTCCGGAAAGTTAAACAGATTTGTAATTTACTTCTATTAAAAAATCTTAATCCTTCCCATAGTTATTAGCTTCTGAAGTTGAGTTGTTGTTTTCTGTCAAACTGCTCTCTGATGACTCACGTCCCGGGAGCTGTGCAGTTCCTATGGGGATATTCTCCCATCATGCACAGCTCCCGGGACGTGACATCATCATTGAGCAGTTAGACAGAAAACTTCAGAAGCTAATAACTATTGGAAGGATTAAAATTTTTTAATAGAAGTAATTTACAAATCTGTTTAACTTTGTTATAAAAAAAAATAAGTTTTTTTCCTGGATAACCCCTTTAATACAATAAGGGATCAATGGTAAAAAAAAAAAATTCACAATGAAAATAGAAACAAAAATATTGGAAATATTAACCCCTAAAAAACACAGGAGGTACATGTACTCTCTGGCTGCATGGTACTTTACAGACCGCGGGTCCCGCATTCTATCAGCTGATGCCTACCATTAAAGGGGTTATCCAGGAAAAAACTTTTTTTTTATATATCAACTGGCTCCAGAAAGTTAAACAGATTTGTAAATGACTTCTATTAAAAAATATTAATCCTTTCAGTACTTATGAGCTTCTGAAGTGAAGGTTGTTCTTTTCTGTCTAAGTGCTCTCTGATGACACCTGTCTCGGGAACCGCTCAGTTTAGAAACAAATCCTCTTCTAAACTGGGCGGTTCCCGAGACACGTGTCATCAGAGAGGACTTAGACAGAAAAGAACAACCTTAACTTCAGAAGCTCATAAGTACTGAAAGGATTAAGATTTTTTAATAGAAGTAATTTACAAATCTGTTTAACTTTCTGGAGCCAGTTGATATATATATAAAAAAAGTTTTTTCCTGGAATACCCCTTTAACCCTTCAGATGCTGTGATCAATACTGATCATTGCATCTATAGTTTTACAGGGGCTTTGAGGGACTCATCGGACCACCTGCGGCACAATCACAGGCTTTGATGATTCCAGATGGCTGCCGGAGCTCCACTTACCTGCACCAGGGCGCTCTGATGATCTTCTTCGATGGTCTGTCTTCGCTGATAATACTGATCAGTGCTTTGCCTATGTATAGCACTGATCAGTATTAGCAATTTAATGATTACTATAACAATCACTATAAATATTTAAAAAAAAGATTGTCCAGAACTCCAGTTCACGATCCACTACAGTCAGGACTCAGTCAGTATTCTTGACACCACTGTCCAAATAAATTCAGCAGGCCACCTTCATACTGATCTATAACCCACCCATCCTAATAATATCTTGCATTATTCCAGTTTCCATCCCCCCCACCACATTACGATCACTACCGATTTCGCTGACACTTCTGTCCATCTCAGGAACTGCTCGGAGCAGGAGCAAATCCCCCTAGCAAACCTCTCCTGCTCTGGACAGTTCCTGACATGGACAGAGGTGTCAGCAGAGAGCACTGTGGTCAGACAGAAAAGACAGAAATCCAAAAAGAAAAGAACTTCCTGTGGAGCATACAGCAGCTGCTAAGTACTGGAAGGATTAAGATTTTTAAATCAAAGTAATTTACAAATCTGTTTAACTTTATAGCACCAGTTGATTTAAAAATAAAAATTTCCTCCGGAGTACCCCTTTTATCCTATATTCCATCTCTAATTTCTCCATGCTATTCTCCTTTGGTGGAGCCCAGCTTGCGTTCCGCCTACTCCTCTTCCGGTCCTCATGCCTGGATTGCACCCCCGAGCTCACAGCTGCGCTCCACTGTCGGACTTCACTGCTCTGCGCATGTCCGTGACGCCACCCCCTGCCTCCTGACTGCGGCCTCGCTCTGAAATTTAAAGGGGTACTCCGGTGAAAACCTTTTTTCTTTTAAATCAACTGGCTCCGGAAAGTTAAACAGATTTGTAAATTACTTCTATAAAAAAAATCTTAATCCTTCCTGTACTTATTAGCTGCTGAATACTACAGAGGAAATTCTTTTCTTTTTGGAATGCTCTCTGATGACATCACGAGCACAGTGCTGACGTTATTATAATAATAAAAACGTTATTATAATAATAAATATAATAATAAAGACGTTATTATAATAATAAAAACTCTATATATTTATTGTTGTCCTTAGTGGGATTTGAACCCAAGGCCCCAGCACTAGCAAGGCAGCAGTGCTAACCACTGAGCCACCATGCTGCCCTTAGCATACATCTGCTATGCACTGTAGCTAAAATGGACAGAGATGTCAGCAGAGAGCACTGTGCTCGTGATGTCATCAGTGTTCCAAAAAGAAAGGAATTTCCTCTGTAGCATTCAGCAGCTAATAAGTACTGGAAGGATTAAGATTTTTTAATAGAAGTAATTTACAAATATGTTTACCTTTCTGGCACCAGTTGATTTAAAAGAAAAAAGGTTTTCACCGGAGTACCCCTTTAAACGCGCTACTTCCTCTGCGCACTAGATCGCTACAGTAGCTTCGGTCACGCTACAAACCACCTCCAATGCACGTGCCGTGCATTGGAGGTGGTTTGTAGCGTGACCGAAGCCACTGTAGCAATCTAGTGCACAAGTAGCGCGTTTAAATATCAGAGCACCGCGACGCTTCTCCCTTTATTCCATCCCCCGCACCAGTAAGTATAACTGTATTATGCATTCTCTCTCCTACCTCCAGATGTGTCAGGACCCTATAGATTACAGAGGAATCTCTCCCTATTAAAGGGGTTATCCAGGAAAAAAAAACTTTATATATATATCAACTGGCTACAGAAAGTTAAACAGATTTGTGAATTACTTCTATTTAAAAAAATCTTAATCCTTTCAGTACTTTTTAGCTGCTGAAGTTGAGTTGTTCTTTTCTGTCTAAGTGCTCTCTGATGACATGTGTCTCGGGAACTGTCCAGAGTAGAAGCAAATCCCCATAGCAAACGTCTTCTACTCTGTGCAGTTCCCGAGACAGACAGAGATGTCAGCAGAGAGCACTGTTGCCAGACAGAAAAGAACAACTCAACTTCAGCAGCTGATAATTATTGGAAGTATTAAGATTTTTGAATTGAAGTCATTTACAAATCTGTTTAACTTTCTGGAGCCAGTTGATATATAAAAAAAAGTTTTTTCCTGGAATACCCCTTTAAACATTTTTTTGGTATTCCACGCTATGATTATTCTGGCTATGATATTATTATTATTATGTTTTTCTCAGACTGGCTGTCAACTATATCAGGGATACTCCCCTCGGATACCTGCATTTGTCACGATGCCGGCTGGCAGGTAGTGGATCCTCTGTGCCAGAGAGGGATTGGCGTGGACCGTGCTAGAGGATCGGTTCTAAGTCACTACTGGTTTTCACCAGAGCCCGCCGCAAAGCGGGATGGTCTTGCTGCGGCGGTAGTGACCAGGTCGTATCCCCTAGCAACGGCTCAACCTCTCTGGCTGCTGAAGATAGGCGCGGTACAAGGGAGTAGACAGAAGCAAGGTCGGACGTAGCAGAAGGTCGGGGCAGGCAGCAAGGATCGTAGTCAGGGGCAACGGCAGAAGGTCTGGAATCACAGGCAAGGAACACACAAGGAACGCTTTCACTGGCACTAGGGCAACAAGATCCGGCGAGGGAGTGAAGGGGAAGTGAGGTGATATAGGGAAGTGCACAGGTGTAAACACTAATTGGAACCACTGCACCAATCAGCGGTGCAGTGGCCCTTTAAATCGCAAAGACCCGGCGCGCGCGCGCCCTAGGGAGCGGGGCCGCGCGCGCCGGGACAGAACTGACGGGGAGCGAGTAAGGTACGGGAGCCGGGGTGCGCATCGCGAGCGGGCGCTACCCGCATCGCGAATCGCATCCCGGCCGGAGGTGGTAACGCAGCGCCCCGGGTCCGTGGAACCGACCGGGGCGCTGCAGTGAGGGAAGTGTAGCGAGCGCTCCGGGGAGGAGCGGGGACCCGGAGCGCTCGGCGTAACAGTACCCCCCCCCTTGGGTCTCCCCCTCTTCTTGGGGCCTGAGAACCTGAGGATCAGACTTTTGTCCAGGATATTGTCCTCAGGTTCCCAGGACCTCTCTTCTGGACCACAACCCTCCCAATCCACTAAAAAAAAAGTTCTTCCCCTGACCTTTTTAGAGGCCAAAATCTCTTTGACAGAGAAGATGTCCGAGGAGCCGGAAACAGGAGTGGGAGGAACAGATTTAGGAGAAAAACGGTTGAGGATGAGAGGTTTAAGAAGAGAGACGTGAAAGGCATTAGGGATACGAAGAGAAGGAGGAAGAAGAAGTTTGTAAGAGACAGGATTAATTTGACACAAAACTTTAAAAGGACCAAGATAGCGTGGTCCCAACTTGTAGCTAGGGACACGGAAGCGGACATATTTAGCGGAGAGCCATACCTTGTCTCCAGGGGAAAAAATGGGAGGAGCTCTTCTTTTCTTATCTGCGAATCTCTTCATGCGAGAAGAAGCCTGTAAGAGAGAATTTTGGGTCTCTTTCCATATGGTGGAAAGATCACGAGAAATTTCATCCACAGCGGGCAGACCAGAGGGCAAGGGGGTAGGGAGGGGGGGAAGAGGGTGACGGCCGTACACCACGAAAAACGGAGATTTGGAGGAAGATTCAGAGATTCTGAAATTATACGAGAATTCGGCCCAAGGTAGAAGATCTGCCCAGTCATCCTGGCGGGAGGAAACAAAATGTCGTAAATAGTCACCCAAGATCTGGTTAATTCTCTCTACTTGTCCATTGGATTGAGGATGGTATGCAGAAGAAAAATTTAATTTAATCTTGAGTTGTTTACAGAGAGCCCTCCAGAATTTAGACACAAATTGGACGCCTCTATCCGAGACGATCTGTGTAGGCAACCCGTGAAGACGAAAAATGTGTACAAAAAAATGTTTAGCCAACTGAGGCGCTGAAGGAAGACCAGGAAGAGGGATGAAATGTGCCATTTTGGAGAATCGATCAACGACCACCCAAATAACAGTGTTGCCATGGGATGGGGGTAAGTCAGTAATAAAATCCATACCAATCAGAGACCAAGGTTGTTCGGGGACAGGTAGAGGATGAAGAAAACCAGCGGGCTTCTGGCGAGGAGTCTTATCCCGGGCACAGATAGTGCAGGCTCGCACAAAGTCCACCACATCAGTCTCTAGAGTCGGCCACCAATAGAAGCGAGAGATGAGTTGCACAGATTTCTTGATGCCCGCATGACCTGCGAGATGGGAGGAGTGACCCCATTTGAGGATCCCAAGGCGTTGGCGTGGAGAAACAAAGGTCTTTCCTGGAGGAGTTTGCCTGATGGAGGCTGGAGAAGTGGAAATCAGGCAGTCAGGAGGAATGATGTGTTGAGGAGAGAGTTCAATTTCAGAGGCATCTGAGGAACGAGAGAGAGCATCGGCCCTAATGTTTTTATCAGCAGGCCGAAAGTGAATTTCAAAATTAAATCGGGCAAAGAACAGAGACCACCTGGCCTGACGAGGATTCAGCCGTTGGGCAGACTGGAGGTAGGAGAGGTTCTTGTGATCGGTGTAAATAATAACTGGAAATCTTGATCCCTCCAGCAGATGCCTCCATTCCTCAAGTGCTAATTTAATGGCTAGAAGCTCTCGATCCCCGATAGAGTAGTTCCTCTCCGCCGGAGAGAAGGTCCTGGAAAAAAAACCACAAGTAACAGCATGCCCGGAAGAGTTTTTTTGTAGAAGGACAGCTCCAGCTCCCACTGAGGAGGCATCAACCTCCAATAGGAAGGGTTTAGATGGGTCAGGTCTGGAGAGCACGGGAGCCGAAGAAAAGGCAGACTTGAGTCGTTTAAAGGCGTCTTCCGCTTGAGGAGGCCAAGACTTGGGATCGGCATTTTTTTTTGTTAAAGCCACAATAGGAGCCACAATGGTAGAAAAATGTGGAATAAATTGCCTGTAATAATTGGCGAACCCCAAAAAACGTTGGATGGCACGGAGTCCGGAGGGGCGTGGCCAATCTAAGACGGCAGAGAGTTTATCTGGGTCCATTTGTAGTCCCTGGCCAGAGACCAAGTATCCTAGAAAAGGAAGAGATTGGCATTCAAACAGACATTTCTCTATTTTGGCATAGAGTTGATTATCACGAAGTCTCTGAAGAACCATACGGACATGCTGGCGGTGTTCTTCAAGATTGGCAGAAAAAATCAGGATATCGTCCAGATATACAACAACACAGGAGTATAGTAGATCACGAAAAATTTCATTAACAAAGTCTTGGAAGACGGCAGGGGCGTTGCATAGACCAAAGGGCATGACCAGATACTCAAAGTGTCCATCTCTGGTGTTAAATGCCGTTTTCCATTCATCCCCCTCTCTGATGCGGATGAGATTATAAGCACCTCTTAAGTCCAGTTTGGTAAAAATATGGGCACCTTGGAGACGATCAAAGAGTTCAGAGATGAGGGGTAGGGGGTAGCGGTTCTTAACCGTGATTTTATTAAGACCGCGGTAGTCAATGCAAGGACGTAGAGAGCCATCTTTTTTGGACACAAAGAAAAATCCGGCTCCGGCAGGAGAGGAGGATTTACGGATAAAGCCCTTTTTTAAATTTTCTTGGACGTATTCAGACATGGCAAGAGTCTCTGGGACGGACAGAGGATAGATTCTGCCCCGGGGTGGAGTAGTGCCCGGGAGGAGGTCAATGGGACAATCATAAGGCCTGTGAGGAGGTAGAGTCTCAGCTTGTTTTTTGCAAAAAACGTCCGCAAAGTCCATATAGGCCTTAGGGAGACCGGTTACATGAGGAAGCACAGGGACACGGCAAGGTTTACTGGGAGCCGGTTTTAAGCAGTCCTTGGAACAAGAGGGCCCCCAACTCTTGATCTCCCCAGTGGACCAATCCAGGATTGGGGAATGGAGTTGAAGCCAGGGAAGTCCAAGAAGGATTTCAGAAGTGCAATTGGGGAGGACCAACAGTTCAATCCTCTCGTGATGAGATCCGATGCACATTAGAAGGGGCTCCGTGCGGAAACGTATAGTACAGTCCAATCTTTCATTGTTTACACAATTGATGTAGAGGGGTCTGGCGAGACTGGTCACCGGGATGTTGAACCTGTTGACGAGAGAGGCTAAGATGAAATTTCCTGCAGATCCAGAGTCCAAGAAGGCCACAGCAGAGAAGGAGAAGGCAGAGGCAGACATCCGCACAGGCACAGTAAGACGTGGAGAAGCAGAGTAGACATCAAGGACTGTCTCACCTTTGTGCGGAGTCAGCGGACGTCTTTCCAGGCGGGGAGGACGGATAGGACAATCCTTCAGGAAGTGTTCGGTACTAGCACAGTACAGGCAGAGATTCTCCATGCGGCGTCGTGTCCTCTCTTGGGGTGTCAGGCGAGACCGGTCGACCTGCATAGCCTCCACGGCGGGAGGCACAGGAACAGATTGCAGGGGACCAGAGGAGAGAGGAGCCGGGGAGAAGAAACGCCTCGTGCGAACAGAGTCCATATCCTGGCAGAGCTCCTGACGCCGTTCGGAAAAACGCATGTCAATGCGAGTGGCAAGATGGATGAGTTCATGTAGGTTAGCAGGGATTTCTCGTGCGGCCAGAACATCTTTAATGTTGCTGGATAGGCCTTTTTTAAAGGTCGCGCAGAGTGCCTCATTATTCCAGGATAATTCTGAAGCAAGGGTACGGAACTGTACGGCATACTCGCCAACGGAAGAATTACCCTGGACCAGGTTCAACAGGGCAGTCTCAGCAGAAGAGGCTCGGGCAGGTTCCTCAAAGACACTTCGAATTTCCGAGAAGAAGGAGTGTACAGAGGCAGTGACGGGGTCATTGCGGTCCCAGAGCGGTGTGGCCCAAGCCAGGGCTTTTCCAGACAGCAGGCTGACTACGAAAGCCACCTTAGACCTTTCAGTGGGGAACTGGTCCGACATCATCTCCAAGTGTAATGAACATTGGGAAAGAAAGCCACGGCAAAACTTAGAGTCCCCATCAAATTTATCCGGCAAGGATAGTCGTATTCCAGAAGCGGCCACTCGCTGCGGAGGAGATACAGGAGCTGGCGGAGGAGATGATTGCTGGAGCTGTGGTAGTAACTGTTGTAGCATAACAGTCAGTTGAGACAGCTGTTGGCCTTGTTGCGCAATCTGTTGTGACTGCTGGGCGACCACCGTGGTGAGGTCAGCGACAACTGGCAGAGGAACTTCAGCGGGATCCATGGCCGGATCTACTGTCACGATGCCGGCTGGCAGGTAGTGGATCCTCTGTGCCAGAGAGGGATTGGCGTGGACCGTGCTAGAGGATCGGTTCTAAGTCACTACTGGTTTTCACCAGAGCCCGCCGCAAAGCGGGATGGTCTTGCTGCGGCGGTAGTGACCAGGTCGTATCCCCTAGCAACGGCTCAACCTCTCTGGCTGCTGAAGATAGGCGCGGTACAAGGGAGTAGACAGAAGCAAGGTCGGACGTAGCAGAAGGTCGGGGCAGGCAGCAAGGATCGTAGTCAGGGGCAACGGCAGAAGGTCTGGAATCACAGGCAAGGAACACACAAGGAACGCTTTCACTGGCACTAGGGCAACAAGATCCGGCGAGGGAGTGAAGGGGAAGTGAGGTGATATAGGGAAGTGCACAGGTGTAAACACTAATTGGAACCACTGCACCAATCAGCGGTGCAGTGGCCCTTTAAATCGCAAAGACCCGGCGCTGCGCGCGCCCTAGGGAGCGGGGCCGCGCGCGCCGGGACAGAACTGACGGGGAGCGAGTAAGGTACGGGAGCCGGGGTGCGCATCGCGAGCGGGCGCTACCCGCATCGCGAATCGCATCCCGGCCGGAGGTGGTAACGCAGCGCCCCGGGTCCGTGGAACCGACCGGGGCGCTGCAGTGAGGGAAGTGTAGCGAGCGCTCCGGGGAGGAGCGGGGACCCGGAGCGCTCGGCGTAACAGCATTCCTAGATACCGCGTCATATTCTCTGCATATTTCATTATTTGTACAATTTTCCCCTATAATTCCTGTAGCGCCATGATTGTGATATTTATTATTTTTATTTTATACTGGCATACACATTGGGGTTTATTTAGTAACGTGATCCCGACTCTTTTTTCTTGGGTTTTGTGCCCAAATTGTGTTGCACATTCCATGCGACACAGTTTGCGACCAAAAAAAAAACAAAAAAAAACAAAAGGGGGGTGGTCACGGGAGAAAGTGGGCTTGGTCCAGACAAAAGGGGTGTGTCCTCGACAGTTTTTAAAAATCCCAACATATTTAGGTTTCCACAGAAAATGTGGTGGATTTGAGCCGAGGAAAAACAGACAGATCAGAGCGGGTGTATAAAAAGCAAAACGTAGGGAAAGGGGAAAATGTAGGGAAACCTTAGTAAATACAGTGACCCCCCCCCCCCCGACCTACCATGGCCCCGACATACCATATATATACAGTGACCTCCCCGACCTACCATGGCCCCGACATACCATATATATACAGTGACCCCCCCGACCTACGATGGCCCCGACATACCATATATATACAGTGACCCCCCCGACCTACGATGGCCCCGACATACCATATATATACAGTGACCCCCCGACCTACGATGGCCCTGACATACCATATATACACAGTGACCCCCCCGACCTACGATAGCCCCGACATACCATATATATACAGTGACCCCCCCCCCGACCAACCATGGCCCCGACATACCATATATATACAGTGACCCCCCCGACCTACGATGGCCCCGACATACCATATATATACAGTGAACCCCCCGACCTACGATGGCCCGACATACCATATATATACAGTGACCCCCCCGACCTACCATGGCCCCGACATACCATATATATACAGTGACCCCCCCCGACCTACCATGGCCCCGACATACCATATATATACAGTGACCCCCCCCCGACCTAGGATGGCCCCGACATACCATATATATACAGTGACCCCCCCCCGACCTAGGATGGCCCCGACATACCATATATATACAGTGACCCCCCCGACCTACGATGGCCCCGACATACCATATATATACAGTGACCCCCCCGACCTACGATGTCCCCGACATACCATATATATACAGTGACCCCCCGACCTACGATGGCCCCGATATACCATATATATACAGTGACCCCCCGACCTACGATGGCCCCGACATACCATATATATACAGTGACCCCCCCGACCTACGATGGCCCCGACATACCATATATATACAGTGACCCCCCCAACCTACGATGGCCCCGACATACCATATATATACAGTGACCCCTGACCTACGATGGCCCCGACATACCATATATATACAGTGACCCCCCGATCTACGATGGCCCCGACATACCATATATATACAGTGACCCCCCCCCGACCTACCATATATATACAGTGACCCCCCCAACCTACGATGGCCCCGACATACTATATATATACAGTGACCCCTGACCTACGATGGCCCCGACATACCATATATATACAGTGACCCCCCCCCGACCTACCATATATATACAGTGACCCCCGACCTACGATGGCCCCGACATACCATATATATACAGTGACCCCCCCCCCGACCTACCATATATATACAGTGACCCCCCGACCTACGATGGCCCCGACATACGATCATTTCAGCATACGATCACTCTCAGACATCACATGGTGAATGCAGCACCAACACACGATGCTTTTGTATGTCGGGGCCATCGCATAAGCGGCTATCCTCCAGCGCAAACTGCTTCAGCTACCACCGGATAGTCGTTTACGGTGCCCCGTGTGGTCCGCTGACGATCACTTACCTGTCCTCGGGGCTCCGGCGCGTCCTCTTCGGGATCCCCTCCATCGTCGTCATCATGTCGCTGCGCACGCTGTCCCGTCATCCAATAGGAGCGGCGTGTGTAACGACGTGATGGTGGTCACGGAGAGCGAGGATCCTTGGGAAGCAGAGACGTCCGGAGCGTCGGGGACGCGGCGACAGCGATGGACGGCGACATCTAGGGCAGCGGTGACGAGCGGTGAAGATCCGGAGCGTCGGGGATCGGTGAGTATAACTTCCAATACCAGTGGTCTACAACCTGCGGACCTCCAAATGTTGCCATTGGCTGTCCGGGCATGCTGGGTGTTGTAGTTTTGCAACATCTGGAGGTCCGCAGGTTGTAGACCACTGTCCTATACTTTACATTGCACGGATCCCTCAACATACGATGGTTTCAACAAACGATGGTCCATTTGGAACGGATTACCATCGTATGTTGAGGGACCCCTGTAGAGTGGAAAAAATACCTGTCGGAAATCCAAACTAGAGATGAGCGAACTTACAGTAAATTCGATTCGTCACGAACTTCTCGGCTCGGCAGTTGATGACTTTTCCTGCATAAATTAGTTCAGCTTTCAGGTGCTCCCGTGGGCTGGAAAAGGTGGATACATTCCTAGGAGACTCTTTCCTAGGACTGTATCCACCTTTTCCTGCCCACCGGAGCACCAGAAAGCTGAACTAATTTATGCAGGAAAAGTCATCAACTGCCGAGCCGAGAAGTTCGTGACGAATCAAATTTACTGTAAGTTCGCTCATCTCTAGTCACATCACATCCCAGAAAAAATTGAATAAAAAGTGATCAAAAAGTCCCATATACACAAGAGTTGTACAGATAAAAATGGCAGATCAAATGGCACAAAAAATGACCCTCCTAGAGCCCCGTATACGGAAAGATAAGAAAGTTATAGGGGTCAGAATAGGTCGATTTTAAACATACTGATTTTGTAAATAAAAAAAAGTGTACCTTAATTTAAAAGTACAATAATAGGAAAACGTGTAAACATCGGTATCGTTTTAACCACATTGGCCCAAAATGTCTGTTTTTACCGTAAAGTGCATCGCGTGAAAACAAAACCCCCAAGACTTGCCAAATTGCATTTTTATTTTAAATTTCTCACCACTAATATATATATATTTATATATATATTTATTATTATTATTATTATTATATTTTTTTCCCCGTTGCGCTGTATATGTTTTGGAATAATAAAAGGTGTCATTACAAAGCACAATTGGCTGCGCAAAAAACAACAACAAGTCCTCATACGGGTCTGTGGAGGAAAAAAATAGAAGAGGAGGAAAAAAAATACGAAAAAATGCTAACATTTTAATTGGCTGTGCCTGCAAGGGGTTAATGGATGACCCCCACCCCCGTAGTCTATGGGAGGAATAAAACACCAATAAAGGGTTGAAGAAGAAAAAAGTGCAATAAAAAAGATAACATGTAGGTCTGGCGTTTTATATTTGGCAGCCAGCCGTTGGCTGTCCGGGCATGCTGGGAGTTGTAGTTTTGCAACAGCTGGAGGCACACTGGTTGGAAAACACTGCCCTATTGACTCCCAGCTAACATCTGCCCGCAACTTACTATATACACACGTGGGGGCGCTATATATTACACTAGGGGGCGCTATATATTACACTAGGGGGCGCTATATATTACACTAGGGGGTGCTATATATTACACTAGGGGGCGCTATATATTACACTAGGGGGCACTATATATTACACTAGGGGGCGCTATATATTACACTAGGGGGCGCTATATATTACACTAGGGGGTGCTATATATTACACTAGGGGGCGCTATATATTACACTAGGGGGCGCTATATATTACACTAGGGGGCGCTATATATTACACTAGGGGGCGCTATATATTACACTAGGGGGCGCTATATATTACACTAGGGGGTGCTATATATTACACTAGGGGGCGCTATATATTACACTAGGGGGCACTATATATTACACTAGGGGGCGCTATATATTACACTAGGGGGCGCTATATATTACACTAGGGGGTGCTATATATTACACTAGGGGGCGCTATATATTACACTAGGGGGCGCTATATATTACACTAGGGGGCGCTATATATTACACTAGGGGGCGCTATATATTACACTAGGGGGCGCTATATATTACACTAGGGGGCGCTATATATTACACTAGGGGGCGCTATATATTACACTAGGGGGTGCTATATATTACACTAGGGGGCGCTATATATTACACTAGGGGGCGCTATATATTACACTAGGGGGCGCTATATATTACACTAGGGGGCGCTATATATTACACTAGGGGGCGCTATATATTACACTAGGGGGGTGCTATATATTACACTAGGGGGCGCTATATATTACACTTGGGGGCGCTATATATTACACTAGGGGGCGCTATATATTACACTAGGGGGCGCTATATATTACACTAGGGGGCGCTATATATTACACTAGGGGGCGCTATATATTACACTAGGGGCGCTAAATATTACACTAGGGGGCGCTATATAATTACACTAGGGGGCGCTATATATTACACTAGGGGGCGCTATATATTACACTAGGGGGCGCTATATATTACACTAGGGGGCGCTATATATTACACTTGGGGGCGCTATATATTACACTAGGGGGCGCTATATTACACTAGGGGGTGCTATATATTACACTAGGGGGGCGCTATATATTACACTAGGGGGCGCTATATATTACACTTCGGGGCGCTATATATTACACTTGGGGGCGCTATATATTACACTAGGGGGCGCTATATATTACACTAGGGGGCGCTATATATTACACTAGGGGGCGCTATATATTACACTAGGGGGCGCTATATATTACACTTGGGGGCGCTATATATTACACTAGGGGGCGCTATATATTTACACTAGGGGGCACTATATATTACACTAGGGGGGCGCTATATATTACACTAGGGGGCGCTATATATTACACTAGGGGGCGCTATATATTACACTAGGGGGCGCTATATATTACACTAGGGGGCGCTATATATTACACTAGGGGGCGCTATATATTACACTAGGGGGCGCTATATATTACACTAGGCGGCGCTATATATTACACTTGGGGGCGCTATATATTACACTAGGGGGCACTATATATTACACTAGGGGGCGCTATATATTACACTAGGGGCGCTATATATTACACTAGGGGGCGCTATATATTACACTAGGGGGCGCTATATATTACACTAGGGGGTGCTATATATTACATTAGGGGGCGCTATATATTACACTAGGGGGCGCTATATATTACACTAGGGGGCGCTATATATTACACTAGGGGGGCGCTATATATTACACTAGGGGGCGCTATATATTACACTAGGGGGCGCTATATATTACACTAGGGGGTGCTATATATTACACTAGGGGGCGCTATATATTACACTAGGGGGCACTATATATTACACTAGGGGGCGCTATATATTACACTAGGGGCGCTATATATTACACTAGGGGGCGCTATATATACACTAGGGGGCGCTATATATTACACTAGGGGGCGCTATATTTTACACTAGGGGGCGCTATATATTACACTTGGGGGCGCTATATATTACACTAGGGGGGCGCTATATATTACACTAGGGGGCGCTATATATTACACTAGGGGGCGCTATATATTACACTAGGGGGCGCTATATATTACACTAGGGGGCGCTATATATTACACTAGGGGGCGCTATATATTACACTAGGGGGCGCTATATATTACACTAGGGGGCGCTATATATTACACTAGGGGGCGCTATATATTACACTAGGGGCGCTATATATTACACTAGGGGGCGCTATATATTACACTAGGGGCGCTATATATTACACTAGGGGGCGCCATATATTACACTAGGGGGCGCTATATTACACTAGGGGGCGCTATATATTACAACTAGGGGCCTGAGTACTCTGAGGGCGCTATATATTACACTAGGGGCGCTATATATTACACTAGGGGGCGCCTATATATTACACTTGGGGCGCTATATATTACACTAGGGGGCGCTATATATTACACTAGGGGCGCTATATATTACACTAGGGGGCGCCATATATTACACTAGGGGGCGCGTATATATTACACTAGGGGGCGCTATATATTACACTAGGGGGCGCTATATATTACACTAGGGGGCGCTATATATTACACTAGGGGGCGCTATATATTACACTAGGGGCGGCTATATATTACACTAGGGGGCGCTATATATTACACTAGGGGGCGCTATATATTACACTAGGGGGCGCCATATATTACACTAGGGGGCGCTATATATTACACTAGGGGGCGCTATATATTACACTAGGGGGCGCTATATATTACACTAGGGGGCGCTATATATTACACTAGGGGGCGCTATATATTACACTTGGGGGCGCTATATATTACACTAGGGGGCGCTATATATTACACTAGGGGGCGCTTTATATTACACTAGGGGGCGCTATATATTACACTAGGGGGCGCTATATATTACACTAGGGGCGCTATATATTACACTAGGGGGCGCTATATATTACACTAGGGGGCGCTATATATTACACTTGGGGGCGCTATATATTACACTAGGGGGCGTTATATATTACACTAGGGGGTGCTATATATTACACTAGGGGGCGCTATATATTACACTTGGGGGCGCTATATATTACACTAGGGGGCGCTATATATTACACTAGGGGGCGCTATATATTACACTAGGGGGCGCTATATATTACACTAGGGGGCGCTATATATTACACTAGGGGGCGCTATATATTACACTTGGGGGCGCTATATATTACACTAGGGGGTGCTATATATTACACTAGGGGGCGCTATATATTACACTAGGGGGTGCTGTATATTACACTAGGGGGCGCTATATTTTACACTAGGGGGCGCTATATATTACACTTGGGGGCGCTATATATTACACTAGGGGGGCGCTATATATTACACTAGGGGGCGCTATATATTACACTAGGGGGCGCTATATATTACACTAGGGGGCGCTATATATTACACTTGGGGGCGCTATATATTACACTAGGGGGCGCTATATATTACACTAGGGGGCGCTATATATTACACTAGGGGGCGCTATATATTACACTTGGGGGCGCTATATATTACACTAGGGGGTGCTATATATTACACTAGGGGGTGCTATATATTACACTTCGGGGCGCTATATATTACACTAGGGGGCGCTATATATTACACTAGGGGGCGCTATATATTACACTAGGGGGCGCTATATATTACACTAGGGGGCGCTATATATTACACTAGGGGGCGCTATATATTACACTAGGGGGCGCTATATATTACACTTGGGGGCGCTATATATTACACTAGGGGGCGCTATATATTACACTAGGGGGCGCTATATATTACACTAGGGGGCGCTATATATTACACTTGGGGGCGCTATATATTACACTAGGGGGCGCTATATATTACACTAGGGGGCGCTATATATTACACTAGGGGGCGCTATATATTACACTTGGGGGCGCTATATATTACACTAGGGGGTGCTATATATTACACTAGGGGGTGCTATATATTACACTTCGGGGCGCTATATATTACACTAGGGGGCGCTATATATTACACTAGGGGGCGCTATATATTACACTAGGGGGCGCTATATATTACACTAGGGGGCGCTATATATTACACTAGGGGGCGCTATATATTACACTTGGGGGCGCTATATATTACACTAGGGGGCACTATATATTACACTTGGGGGCGCTATATATTACACTAGGGGGCGCTATATATTACACTTGGGGGCGCTATATATTACACTAGGGGGCGCTATATATTACACTAGGGGGCGCTATATATTACACTAGGGGGCGCTATATATTACACTAGGGGGCGCTATATATTACACTTGGGGGCGCTATATATTACACTAGGGGGCGCTATATATTACACTTCGGGGCGCTATATATTACACTTGGGGGCGCTATATATTACACTAGGGGGTGCTATATATTACACTAGGGGGCGCTATATATTACACTAGGGGGCGCTATATATTACACTAGGGGGCGCTATATATTACATTTGGGGGCGCTATATATTACACTAGGGGGTGCTATATATTACACTAGGGGGCGCTATATATTACATTTGGGGGCGCTATATATTACACTAGGAGGCGCTATATATTACACTAGGGGGCGCTATATATTACACTAGGGGGCGCTATATATTACACTAGGGGGCGCTATATATTACACTAGGGGGCGCTATATATTACACTAGGGGGCGCTATATATTACACTAGGGGGCGCTATATATTACACTAGGGGGCGCTATATATTACACTAGGGGGTGCTATATATTACATTTGGGGGCGCTATATATTACACTAGGAGGCGCTATATATTACACTAGGGGGCGCTATATATTACACTAGGGGGCGCTATATATTACACTAGGGGGCGCCATATATTACACTAGGGGGCGCTATATATTACACTAGGGGGCGCTATATATTACACTAGGGGGCGCTATATATTACACTAGGGGGCGCTATAAACGGGCGCCCCCTAGCAGATGCTGCTGTATACTATACGGTACAATACGTTCGCCATTGACTAAGGGCTCGTTCACACAATAAAATGTCCGCCCCCGGAGAAATTTCAGGCGTCGACAGACTAATCGGCACTAGGACCCTGGGGGGAGATTTATCGTAACCTGTGCAGAGGAAAAGGTGACCAGTTACCCATAGCAACCAATAAGATCGCTGCTTTCATTTTTCAGAGGCCCTCTTGAAAATGAAAGCAGCGATCTGATTGGTTGCTATGGGCAACAAGGCAACTTTTCCAGGAATTTTGGGGGAGATCCATCAAGACCTGTGCTGAGGAAAAGTTGACCAGTTGAGTGACCAGTTGCCCATAGCAACCAATCAGATCACTTTTATTTTTATTCTTCAGAGACCTTTTCAAAAATGAAAGCAGCGATCTGATTGGTTGCTATGGGCAACTTTTCTTTTATACAAGTTGTGATGAATCTTCCCTTATAGGGGTGCTCTGGAGCAGTGGTTCTCAACCTTTTTTGGCGACTGTATCTCCAAAGGCTGAAAGTATGTCCGCGGGTACCCCTTGTGCCTCAATTTGCGCGGAATTTACACGCGAGGGGTACCCATGGACAAAAGGCGTGTGCTTACCTTTATACTAATGCGATACATAATCCCCTTTTGCCATTTCCCCCCCTCCCTCTGATCCCCTTTTGCCATTATTATCCGATATGGCAAAAGGGAATCAGAGGGAGGGGGTATAATAGCACAAGGGGATTAAGATGGGGGGGGGGGGGGGGGGAATGGCGCAAGAGGATCAGAGGGAGGGGTAAATAATGGCACAAGGGGATTATTAATCCCCTTGTGCCATTACCCCCCCCCCCCCTCCCTCTGATCCCCTTTTGCCATTATCCCTCCCCCCCCCCCCCCCCCCCCCCATCTTACTCCCTTGTGCTATTGTTTCTCTATCATATAATTTTTTTGGGCCCAAAGAAATAGTATATTACACTAGGGGGCGCCATAAACAGGCCAGGCAGGGAGGAGAGGATTGGGCTATGTCTCCGGTCCCCCTCCTCACATCATGGTCCTTCATGTCCTCTTCAGTCCCCGGTCTCACGGTTATCAATGGAGACGACCAGTTACTGCCCAATCTCCTGAAACTCTCTGTGCTGCTGTGAGGCACCAGTTATCCCCCATGAGATCTGCACATTCCTGCCCTGGAGGTCTCCGGCCCTTAGGACAAACTAGATTCCAGTAAATGAACAATGGCACCCACCAATATGATAAATAGTGTCAGCTCGTTCACACCCCCGTCTCTGACACCCCCCAAGGTTCATCATGATTTCCAGTCCGTGTTTGATGTTTACAGTACATGAGGATTTTTAGCTGATAAGGTCATGATTGGCCAGAGCCAAAGCCTAGACGCCGATGCCAGGAATCTCAGCTATGGACAGAAGAGGTTACTGTGTACAGACGAGGACCACGCAGTGTGACAATCCACATTCCTACAGGGAACTTAGATCCTAGAGACCCAGCATTACTGCCACCAAGAGGACTATGAGGAGATGACTATGAGGGGATGACTATGAGGAGAGGACTATGAGGGGATGACTATGAGGAGAGGACTATGAGGAGAGGACTATGAGGAGATGACTATGAGGGGATGACTATGAGGAGATGACTATGAGGAGATGACTATGAGGGGATGACTATGAGGAGAGGACTATGAGGGGATGACTATGAGGAGAGGACTATGAGGAGAGGACTATGAGGAGATGACTATGAGGGGATGACTATGAGGAGAGGACTATGAGGGGAGGACTATGAGGGGATGACTATGAGGAGAGGACTATGAGGAGAGGACTATGAGGAGATGACTATGAGGGGATGACTATGAGGGGATGACTATGAGGGGATGACTATGAGGGGAGGACTATGAGGGGATGACTATGAGGGGATGACTATGAGGAGAGGACTATGAGGAGAGGACTATGAGGGGAGGACTATGAGGGGAGGACTATGAGGAGAGGACTATGAGGAGAGGACTATGAGGAGAGGACTATGAGGAGATGACTATGAGGGGAGGACTATGAGGGGAGGACTATGAGGGGAGGACTATGAGGAGATGACTATGAGGAGAGAACTATGAGGAGAGGACTATGAGGAGAGGACTATGAGGAGAGGACTATAAGGAGATGAATATGAGGGGAGGACTATGAGGGGAGGACTATGAGGGGAGGACTATGAGGGGATGACTATGAGGAGATGACTATGAGGGGAGGACTATGAGGGGATGACTATGAGGAGATGACTATGAGGGGATTACTATGAGGAGATGACTATGAGGAGAGGACTATGAGGAGATGACTATGAGGAGAGGACTATGAGGGGATGACTATGAGGATATGACTGAGGAGATGACTATGAGGAGAGGACTATGAGGAGAGGACTATGAGGGGAGGACTATGAGGGGATGACTATGAGGAGAGGACTATGAGGAGATGACTATGAAGAGAGGACTATGAGGGGATGACTATGAGGAGAGGACTATGAGGAGAGGACTATGAGGAGATGACTATGAGGGGATGACTATGAGGAGATGACTATGAGGAGATGACTATGAGGGGATGACTATGAGGAGAGGACTATGAGGGGATGACTATGAGGAGAGGACTATGAGGAGAGGACTATGAGGAGATCACTATGAGGGGATGACTATGAGGAGAGGACTATGAGGGGAGGACTATGAGGGGATGACTATGAGGAGAGGACTATGAGGAGAGGACTATGAGGAGATGACTATGAGGGGATGACTATGAGGGGATGAGGGGATGACTATGAGGGGAGGACTATGAGGGGATGACTATGAGGGGATGACTATGAGGAGAGGACTATGAGGAGAGGACTATGAGGGGAGGACTATGAGGGGAGGACTATGAGGAGAGGACTATGAGGAGAGGACTATGAGGAGAGGACTATGAGGAGAGGACTATGAGGGGAGGACTATGAGGGGAGGACTATGAGGGGAGGACTATGAGGAGATGACTATGAGGAGAGAACTATGAGGAGAGGACTATGAGGAGAGGACTATGAGGAGAGGACTATAAGGAGATGAATATGAGGGGAGGACTATGAGGGGAGGACTATGAGGGGAGGACTATGAGGGGATGACTATGAGGAGATGACTATGAGGGGAGGACTATGAGGGGATGACTATGAGGAGATGACTATGAGGGGATTACTATGAGGAGATGACTATGAGGAGAGGACTATGAGGAGATGACTATGAGGAGAGGACTATGAGGGGATGACTATGAGGAGAGGACTATGAGGAGATGACTATGAGGGGATGACTATGAGGAGAGGACTATGAGGGGAGGACTATGAGGGGATGACTATGAGGAGAGGACTATGAGGAGAGGACTATGAGGAGATGACTATGAGGGGATGACTATGAGGGGATGACTATGAGGGGATGACTATGAGGGGAGGACTATGAGGGGATGACTATGAGGGGATGACTATGAGGAGAGGACTATGAGGAGAGGACTATGAGGGTAGGACTATGAGGGGAGGACTATGAGGAGAGGACTATGAGGAGAGGACTATGAGGAGAGGACTATGAGGAGATGACTATGAGGGGAGGACTATGAGGGGAGGACTATGAGGGGAGGACTATGAGGAGATGACTATGAGGAGAGAACTATGAGGAGAGGACTATGAGGAGAGGACTATGAGGAGAGGACTATAAGGAGATGAATATGAGGGGAGGACTATGAGGGGAGGACTATGAGGGGAGGACTATGAGGAGATGACTATGAGGGGAGGACTATGAGGGGATGACTATGAGGAGATGACTATGAGGGGATTACTATGAGGAGATGACTATGAGGAGAGGACTATGAGGAGATGACTATGAGGAGAGGACTATGAGGGGATGACTATGAGGATATGACTGAGGAGATGACTATGAGGAGAGGACTATGAGGAGAGGACTATGAGGGGAGGACTATGAGGGGATGACTATGAGGAGAGGACTATGAGGAGATGACTATGAAGAGAGGACTATGAGGGGATGACTATGAGGAGAGGACTATGAGGAGAGGACTATGAGGAGATGACTATGAGGGGATGACTATGAGGAGATGACTATGAGGAGATGACTATGAGGGGATGACTATGAGGAGAGGACTATGAGGGGATGACTATGAGGAGAGGACTATGAGGAGAGGACTATGAGGAGATCACTATGAGGGGATGACTATGAGGAGAGGACTATGAGGGGAGGACTATGAGGGGATGACTATGAGGAGAGGACTATGAGGAGAGGACTATGAGGAGATGACTATGAGGGGATGACTATGAGGGGATGACTATGAGGGGATGACTATGAGGGGAGGACTATGAGGGGATGACTATGAGGGGATGACTATGAGGAGAGGACTATGAGGAGAGGACTATGAGGGGAGGACTATGAGGGGAGGACTATGAGGAGAGGACTATGAGGAGAGGACTATGAGGAGAGGACTATGAGGAGAGGACTATGAGGGGAGGACTATGAGGGGAGGACTATGAGGGGAGGACTATGAGGAGATGACTATGAGGAGAGAACTATGAGGAGAGGACTATGAGGAGAGGACTATGAGGAGAGGACTATAAGGAGATGAATATGAGGGGAGGACTATGAGGGGAGGACTATGAGGGGAGGACTATGAGGGGATGACTATGAGGAGATGACTATGAGGGGAGGACTATGAGGGGATGACTATGAGGAGATGACTATGAGGGGATTACTATGAGGAGATGACTATGAGGAGAGGACTATGAGGAGATGACTATGAGGAGAGGACTATGAGGGGATGACTATGAGGATATGACTGAGGAGATGACTATGAGGAGAGGACTATGAGGAGAGGACTATGAGGGGAGGACTATGAGGGGATGACTATGAGGAGAGGACTATGAGGAGATGACTATGAAGAGAGGACTATGAGGGGATGACTATGAGGAGATGACTATGAGGAGATGACTATGAGGAGAGGACTATGAGGGGATGACTATGAGGAGATGACTATGAGGAGAGGACTATGAGGAGATGACTATGAGGAGAGGACTATGAGGAGAGGACCATGAGGGGAGGACTATGAGGGGATGACTATGAGGAGAGGACTATGAGGAGATGACTATGAGGGGATGACTATGAGGAGAGGACTATGAGGGGAGGACTATGAGGGGATGACTATGAGGGGATGACTATGAGGAGAGGACTATGAGGAGAGGACTATGAGGAGATGACTATGAGGGGATGACTATGAGGGGATGACTATGAGGGGATGACTATGAGGGGAGGACTATGAGGGGATGACTATGAGGGGATGACTATGAGGAGAGGACTATGAGGAGAGGACTATGAGGGGAGGACTATGAGGGGAGGACTATGAGGAGAGGACTATGAGGAGAGGACTATGAGGAGAGGACTATGAGGAGATGACTATGAGGGGAGGACTATGAGGGGAGGACTATGAGGAGATGACTATGAGGAGAGAACTATGAGGAGAGGACTATGAGGAGAGGACTATGAGGAGAGGACTATGAGGAGATGAATATGAGGGGAGGACTATGAGGGGAGGACTATGAGGGGAGGACTATGAGGAGATGACTATGAGGGGATGACTATGAGGGGATGACTATGAGGGGAGGACTATGAGGGGAGGACTATGAGGGGAGGACTATGAGGGGAGGACTATGAGGAGATGACTATGAGGAGAGAACTATGAGGAGAGGACTATGAGGAGAGGACTATGAGGAGCGGACTATGAGGAGATGAATATGAGGGGAGGACTATGAGGGGAGGACTATGAGGGGAGGACTATGAGGGGAGGACTATGAGGAGATGACTATGAGGAGAGGACTATGAGGGGATGACTATGAGGAGATGACTATGAGGGGATTACTATGAGGAGATGACTATGAGGAGAGGACTATGAGGAGATGACTATGAGGAGAGGACTATGAGGGGATGACTATGAGGATATGACTGAGGAGATGACTATGAGGAGAGGACTATGAGGAGAGGACTATGAGGGGAGGACTATGAGGGGATGACTATGAGGAGAGGACTATGAGGAGATGACTATGAGGAGAGGACTATGAGGGGATGACTATGAGGAGATGACTATGAGGAGAGGACTATGAGGAGATGACTATGAGGAGAGGACTATGAGGGGATGACTATGAGGAGAGGACTATGAGGAGATGACTATGAGGAGAGGACTATGAGGAGAGGACCATGAGGGGAGGACTATGAGGGGATGACTATGAGGAGATGACTATGAGGAGATGACTATGAGGGGTTGACTATGAGGAGAGGACTATGAGGGGAGGACTATGAGGGGATGACTATGAGGAGAGGACTATGAGGAGAGGACTATGAGGAGATGACTATGAGGGGATGACTATGAGGGGATGACTATGAGGGGATGACTATGAGGGAATGACTATGAGGGGATGACTATGAGGAGAGGACTATGAGGAGAGGACTATGAGGAGAGGACTATGAGGAGATGACTATGAGGAGATGACTATGAGGAGAGGACTATGAGGAGAGGACTATGAGGGGATGACTATGAGGGAATGACTATGAGGAGATGGCTATGAGGAGATGACTATGAGGAGATGACTATGAGGAGAGGACTATGAGGAGATGACTATGAGGAGATGACTATGAGGAGATGACTATGAGGAGAGGACTATGAGGAGAGGACTATGAGGAGATGACTATGAGGAGATGACTATGAGGAGAGGACAATGAGGACTATGAGGGGATGACTATGAGGAGAGGACTATGAGGAGAGGACTATGAGGAGATGACTATGAGGAGAGGACTATGAGGAGAGGACAATGAGGACTATGAGGGGAGGACTATGAGGAGATGACTATGAGGGGATGACTATGAGGGGATGACTATGAGGAGAGGACTATGAGGAGAGGACTATGAGGAGAGGACTATGAGGGGATGACTATGAGGGAATGACTATGAGGAGATGGCTATGAGGAGATGACTATGAGGAGATGACTATGAGGAGAGGACTATGAGGAGATGACTATGAGGAGATGACTATGAGGAGATGACTATGAGGAGAGGACTATGAGGAGAGGACTATGAGGAGATGACTATGAGGAGATGACTATGAGGAGAGGACAATGAGGACTATGAGGGGATGACTATGAGGAGAGGACTATGAGGAGAGGACTATGAGGAGATGACTATGAGGAGAGGACTATGAGGAGAGGACAATGAGGACTATGAGGGGATGACTATGAGGAGAGGACTATGAGGAGAGGACTATGAGGAGAGGACTATGAGGGGATGACTATGAGGAGAGGACTATGAGGAGATGACTATGAGGAGATGACTATGAGGAGAGGACTATGAGGAGAGGACTATGAGGACTATGAGGAGATGACTATGAGGACTAAGAGGAGATGACTATGAGGAGATGACTATGAGGACAGGACTATGTTACTATGACTATGAGGGGAGGACTATGAGGAGAGGACTATGTTACTATGACTATGAGGGGAGGACTATGAGGAGAGGACTATGTTACTATGACTATGAGGAGAGGACTATGAGGGGAGGACTATGTTACTATGACTATGAGGAGAGGACTATGAGGAGAGGACTATGTTACTATGACTATGAGGGGAGGACTATGAGGAGAGGACTATGAGGAGAGGACTATGTTACTATGACTATGAGGAGAGGACTATGAGGAGAGGACTATGTTACTATGACTATGAGGGGAGGACTATGAGGAGAGGACTATGAGGAGAGGACTATGTTACTATGACTATGAGGAGAGGACTATGAGGAGAGGACTATGTTACTATGACTATGAGGGGAGGACTATGAGGAGAGGACTATGAGGAGAGGACTATGTTACTATGACTATGAGGAGAGGACTATGAGGAGAGGACTATGTTACTATGACTATGAGGGGAGGACTATGAGGAGAGGACTATGAGGGGAGGACTATGAGGGGATGACTATGAGGAGAGGACTATGAGGAGATGACTATGAAGAGAGGACTATGAGGGGATGACTATGAGGAGAGGACTATGAGGAGAGGACTATGAGGAGATGACTATGAGGGGATGACTATGAGGAGATGACTATGAGGAGATGACTATGAGGGGATGACTATGAGGAGAGGACTATGAGGGGATGACTATGAGGAGAGGACTATGAGGAGAGGACTATGAGGAGATCACTATGAGGGGATGACTATGAGGAGAGGACTATGAGGGGAGGACTATGAGGGGATGACTATGAGGAGAGGACTATGAGGAGAGGACTATGAGGAGATGACTATGAGGGGATGACTATGAGGGGATGACTATGAGGGGATGACTATGAGGGGAGGACTATGAGGGGATGACTATGAGGGGATGACTATGAGGAGAGGACTATGAGGAGATGACTATGAGGGGAGGACTATGAGGGGAGGACTATGAGGAGAGGACTATGAGGAGAGGACTATGAGGAGAGGACTATGAGGAGAGGACTATGAGGGGAGGACTATGAGGGGAGGACTATGAGGGGAGGACTATGAGGAGATGACTATGAGGAGAGAACTATGAGGAGAGGACTATGAGGAGAGGACTATGAGGAGAGGACTATAAGGAGATGAATATGAGGGGAGGACTATGAGGGGAGGACTATGAGGGGAGGACTATGAGGGGATGACTATGAGGAGATGACTATGAGGGGAGGACTATGAGGGGATGACTATGAGGAGATGACTATGAGGGGATTACTATGAGGAGATGACTATGAGGAGAGGACTATGAGGAGATGACTATGAGGAGAGGACTATGAGGGGATGACTATGAGGATATGACTGAGGAGATGACTATGAGGAGAGGACTATGAGGAGAGGACTATGAGGGGAGGACTATGAGGGGATGACTATGAGGAGAGGACTATGAGGAGATGACTATGAAGAGAGGACTATGAGGGGATGACTATGAGGAGATGACTATGAGGAGAGGACTATGAGGAGATGACTATGAGGAGAGGACTATGAGGGGATGACTATGAGGAGATGACTATGAGGAGAGGACTATGAGGAGATGACTATGAGGAGAGGACTATGAGGAGAGGACCATGAGGGGAGGACTATGAGGGGATGACTATGAGGAGAGGACTATGAGGAGATGACTATGAGGGGATGACTATGAGGAGAGGACTATGAGGGGAGGACTATGAGGGGATGACTATGAGGAGAGGACTATGAGGAGAGGACTATGAGGAGATGACTATGAGGGGATGACTATGAGGGGATGACTGTTACGCCGAGCGCTCCGGGTCCCCGCTCCTCCCCGGAGCGCTCGCTTCTCTCTCTCTGCTGCAGCGCTCCGGTCACGTCCTCTGACCCGGGGCGCTGCGATCCCGCTGCCAGCCGGGATGCGATTCGCGATGCGGGTAGCGCCCGCTCGCGATGCGCACCCCGGCTCCCCTACCTGACTCGCTCCCCGTCTGTTCTGTCCCGGCGCGCGCGGCCCCGCTCCCTAGGGCGCGCGCGCGCCGGGTCTCTGCGATTTAAAGGGCCACTGCGCCGCTGATTGGCGCAGTGGTTCCAATTAGGGTAATCACCTGTGCACTTCCCTATATTACCTCACTTCCCTTGCACTCCCTTGCCGGATCTTGTTGCCTTAGTGCCTAGTGAAAGCGTTCCCTAGTCTGTTCCTAGCCCGTGTTCCTGACCTCCTGCCGTTGCCCCTGACTACGATCCTTGCTGCCTGCCTCGACCTTCTGCTACGTCCGACCTTGCTTCTGCCTACTCCCTTGTACCTCGCCTATCTTCAGCATCTTCAGCAGCCAGAGAGGTGAGCCGTTGCTAGTGGATACGACCTGGTCACTACCGCCGCAGCAAGACCATCCCGCTTTGCGGCGGGCTCTGGTGTATACCTGTAGTGTCTTAGAACCGGTCCACTAGCACGGTCCTCGCTATCCCTCTCTGGCACAGAGGATCCACCTCCTGCCAGCCGGCATCGTGACAGTAGATCCGGCCATGGATCCCGCTGAAGTTCCTCTGCCAGTTGTCGCTGACCTCACCACGGTGGCCGCCCAGCAAGCCCGACAGATCGCCCTTCTAACCCGTCAGCTGTCGGAAATGTCCACCATTTCGCACCAACTTCAGTCGCAACTTCTCCAGCAATCTTCTCCTCCGCCAGCTCCTGCACCTCCTCCGCAGCGAGTGGCCACTCCTAGCCTCCGCCTGTCCTTGCCGGACAAATTTAATGGGGACTCTAAGTATTGCCGTGGCTTTCTTTCGCAATGTTCCCAGCACTTGGAGATGATGTCGGACCAGTTTCCTACTGAAAGGTCTAAGGTGGCTTTCGTGTTCTGCCTTCTGTCTGGAAAAGCCCTGTCATGGGCCGCACCGCTCTGGGACCGCAATGACCCCGTCACTGCCTCTGTACACTCCTTCTTCTCGGAAATTCGAAGTGTCTTTGAGGAACCTGCCCGAGCTTCTTCAGCCGAGATTGCCCTGCTGAACCTGGCCCAGGGTGTTTCTTCCGTTGGCGAGTACGCCATTCAGTTCCGTGCTCTTGCTTACGAGTTGTCCTGGAATAGTGAGATTCTCTGCGCGACCTTTAAAAAAGGCCTATCCAGCAACATTAAAGATGTTCTGGCCGCACGAGAGACTCCTGCTGACCTACATGAACTCATTCATCTAGCCACTCGCATTGACATGCGTTCTTCCGGATGGCGTCTGGAGCTCCGCCTGGATATGGACTTTGTTCGCACGAAGCGTTTTTTCTCTCCGGCTCCTCTCTCCTCTGGTCCTCTGCAATCTGTTCCTGTGCTTCCCGCCGCGGAGGCTATGCAAGTTGACCGGTCTTGCTTGACACCTCAAGAGAGGACACGACGCCGCATGGAGAATCTTTGCCTGTACTATGCCGGTACCGAACACTTCCTGAAGGATTGTCCTATCCGTCCTCCCCGCCTGGAAAGACGTACGCTGACTCCGCACAAAGGTGACACAGTTCTTGATGTCAACTCTGCTTCTCCACGCCTTACTGTGCCTGTGCGGATATCTGCCTCTACCTTCTCCTTCTCTACTATGCTCTTCTTGGATTCCGGATGTGCAGGAAAATTTTTTTTGGCCTCTCTCATCAACAGGTTCTACGTTCCTGTGACCAGTCTCGCCAGACCCCTCTACATCTATTGTTTTTACAATAAAAGATTGGACTGTCTCGTACGTTTCCACACAGAACCCCTCCTAATTTGCATCGGACCTCTTCACGGAAAAATTGAGTTTTTTTTTTTCCTCAGGTTCTTTGGCCCCAAAAAGAGGGGGAGACCCAAGGGGGGGGGTACTGTTACGCCGAGCGCTCCGGGTCCCCGCTCCTCCCCGGAGCGCTCGCTTCTCTCTCTCTGCTGCAGCGCTCCGGTCACGTCCTCTGACCCGGGGCGCTGCGATCCCGCTGCCAGCCGGGATGCGATTCGCGATGCGGGTAGCGCCCGCTCGCGATGCGCACCCCGGCTCCCCTACCTGACTCGCTCCCCGTCTGTTCTGTCCCGGCGCGCGCGGCCCCGCTCCCTAGGGCGCGCGCGCGCCGGGTCTCTGCGATTTAAAGGGCCACTGCGCCGCTGATTGGCGCAGTGGTTCCAATTAGGGTAATCACCTGTGCACTTCCCTATATTACCTCACTTCCCTTGCACTCCCTTGCCGGATCTTGTTGCCTTAGTGCCTAGTGAAAGCGTTCCCTAGTCTGTTCCTAGCCCGTGTTCCTGACCTCCTGCCGTTGCCCCTGACTACGATCCTTGCTGCCTGCCTCGACCTTCTGCTACGTCCGACCTTGCTTCTGCCTACTCCCTTGTACCTCGCCTATCTTCAGCATCTTCAGCAGCCAGAGAGGTGAGCCGTTGCTAGTGGATACGACCTGGTCACTACCGCCGCAGCAAGACCATCCCGCTTTGCGGCGGGCTCTGGTGTATACCTGTAGTGTCTTAGAACCGGTCCACTAGCACGGTCCTCGCTATCCCTCTCTGGCACAGAGGATCCACCTCCTGCCAGCCGGCATCGTGACAATGACTATGAGGGGATGACTATGAGGGGAGGACTATGAGGGGATGACTATGAGGGGATGACTATGAGGAGAGGACTATGAGGAGAGGACTATGAGGGGAGGACTATGAGGAGAGGACTATGAGGAGAGGACTATGAGGAGAGGACTATGAGGAGATGACTATGAGGGGAGGACTATGAGGGGAGGACTATGAGGGGAGGACTATGAGGAGATGACTATGAGGAGAGAACTATGAGGAGAGGACTATGAGGAGAGGACTATGAGGAGAGGACTATGAGGAGATGAATATGAGGGGAGGACTATGAGGGGAGGACTATGAGGGGAGGACTATGAGGAGATGACTATGAGGGGAGGACTATGAGGGGATGACTATGAGGGGATGACTATGAGGGGAGGACTATGAGGGGATGACTATGAGGGGATGACTATGAGGAGAGGACTATGAGGAGAGGACTATGAGGGGAGGACTATGAGGGGAGGACTATGAGGAGAGGACTATGAGGAGAGGACTATGAGGAGAGGACTATGAGGAGATGACTATGAGGGGAGGACTATGAGGGGAGGACTATGAGGGGAGGACTATGAGGAGATGACTATGAGGAGAGAACTATGAGGAGAGGACTATGAGGAGAGGACTATGAGGAGAGGACTATGAGGAGATGAATATGAGGGGAGGACTATGAGGGGAGGACTATGAGGGGAGGACTATGAGGGGAGGACTATGAGGAGATGACTATGAGGAGAGGACTATGAGGGGATGACTATGAGGAGATGACTATGAGGGGATTACTATGAGGAGATGACTATGAGGAGAGGACTATGAGGAGATGACTATGAGGAGAGGACTATGAGGGGATGACTATGAGGATATGACTGAGGAGATGACTATGAGGAGAGGACTATGAGGAGAGGACTATGAGGGGAGGACTATGAGGGGATGACTATGAGGAGAGGACTATGAGGAGATGACTATGAGGAGAGGACTATGAGGGGATGACTATGAGGAGATGACTATGAGGAGAGGACTATGAGGAGATGACTATGAGGAGAGGACTATGAGGGGATGACTATGAGGAGAGGACTATGAGGAGATGACTATGAGGAGAGGACTATGAGGAGAGGACCATGAGAGGAGGACCATGAGGGGATGACTATGAGGAGATGACTATGAGGAGATGACTATGAGGGGTTGACTATGAGGAAATGACTATGAGGGGATGACTATGAGGGGATGACTATGAGGAGAGGACTATGAGGAGAGGACTATGAGGAGATGATTATGAGGGGATGACTATGAGGAGATGACTATGAGGGGATGACTATGAGGGAATGACTATGAGGGGATGACTATGAGGAGAGGACTATGAGGAGAGGACTATGAGGGGATGACTATGAGGAGAGGACTATGAGGAGAGGACTATGAGGAGATGACTATGAGGAGATGACTATGAGGAGAGGACTATGAGGAGAGGACTATGAGGGGATGACTATGAGGGAATGACTATGAGGAGATGGCTATGAGGAGATGACTATGAGGAGATGACTATGAGGAGAGGACTATGAGGAGATGACTATGAGGAGATGACTATGAGGAGATGACTATGAGGAGAGGACTATGAGGAGAGGACTATGAGGAGATGACTATGAGGAGATGACTATGAGGAGAGGACAATGAGGACTATGAGGGGATGACTATGAGGAGAGGACTATGAGGAGAGGACTATGAGGAGATGACTATGAGGAGAGGACTATGAGGAGAGGACAATGAGGACTATGAGGGGATGACTATGAGGAGAGGACTATGAGGAGAGGACTATGAGGAGAGGACTATGAGGGGATGACTATGAGGAGAGGACTATGAGGAGATGACTATGAGGAGATGACTATGAGGAGAGGACTATGAGGAGAGGACTATGAGGACTATGAGGAGATGACTATGAGGACTAAGAGGAGATGACTATGAGGAGATGACTATGAGGAGAGGACTATGTTACTATGACTATGAGGGGAGGACTATGAGGAGAGGACTATGTTACTATGACTATGAGGGGAGGACTATGAGGAGAGGACTATGTTACTATGACTATGAGGAGAGGACTATGAGGGGAGGACTATGTTACTATGACTATGAGGAGAGGACTATGAGGAGAGGACTATGTTACTATGACTATGAGGGGAGGACTATGAGGAGAGGACTATGAGGAGAGGACTATGTTACTATGACTATGAGGAGAGGACTATGAGGAGAGGACTATGTTACTATGACTATGAGGGGAGGACTATGAGGAGAGGACTATGAGGAGAGGACTATGTTACTATGACTATGAGGAGAGGACTATGAGGAGAGGACTATGTTACTATGACTATGAGGGGAGGACTATGAGGAGAGGACTATGAGGAGAGGACTATGTTACTATGACTATGAGGAGAGGACTATGAGGAGAGGACTATGTTACTATGACTATGAGGGGAGGACTATGAGGAGAGGACTATGAGGAGAGGACTATGTTACTATGACTATGAGGAGAGGACTATGAGGAGAGGACTATGTTACTATGACTATGAGGAGAGGACTATGAGGGGAAGACTATGAGGAGAGGACTATGAGGAGAGGACTATGAGGAGAGGACTATGAGGAGAGGACTATGAGGAGAGGACTATGAGGAGAGGACTATGAGGAGAGGACTATGAGGAGAGGACTATGAGGGGAGGACTATGAGGAGAGGACTATGAGGAGAGGACTATGAGGAGAGGACTATGAGGAGAGGACTATGAGGAGAGGACTATGAGGAGAGGACTATGAGGGGAAGACTATGAGGAGAGGACTATGTTACTATGACTATGAGGGGAGGACTATGAGGAGAGGACTATGAGGAGAGGACTATGAGGGGAGGACTATGAGGAGAGGACTATGTTACTATGACTATGAGGGAAGACTATGAGGGGCCTCTTTGTTACAGAACAAGTATTTCTCCACTATAAGTTTATTGTAATGTTTCAGATCATAAATAAGATTAAATAGGTTATTACTGAATTAATCAATAAGATATAAACCCCAGCGACCCCAAAGTCTCCTCCAGCTGGGCCGTCATCTACTGGGACTTTGTGGTGCCCTCAGACTCCCCATCATGCATCTGGTTCCCTAGAACTGGGCCCACACGTCATGGCGCCATATTCATCCTCAGCTCTGCCCACTTCTTGGAATGTCTATTTTTCTTTGGGCCTCCATGTTTCTTCGTAACACTGACCATTGGCCATGACTGGAAAGTGGGCGGAGATGAGACATATCCTGCCTGACTACGAGCAGACACTGCCGCCTGATAAGAGGAGCTCCCTTCCTGCTACGTCCTAGGCCAGGAAACATGGCCGCTCCACCACGACGTCACTAAAAGTTATTAGAGGCTCAAGGAATTTAATTGCTTCCACAACCATAAAAAATGGCGCAAAGTTCCAGACTAAAACGTGATCGTGGACGCCATTCTGGCTGAGTTAAAGGACAAGTCACCCATAAGGCTCCGTCCTCCAGCCGCCATTCTGTGGTATCACAACCCAAAGGGGGAGATTTATCAAAACCTGTATAGAGGTAAAGGTGACCAGTTGCCCCTAGCAACCAATCAAATCGCTTCTTTCATTTTCCAGAGGCCCTTTTGAAAATGAAAGAAGCGATCTGATTGGTTGCTAGGGGCAACTGGTAATATTTTCCTCTGCACAGGTTTTGATAAATCTCCCCCCATGGTCCTAGGGCGGACATTGTGTAGTGTGAACGAGCCCCTTAGTCAACGCGGAACGTATTCTACCATATAGTATACAGCAGCATCTGTCTTCGTCTAGGTTTTTCCCCCCCTTTTTCAGGCAAAAACAGCGCCACTCCTGTCCAAGGCTTGTGTCCGGTATTGCAGCTTTGCACTAGAGATGATACAGTAAATTCGATTTGTCACAAACTTCTCGGCTCGGCAGTTGATGACTTATCCTGCATAAATTAGTTCAGCTTTCCGGTGCTCCCGTTGGCTGGAAAAGGTGGATACAGTCCTAGGAGACTCTTTCCTAGGACTGTATCCACCTTTTCCAACCCACCGGAGCACCTGAACTAATTTATGCAGGATAAGTCATCAACTGCCGAGCCGAGAAGTTCTTGACGAATCGAATTTACTGTAAATTCGCTCATCTCTACTTGGCACCATTGAAGTCAATCTATCCCTCATCCCAGTGTTTTCCAAGCGGGACACCTTCAGCTGTTGCAAAACTACAACTCCCAGCATGCACGGACAGCCGTTGGCTGTCCGAGCATGCTGGGAGTTGTAGTTTTGCAACAGCTGGAGGCACCCTGCTTGGAAAACACTGCCTTATCCTGTGAATAGGGGATACATTCAATTCCTCTGAGTAAACCTTTAAACATACGGTGAGGAAAACAGTGAAACGGAGACGAAAATTCGGGGTTTGCGCCATTTTTTTCTTCGTTTTTTTTTTTTTTTGGCCCATATATACTTTTAGCTATGATCCTTTACCAGGTTAGGACACATGTGACACACGAAGCAACGACCCTCTCGCCCCGCCTCCCCAAGCCCACCCCAACGTGAAATAATCTCGCAATACAATCTAGTGCGCAAGGACCATACGGTGAAAGCAGCGTAATATGGTGATCGCTTCGCAACTTGTAACATATTCCTATTTTTTATTGTTTTTTTTTTTTTTTTTTTTATTATTTTTTTTTTTACTATGTTCAATTCCATTTCAATTTTCATGGAATTTTTATATTTTTACCGCATGGAGGAAAATTGTTGCGTGCTTGTTGCCGGCTACGGTGCTGGTTCGGGCAAGATCAGGATATGGGGTCGTGTTCAATTCGTAAAGTATTCCAATTTTTTATATATGATTAATATTTGATTTATTTTTTTATATGTACAATTCAGTGTAAATTTTTCCGCAATTTATTTATTTATTTTTTTGCAATTTTAAAAACTTTTCACGAAAAATCTCCAGGCTACTGTGCAATTTTGTGCAAGATCGGGATATGGGGTTGTCTGCAATTTGTAAAGTATTTAAATTTTTTTATATATTATTAATATATATATATTTTTTTATATGTACAATTTTTATATATTATTATTTTATATATATATATATATATATATATATATATATATATATATATATATATGTACAATTCAGTGTAAATGTTTCCGCAATTTATTTATTTATTTTTTTGCAATTTTACAATTTTTTCACGAAAAATCTGCAGGCTACGGTGCAATTTTGTGCAAGATCAGGATATAATGCTGTGTGCGATTTGGAATGTATTTCTTTATATATATATATATATATATATATATATATATATATACCGTATACCGTATATATTATTTTTTTTATTTTTATTTTTTTTTCATTTTTGCTTTATACTATGTACAATTCAATTTTCTTTTTTACGTAATTTTTTTTTGTGTGTCATTTTAATGTTTTACAAACATGGAGGAAAGTCCCGCCATGTGCTCGTCGCAGACTACGGCGCACTTTTTTGTGCAAGATTAATATATGGCAGGTGATACTTGGTGATACTTGGTTCTTTTATTCACCCCCTGCTCTCCTTGTGACTTGGGGGTCAGTCAGATGGTTCCCCCCCTCCTCGGGCACAGCGCCATCTTGTGAGGGTAATGAGCTACAGGTGGCTTAGCGAGCAGCAGGCGGAGGGGGGATGGGGGAGGTATTCGCTGACATCACATGGAGGAGAACTTCCAGGGAACTTGTGTGTGTGGGCCAGAAGAGGGAGGAGACGTGTGGAAGGATAAAGGAGGGAGGTGCAGCTGCAGCCTCACAACAAGGGAACAGACACTTGTGGAGCCTGCAGCTGGGATGGAGGTCATCACAGGTAGGAGCGTGCGAGGGACTACAACTCCCAGCGTGACCAGATATCTTCTCTTTATAACACTTTAACTGCAACGAATGCCTGACTGCGACACTGTGAACTAACTACAACTCCCAATATGGCAGATACCTGATCAGTGTAATCTGTATGCCTGACTGCGACACTGACTACAACTCTCAGCGTGACCAGACACTTCAACGGCAACTAATTCCTGACTGTGCCGGTGTGAACGGACTACAATTCCCACCGTGACCAGACACCTGATCACCATAACCCTTTTTAATGCCAATGTATACCTGACAATGAGTGTGAACTGACTACAACTCCCAATATGACAGATACCTGATCACTGTAATCCATATGCCTGACTGCAACACTGAGCTAACTGACTACAACTCTCAGCGTGACCAGACCCTTCAACTAATGCCCAACTGTGACGGTGTGAACTGACTACAACTCCCAGCGTAAGCCTATCCTGATCACAGTAACTCTTTTTAATGCCAATGTATACCTGACGGTGAGAGTGAACTGACTACAACTCCCACCGTGACCAGACAACCATAACCCTTTGTAACTGCATCTTCTGTCTGACCATGACCGTGCCTTTGGATGGACAACTCCCAGCGTGACCTGATACCTGCTCATTATAACTGCAGTGTATACCTAAAATGTGAACTACAACCCCCAACATGGCAGAAATCTGATCATAACGCTTATTCATGACTGAGACACTGTGAGTAAACTGACTACAACTCTCAGCGTGACCAGACACCTGATCGTCCTGACTGTGTGAACTGACTACAACTCCCAGCATGTGCAAATACCAGGTCATTATAATGCTTATGCCTGACTGAGCGAACTGACTACAACTCTCAGCATGACCAGACACCTGCTCACCAGAACACTTTTACGTATGCAAACTGATAACCCCCAACGTGACCAGATACTTGCTCATTATAACACTTTAACCGCAACGTATGCCTAACTGCTAGTGTGAACTAACTACAACCCCCAACATGACCGATACCTGAATACGATAATGCTCATGCCTGACTGTGACACACTGAGTGAACTGACTACAACTCCCAGTATGACTAGACCCCTGACCATTCTAACACTTCTCAACTACAGCCTATACCTGACAGTACGTGAACTGACTACAACTCTCAGCATGACCAGACACGTGATCGCCATAACACTTAACTGCAAATAATGCCTGACTGCGACATTGTGAACTGACTACAACTCCCAACGTGACAAGATACTTGTCCACCATAACACTTTTATGACTACAACTCTCAGCATTACCAGACTCCTAATCGCGAGAACTCTTTAACTGCGATGTATATCTAAAAGTAGAATGTGGGACAACTACTACTCCCAACATGGCCAGACACCGGCTCACTACAACACTTCTACTGCAACTTATGCCTGACTGTGACAGTACGTGTGAACTGACTACAACTCCCAGCCAGATACAGGAGTGTAATATAGTGTTGTAGAACTACAACTCTCAGCATGTTTATATCTGACCGTAACCAGTTTTTAATGCCAGGGTTATAACATGGCTGTCTTAAAGGGCCAGTACCCCTGATAACAGAACAATAGATTGAATTGAAGCCCATGTATACACCAGTCTTGCTCTGGGACACTGTTCCTCCAGCTGTTGCAAAACTACAACTACCAGCATGCCCGGACAGCCGTTGGCTGTCCGGGCATGCTGGAAGTTGTAGTTTTGCAACAGCTGGAGGTGCAGTTTGGAGACCACTGCTATGTATGATGCTGCATATAACACTGGACATGACTCCAGTTGTGGGACTAGAAGTACCAGCATGCCCTGAGGTGGTGCTGTAGATAGGGCCTGACATTGACCTGCTGGTATCCGAGGGGGTGTGTGGAGACACGCGCTTGGAATAGCAGAGGCGGACGAGCGCTATGCATGGAATGTAGATCTGGATCCGCATGTAGAGACCGTATAACAGTCCCGTATATACACTAATACTAAAGCTTCTCCCTGGTGCTGGGGTGTCAGTATTTTGCGGGGTGCGTAATCTAGTAGTATGGGTGTGCCTTATAGGTTGTGGTGCCCTACGCGTAACAGTTGTGGTGCCCTACACGTAACAGTTGTGGTGCCCTATAGAATACGAAGCATCCACAGGGCACACCACACATGATAAATGTCCTCTCTGGGACCAGCACTGGCCAACAACCCCCCCCTGTCCCCCCCCACGACCCCGTCCGGCCTGTTGTGGCAGACGGGATTACCAACAACCGCAGAGTGGATGATCCTCATTGTTTCCGTAAATCCCATAAACGTGAATGAGCTTTACGGTAAGAGCAGAGCGCCACGGGTTACTTTACTGTAACTCCGATTTACTCCCGATGTGGGGATTAAGATACGGTGAATCAACAATCACAGCATCATGTGGATAGATCTCCATAGTGTCACTGCTCTTACAGTAAAAAATCCTCCATCACATCATCATGTATTCAAGATCTCCATAGTGTCACTGCTCTTACAGTAAAAAATCCTCCATCAGGTGGCAGAGATTTCCATAGTCTCACTGTTCCAGATGTTGCTTGAGGTTCACAGTTTGGAGACCACTAACTCAGAGGAGGGCCCCCCCCCCCTTGTCATGGTTTAGGTATAAATCACCTGCAAACAATTAAACTTTACTCTGTAATGACTCTAAAAGGTCATTATTCAATATGTAAGAGAACCCAATACTGCCCCCTGTAGTTTCCACTAGTAACTGTGACCTCCTTTAAATACTGCCCCTGTTGTCTCCCCTAGTTACAGAAACCCCTCCACTACTGCGCCAGTGTGGTCTTCACCAGAAACACTGTCCCCCTGTGGTCCTCACTAGTAACTAGTGTTGCTCGCGAATATTCACAATACGAATTTTATTCGTGAATATCGCATATTCGCGAATATAGCACTTTATATTCATAATTACGAATATTAGCTTTTTTTTTTCAGTGATCATCCCTCTCTGCTTCCAGCTTGTGTGGTGTAAAGAAGGCTCTAATACTACTGTGTGAGACTGGTGTGCGAATTTTCGCATATGCGAAAATTTGCATATGCTAATTTTTGCATAGACGAATTTTTGCTTGCACAGGTTTTCGTATATGCAAATTTTCACATATGTTAATTTTCGCATACGCCAATATTTGCATATGCGAAAATAAACGCGAATATTTGCGAATATATGACGAATATTCATCCATATATTCGCGAATTCGAATATGGCCTATGCCGCTCAACACTACTAGTAACACTGACTTCTCAAATACTGCCCCCTGTGGTTCTCACTAGTAACACTGACTTCTCCAATACTGCCCCGTGGTCTCCCCTGGCAACATGGACTTCTCCAAGACTGCAAACCCCCCCGTGGTCCCCACTGGTAACACGGACTTCTCCATGACTGCCCCTGCAGTAGACCGTATCAGATCAGGGACAGACAATGACAGCCTCTGGTAAAAGTTTAGTACGGGGCCTACTAATGGGTTTACGAACGGCAGCTCTTCAACATTGCCCTTGGACTGTATTATGCCGTGAAGGACTTCACTATGGAGTATTTTCTGACCTGTAGGTGGCACTGTCCTATTATTCCATGTGTTTTGTTGCCCCTTTCTGTTCTCTTGTACCCCCCCCCCCCCCCACACATGTTATTTCTCTGCATTCTCTTGTTTGTTATCCATCTATTTGGAGGAACTGGTTCTTCTTGATGGAAGGAATGGAGGGGGGGCTGATACCAGTGGTTGGTTGTGGGTGATACTTCTGAGGAATCTGCACAATAATGGGGCCATTGTCTGTCAGCGCCTCCTTATTTATGCCGCTCTTCCTCCTCGGCACAGGCTTGGCTGTACAGTGAATTATTTATTGTGTCTCGCTTCTTTTTAAAGGGACTCTCCCTGTTGTTCCTTGAAGTGTAGGATCTGTCTGGGGCCGCTTCTCGGCTGCCGTTTCCTTCTCATGTGATGCCAATCTCCTTTTCTTGTCAGCAGAACATCTGGCTGGAATTCTGAGCCTCTCGCAAGAGCAAGATGGGAAGGAGGCCAAGCGGCAGGCGCTACTACTGGTCTCCATGGCAAAGACTCAGGCTGGCAGACTGGTGGAGGACTATGTAAGTGGCATCTGGGGACATGGGTGGGGATTTGGAAAGCTACACGACTGACTCGCCTGCTCCTGAGCAGCACCTTCACTTGGGATGGAAAGGTTTCCCTCCACGTTGAGGAACCAGTGACTACAAAAGGTGCAACATCCTGTCTGGCGCATTGTTCTGGGTCTCCACAGCCTGTAATTCAGTTCCTAGAAAGTTCAACCTCTTCAGTGATGATCCTCAGCTTGGTGACAATTAAACTTAAAGGGCTACTCTGCCCGTAGACATCTTATACCCTATCCAAAGGATAGGGGATAAGATGTATGATCGCGGGGGTCCCGCTACTGGAGATCTCCCTGCTCCTTCCTGCATTTGTTTAGTGTCGGTTGCAGCGCCAGAGGCGTTCCCTGCTTGTGATTTCGCAGCCACGCCCCCTCAATGCAAGTCCATGGGAGGGGGTGTGACAACCGTCATGTCCCCTCCAAAGACTTGCATTAAGGGGGCATGGCCGTGAAATCACGAGCCTCCACCCTGCATCTCCAGTCATCTGGCATGGAGAAAACTTTGCTCCATGCACCGGATGTCTGGGGTGCCGCAGCAGAGATCGCAGGGGTCCCTAGCAGCGAGAACCCCACGATCAGACCTCTTATTGCCTATCCTTTTGGATAGGGGATAAGATGTCCTAGGGATGGAGTACCCCTTTTAAAGTAGTACTCCGGGATATAAAAACATATTACCTTTTCTGAGGATAGGTGTCAGATTGCGGAGGGTCTGACTGCTGGAACCCCATGATCTCCTGTACAGGGCCCCCATTCTTTCTAAATGGAGCATGTTGACCACTACCCGAAGCGATGGCCGACACGCCCCCTCCATGCAGCTCTGAGAGCGGGAGATTCCTGAGTGGAGCGCTCTGGCTCTTCCATAGAGCTGCATTGAGGGGACGTTTCGGCCATCGCTGTGTGCTGTGGTCGACACTCCATTTGGGAGGAGTCAGGGTCCCGTACAGGAGATCACGGGAAGTCCCAATGGTTGGATCCCCCGTGATCTGACACTTTGCTGTTAAAGAAAAACCCTGATAAAAGATGAGATTGTTCTTTACACAGAATAGAGTTGGAAGGCCAGCAGTATTGTGATTGCAGCTCTCGCTGTGACTGGAGTGTAAAGTGTCTATTCACACATTGTGGTCCTGTTGCGACGTGTGAATAAACCTTCATACCCCGTTAACTTTGCCCCATACAGTGAATCTTCTCTATTCTTCTGAATCCTTGTTCCGGCTCTCGTTTTTGTTGACACAGTATTTTTAGCTTGTCTGTCCGCTCCGCCACCAACCTGTGTGTCATGTTTCCAGGCGCTGATTTCATCTTCTTAAAATAATCTGTCTCCTCCAGTAACTTCTCTTCTGTCTCCTTTACAGCTCAGTCACCAGGGGCCTCCATTCTCAGACAATGGAGCTGCCCTTCCACAAGTGAAGATAGACGGTATACCGACCCTGGCTAACAACGACCTCCCATCATCTCCTTGGAAGCGTCTGGATGATGGCCTTCAGGCCTTCTCGTCTCTGAGTGAATGGTTGGCTCTAGTCCATCTCTGGCAGAATGATCTCAACCATAAAGCTTGGGAGCTTCTTCGCCTACTGGAAATCGCTGAGAATAATTCCAGAGCCATCAGCTCCAACCTGGCCACACTCCTGGGTAGGGGAGATATCTCTGCTCCTTCTATTACAAGTCCTTCCACCACCATGAAGAAGAAGGTGGCTGGGTACCTGGTGTGTAAGAGTTATTATGAGTGGCTCAGCCTAACCGAAAGGGACCTGCTGATCCTTGTCGTAGAGAGCTCCGTGTAGTACTCCTCAGAGGCCTACTCAGATGACATCATCCTCAACCAACCCTTCTTAAGACAATTCTACTTAGACATGCCTACCTCGGTGAGGACACGACTTACATATTTTGCTTCCTTTTGTGCTGGGGCTTCAGATGTTGACTGGCCAATCGAGCAGTTAGACCATTTCTATGCTATGAAGAAGCCAAGGTCCAGGGGTGGAGGGGCCAATGGTGAGGATCTCTTCCCATTCCAATGACTGACTGCTGAAATCACTGTGGTAGTACCATGATTTATATAAGGTACCACTGGCCCCAGGTTACCAGTACAACACACATGAGAGGATGAAGTCTACTGACCCTGACCCCCCCCCCCCCCCCCCCCCCCCAAGAGGAAAGTTGTCAAATTCCAACACCTTGCAATGACCATCTTTTTGGAAGAGCGTCTTATCTAACCCTGGAGCATCTTCAGCAGTTGTTCCTCTTGTAGCAGAAAGTTCTAAGGTTTAGATCCTGTATTGGATCTCCTTTATGATTCTTCTTCTATATAAACTTCCAGAACTGTAGTTCAACTCCCAAATCGGGTAAATTTGGGTTCTAAAAAGTCTTTGGTCCAAATGGGCAAGTCACAATGAAATGGATATTGTGTAGACTCCTGCAATTCTCATCATTTGTACAGATCTGCATGGCTCACAATTGGGTCACTAGCCCCATATAGCTAGGAGTGACTGCTGTTTCTGGTTTTTGCAACTAGGAACAATGGAGGGTACATGAAACTCTACACTAAACCTGGACCAGGTGACTTGTATCTGACCATCTGTGAGGACTTAACCCTGGATTGAGACTTTATTTGTTGTTCTTGGCATTGGTGGTTCTTGGCTTGGTCATCACTAATCTTCCCGCAACTCTAGGGACTGTGCGACTGATAGAGCTGAGCCCGTACCTATCTGCAATAACCAGGCTGTTTAGATACTAATAATTTATAATATTTTTACATCTGCTGTAACTTAGAAGGTTTTATATTGTTTAATAGACTTTTTTATAAAATTTTTAAAATCTTATGTGTGGTGCCCTTTTGTTGAAAGCATCTTAAAGCCATAGTCCTATAAATCCTGATCTATTCGAAAGCAGAGTCAAAGTCTTTATATATTTGAAAGCAGAGTCAAAATCTTTATTCAAGTCATTGTACAGTAATTTGGCTGCTTCTGGCCAGGATGCCAGCATGTTCACTGAGTGGTTACAGCTGTTTCGTGCTACGCACGAAACAGCTGTAACCACTCAGTGAACATGCTGGCATCCATTGAATAAAGATTGGATTCTTAACTTTTCATGTGATTTAATGGGCTGAGAACCTCATACAGTGGAGCACCATCTCTTTACACACGTCTCGGTGTGCTAGGTTGTGTTTTAGAAGCAACTGGTCAGAGGTAGATACAGAGGATAACTGCGGCGGCCCCTTTTTTATTTTTATTTATTTTTTTTTCCCACAGCACAGCACTGTGTGCTGGATAGAATCTTCGGTGCCCCAAAACTACTTCTGGGAGCAAAGTGAATGCTAAAGGGGTAGTCCGGTGGAGGGGGTGTTCCAGTACTTTACAACTTCCTCTGGATCATACCAGTATGAAGAGTGAAATTTTTTTTTTTTTTTTTTGAGCGCTACTGTGTGGCGACGGGGGTCAAATGAAACAGAGGTATGAGCCAGCACTTACGCAGGGCTAACTTCTATTAGAAAAAGAAGTCAAAAGGTAAAACAGGACAACGCGTTTCGGCACTCACTCGTGCCTTCCTCAGGTCCACAATCACAAATTTGTGTAGTTCTGGCCAGAGTTCCTGCGGGTGGGCTTGGGTGTTGGGGGCAGGTATTTTCATCATCCATTTTTCTAAAAAAAAACAAAAAAAAAAAAAAACTACACCAGTGAGCGCCATGTTGTTGTGGTTTATTTTTTATTTTTTTTTCTCCTCCTTTTTCCTTCATACTCTGTTTCATATAGCAGCTAAGTACTGGAAGGATTAAGATTTTTATATAACTTTTACATAACTTGCATATCTGTAACTTTCTGGCACCAGATGACTTAAAATAAATAAATAAAATTTACATTTTGACCTTTGGAATTAGAATTCCGCTGTGTGAATGGGAAATGGGACAGTGAAATCCCCATTGAGGATAATGGGCACTAAATTTTGTGGAACTTTGCGGGGGAAATTCTGCCATGTGAACATAGCCTTATGCCATGCACCCGTAGACTATGCTGCCCCATTCTCTCCATAAATGCAACCCCCCCCCCCCCCCATATGGATGTTTATTGCCCTATAAAGCTGTAAAAATTCCCCCCTGCAGCGTCTTCTTGGGAAACATCAGTAACTTAGATGCCCATAGCCTGCGCCATCTCTGTGCCCTTCCCTCCCCAAATATAGGAAATAAGGGACCTGAGTAACTTGGCCGGTGTGTAGGCGCACGTGGTGTAGTTGCCCATAGCAACCAATCAGATCGCTTCTTTCTTTTTCCACAGGCCTCTAAAGAGGCCTGTGGAAAATGAAAGAAGCGATCTGATTGGTTGCTATGGGCAACTGCACCACTCTTCCTCTGCACAGGTTTTGATAAATCTCCCCCAGTATGTTGCCAACATGTAAGGCCGGCAGGATCAGTCAGTTTAATGGCCTGGAAATTGTCGTCATTATGTCTTAGGGCAGTTTCCCGCACATGTACGTTTCATTTAGCAGGTTACAAAGGTTGCGATTAAGATAATTTTAGATAGTGAGCCCCAATGGGTACAGGGACCAGATTGAGCGTACTGCGCTGTGGAATCTGTGGGCACTATATCTTTATTAGTAAAGGGGTACGCTGGTGGAGGACAAATGGTTTTTCATACCAACGGGTGCCAGAAAGTTAAACAGATTTGTAAATTTACTTTTATATAAAAATCTTAAGTACTGGAAGGGTTATCAGCTGCTGTATGCTCCACAGGAAGTTGTGTAGTTATTTCCAGTCTGACCACAGTGCTCTCTGCTGCCACCTCTGTCAATGTCAGGAACTTTCCAGAGCAGGAGAGGTTTGCTATGGGGATTTGCTTTTACTCTGGACAGTTCCTGACACAAACAAAAGTTAGAGAGCACTGTGGTCAGACTGGAAAGAACTACACAACTTCCTTTAGAGCATATAGCAGCTAGGTAGTGGAATAGTTAGGATAATTAAATAGAAAGCTAAAAACACATTTGTAAATTCCTTCTGAGATCAGTTGATTTGAAAGCATTTGTCTTCCACCGGAGTCCCCCTTTAAGTACTTTTATATGTAAAGGAATAAAGATCTGCTGGGAGATGTAATCACTAGGTATCAACCTGTCCAGAGGGAAAGTGGCAGAGTTGCCCATAGCAACCAATCAGATCGCTGCTTTCATTTTTGAAAAGGCCTCTGAGAAATGAAAGAAGCGATCTGATTGGTTGCTATGGGCAACACAGCAACTGTTCCTCTGGATAGGTTTTGATAAATCTCCCCCAATGTCCTAAAAAAGTAATGGAGCCGCCCTCACCTGGTATCCAAAGGAGCAGCTAACCCTGGTACAGAACATGAAAGAACAAAAGATTCCAGCACGGCGCTTTCCCTCACAACGCTGGGCTTTATTGTTTATAATACAATGACACATCGGACCGAAACGTGTCACCGTGTTCCCTGTCTGATGTGTCATTGGATTATAAACAATAAAGCCCAGCGTTGTGAGGGAAAGCGCCGTGCTGGAATCTTTTGTTCTTTAATGTTGCTATCCACTGGATGTATCCGCACCATTCCACACCTGTTACCAGAGTACAGAACATGTTATACCTCCCTGTACTGTAAGAGGCGCTACCAGACACCAGTCAGTGCATACACTTCAGTAATACAGGTAAAGAGTACAGAACATGTAATACCTCCCTGTACTGTAGGGGGTGCTACCAGACTGGAATTCAGTGCATACACTTCAGTAATACAGGTAAAGAGTACAGAACATGTAATACCTCCCTGTACTGTAGGGGGCGCTACCAGTGAGTGCATACACTTCAGTAATACAGGTAGAGTACAGAACATGTAATACCTCCCTGTACTGTACGGGGCGCTACCAGACACCAGTCAGTGCATACACTTCTGTAATACAGGTAAAGAGTACAGAACATGTCATTCGAACTAACGAATAGAGAGGTCAGATCAAGAAGTGCGTCCTTGACATCACAGACATCACAAGACACCCCCTCTAGCAGATAATCTGCACCTCGATCATCTAGACCAGTGTTTCCCAACCAGGGTGCCTCCAGGTGTTGCAAAACTACAACTCCCAGCATGCCTGGACAGCCTTTGGCTGTCCAGGCATCCTGGGAGTTGTAGTTTTGCAACATCTGGAGGCACCCTGGTTGGGAAACGCTGATCTAGACGACAAACACATAGGAGGATGCAGGAACCCTATGGCGGACCGACCACTAGGAGAAGGGCTGATAGATCCCATCAGTATGATCATCAACGCAATACTATGAAGGTAATTAACCTGTCTGATATTGAACTTACAAATGCACAGTTGAAAATTTAGGAGCTTAGGTTTATCTTTCTCCCCTATGTCCAGCTCTGACCACTTTGGTATCATTAAGGATCTCCACCTCTTTGCCAGAAAGCTTAATTTCAAGGAAATCTATCACAACCAGTCAGACTCCTCTTTTTGTACATCACGTAATGAGATGGTAGCCCTTCAGGCCTTACAGGATTTACAGGAGGAACAGGAACCCATTATGGACAACTGGTTCCCAAGCACGCTGCTCCCTAAATCCTGTAAGTTTCCCCCTTTATCCACTATTCCTAATGTTGATCTCTTTGTCCAACTAGTATCTGCCAAATTAGAGCAATTGCCCCCCAAAGTGTTTAATCACAATTGTTCAAAAGAGGAACAAGAAGCTATTGTCCAATTGAAAAAACTGGAAAATATTGTGATTAAGCCCTCAGATAAGGGCGGCAATATTGTCGTCTGGCCCACTACGCTATACGAAAAAGAAGTGTTCAGACAACTAAGGGACGAAAAATGTTACAAAAAATTGACATACAATCCACTAAATAATTTAAAGAGGAACTCTCATGTATTCTATTACAGGCCACCACAGGATTGATTACATCGAAACAGAGGGCATCATTAATTATTGAGAATTCGACCATTGCTACGCTTTATCTATTGCCCAAAGTTCATAAAGAAGCCTCCACACCACCAGGTAGGCCCATTGTGTCGGGACGAAACAGCTTGTGTGAGCATTTATGTAAATTTATTGACCATCGTTTGAAATCAATAGTTGAAACTATACCATCTTTTATTAAAGATACTACTGATGTACTTCGGCGGATGGAATCCCTACAACTGGACCCCGATATGCTTATAGTTACAGCTGACGTTGAATCATTGTACACATCCATACGTCATGAAGATGGACTCCGTGCAGTACAGTAATTTTTGTATATGTCTGAACTGGAACCCAATCAAGGTGAGTTTATATTAATCTTACTTGAGTTTGCATTGAAACATAATTTTTTCCTATTTAAAGAAAAATATTATTTACAACTACAAGGCACCGCAATGGGTGCAACATGTGCGCCAGCATATGCAAACTTGTTTTTAGGGGCATGGGAGCGATCCATTTTTCTCACTGACCCCGTGCATCTTATTGACAGGGTCCAAATGTGGGGGCATTTTATAGATGACGTGATATTTGTATGGAAAGGGAGTTTGGAAGAACTAATTACCTTCATGAATAGTCTGAATGACAATGATCAAAACATCAAATTTACATTCAAGGTGGGTAGGACATGGATTTCTTGGATGTATCTTTTTCTGTTGATAATGATGGATTCGTTCAATCGGATCTCTTTCGCAAATCCACATCCACAAATTCTCTGCTTCATGCACGGTCCTCACACCCACAGAGTCTCATTAAGGGTATTCCAATGGGGCAATTCCTGAGACTCAGATGTGTGTGTTCTACAGATTCGGCGTTTGAGACCAGAGCAATGGAACTAATGGATCGGTTCAGAGACAGAGGATACCGAGAACAATGGATTTGCCGCACATATTTGTGGGCCAAACATGCAAAAAGAGGAGTCTTACTACAATCAAAACCTCGGACCCAAACGGACAATCAGGTTAGGTTAATTACTACCTATCATGGACAAACACATGAATTGTATAAAATCTTATCCAAGTATTGAAAACTCCTTACCATGGATCCGTTGTTAAAATTACATCTTCCTGAAAATCCCTCCATCACTTTTAGGAGAGCACCCAATCTCCGTGACACTTTGGTACGCAGTCACTACAAAGTAGCCAATAAACAGACAACAATTTGTCGACCCTGCAATAAGTGTGTTGCGTGTCCAAACATCTGCAATGCCGACACATTTACAAATTCAGACAGATCTAGAACATTTAAACACTATATCTTGCGATACAATCGGCATTATATATCATGCCACATGCCCGTGAGGCCTCATATATGTGGGCATGACCACGAGAGAATTCAAAAAGAGAGTGAGGGAACATGTGCTCAGAATCCTGGCTGCCAAACATGAAACTGATCTTACTCAGCTGACCACAGTACCCCGCCATTTTAAAACACACCACAATAGTGACCCTGACGGATTCCTAGTTAGAGGTATTGACCGTGTATTTATTGGGCAAAGAGGAGGGAATTGGAAAATTCAATTGGCACAATTGGAGATCCGCTGGATCTATCGGCTCAGAACCTTACATCCGAATGGACTTAATGATCATGTTAGCTTCACCCCCTTTATTTGATTCCACCTTTATGTTATATTATAATATACTAGTAGCTTCCTGGTCTTTGGGGGGTATTTATCAAAGGATTTATGTGTCTTTTTTAATGTAACTTTGGCGCAATACTTTGGCGCAGTGTCTTTTTGCGCCAAAGTTTGGAGCATCTTCTCCACTGTCATTTTTACAACTTTCTGAAAATCACACGGTCCTGTGTGTGATTTCAACTTTAGTCAGTAATTCATCATTTGGGTTAGCTGCCCCTTAGGACACCAGGTGAGGGAGGATCCATGTTACCTTTTTAGTACATTTTGTGTACTGTACAGGACCCTGAAGACGTTCCTGTCCTCTACATAGACAGTGATTACAGCTCCCAGCAGATCTTTATTACTTTTATATGTAAGGACTTGCTTTATATATTAGTTATCTACTTATTTTCCTTTTAATCCTCACTTTTTTTTCCCTATTTTTGGATGACCTTTTGTTGGCTTCAGAACCAATTGCCAGGTTTCCATAGAGTTATGGTCTCAAGTAGAGTTGAGCGAATTAGTAAATTGGCTCGTAACGAACCTCACAGCTCGGCTGTTGATTACTTTAGTCTGCGTAAATTAGTTCAGCTTTCCAAGGGCTCTGGATGCCTGGAAAAGTCTGGTATGACAGTCTTAGGTCTCCTAGATCTGTATCCACCTTTTCCAGGCAACTGGAGCCCTTGGAAAGCTGAACTAATTTACGCAGACTAAAGTAATCAACAGCTGAGCTGCGAGGTTCACTACAAGCCAATTTACTGTAAGTTCGCTCAACTCTAGCCTCAACATACAATAGTTTTAACCTACAATGGTCATCCTGGACCTGATTAATATTGTAACTTGAGGGACCAATGTACATACTACATACATACTAATGTTCCAGGAGGTTTCATCCGGTGTCTTTCATAGTCACAATCTACATGATCTTGTGATGGGAACAGACGTGATAAGATCTTTGTTCCTATAGAGAAGCTTCAGGTTGTCTCCCGACTGTCTGTTGTGTAAATGTTGCCTCCTGGCTGTGAAGTGGTGTATGGTTTTCTTTGATGGTGTTTCCTCTGAGACGATCGTCTGTCTTTTATATATATTCAATGGCCTGTGCTTGAGCGTAAGCGAATGTATGAATATACAGTAAGTCTGTCTAAACTTTAAAGGCGTACTCCACTGCCCCAGCGTCCAGAACTGGGTGTGGGCTGCAGGGTCGTGATGCCATGGCAGCTGTCATGCCCCCTCCAATAGACTTGCATTGAGGAGGCGTGGCCATGGAATCACGGCCCCACAGCCTGCACCCAGCGTTCGGAACAAAATGTTCCTGACGCTGGGGCAGTGGAGTACCCATTTAAGCACCCACTTCTGTCTTGTCTTGGAGAGGGAGGAGTGCCCCATTCAGATTGGTCTGTTATCATGGAATAGTCAGTGCCAGCAGATCCGCCATCATTGCTCTCTCTGGGCCTGAAATCCACATTAAGGCTTCATCCCTGGAAAAGAACAGTAAAGATTGACGTATTCCAGAGTTCATATCTAATACACAACACCATACAAATTAGAGGGGTTGTCACATAAGGTCCAACCTCTGCTCCCCGGTGCTCACTTCCACCCTGTACTTGTCTCAGAACTATACCCTATAAGAACTTAGTGCCGCTATTTGTTCCTGCCAAGAACATGATGCTGACATATACTAAAGAGGACAGCAGCGGGTGACATATATTTAGTGGTCTGACCAGAGTCATCTAGTGACTCCATTCATTAAAAAGTACCTGTCGCCAAATAAACTTTTCTAAACTAACTCAGGCTATGTTCCTTAACTACTCCTAACACCCCTCCCACCCATAAAAAAAAATCAGAGCTTTAAAGAGCTCTGTATGTTACCTTTATTCTTGCTCACGTGCAATCTCCCAGCAGGAGAAAGTGGGCGTTTCCCAGCAGGTATGACATCAGTGCTGGGGGACCACTTCCGCCCACACGTTGTTACAGTGCTGTGATGAATAGAAGACCTCAGGCACTGTGGATGTTTCAGTGAGGCTCTATGCATCTTTCAGTGAGGCTCTATGCATCTTTCAGTGAGGCTCTATGCATCTTTTAGTGAGGCTCTATGCATGTTTCACTGAGGCTCTATGTATCTTTAAGTGAGGCTCTATGCATCTTTCAGTGAGGCTCTGTCCATGTTTCAGTGAGGCTCTGTGCATGTTTCAGTGAGGCTCTATGCATGTTTCAGTGAGGCTCTGTGCATGTTTCAGTGAGGCTATTTGCAGCTGTCAATCAAGCTCAGTGCAGAGAAACACTTCCTGAGTTTGGTCTCCTGCCAGGCCAGGAGGAGACCAAACTCACTGTATTAATTGCAGCAGGGACCACACCAGAGCCACCTAGTGGCCGTTTTTTCTATTATATTTTAAACATATTTATGTTGATAATTTTAAAAGCAAGTGAATGGGAAAGTGTCTGCTAATTACACAAGGAACACTGTATTAAAAGTGTTATTTGGTGACAGGTACTCTTTAAGCTTTCTGCCTGTAAGTCCTATTATAATGGTCTGCTGCCCAGTCCCGTTAGAATTGCATAAATCATCAGAAACAATAAATGCAGCGTGTTCCTCACCAAGCTGGAATATAGGACTGGGTGTTACTGAGGGATGAGAAAGTATCTGAGAGGGTGGAGGTGGTAATATTGATGTTCCCTGCCCTCCTATAAAATGGTCACCGGCTGGAAGGATGGTTTGTCATAGTGAACCCTGATACTAGGTCACTGCCTGGGGTGGAACTTGTCTGCAGTGTGAACCTTGTGAGGAGGATCCAGTAAACCAGATACATGAAGGAATCCTGGAACGATCAGCGTCCGCCGTCCAGGGTCTCCGTACAGGAATTCTCCCAGGGGCCTCGCTGCACAGAGCGCCATTCTTACCACCAGAAGAGTCCAGTCTATTACATGAGAGTATCGGGAGAGAAAAAAACAGAAAGTGGAGTATACAGAGTGGGGTACTGGTCCGGAGGTCCTGTGGTATCAGCGTGCTGCCGTGGCAGCACGCTGAGACCACAGGACCTCTGGACCAGTACCCCACTCTGTATACTCCCCTTTCTGGGGTACCTTTTTTGGGGCCTGAAGAAGGCATGAGTTAAAGAGTACCTCTCATGATCTTGTTATATTGTATAATACTCCCAGGTCACTGCCCCCACCATAATAAACCACCCCGGCCTTTATTTTTTATTATTTGTTAGTTTTCTACCTTCATATTCCTCTGTATTTTCTGCTCACTCTCAGTGAGCTCCACAGACTGGGAAGAGGCGTTACCCAGCAGGCGTGACATCATCTGAAGCCATACAGGGGAGAACTTCCTCCCTCACTCTGCTACACACACAGCCCAGAGCAGTTCAGGGTGAGATGATCTATGATTGGCTAAGGCTGCACTCCCCTTCCCTCAGCACTCCAGACTGCATTTCCTGATTTTGGACTTCTGCCAGGCCAGCAGGAGTCCAAAGTCTGTGCAAAAGATGGGGGAAAATGTGCTCTGGACAAGTAGGGAGAAACCTAGTGGCAACTATTTTAAACACAAAACATAGAAAACAAAGTACATAAGAAAGATTTTTTATTTACTGTAAGGAGTATATTAGCAAAAATTTGTTTTAATGAGAGTGCCCATTTAAGTGCTGAAACGCGTCGTCCTTTCTGAAATAAACTAAAAGTTGCTATGGGGATTTGCTATGGGGATTCACTCCTACTCTGGACAGTTCCTGAGACAAACAGAGGTGTTAGCAGAGAGCACCATGGTCAGACAAAAAACAACTCAACTTCAGCAGCTGATAAGTACTGGAAGGTTTAAGATTTTTTAATAGAAGTAATTTACAAATCTGTTTAACTTTCTGGAGCCAGTTTATGTAGAATTTTTTTTTTCATGGAATACCCCTTTAATTTTAAGTGGAATCCGCTTGCAGCCGTGCACACTATGGAAGTTCTGTAGTGGAACCTCTGAAGCAGATTTGAAGGACAGTTTCCCAGAAGCCTCTGCCCCATTTATAATGTATAACTGGACAGTTATACCACAAATCTCAGACAACTCCAACAAAATGAGAATTTTAATAGTACGAATAATGCAGTCAGCCGCCATGTTTGGTTCAGAGGAGCGGGGGGTCCAGAACATCAGGTGTCAGCCCTTGGTCGTGCGCAGGGTCGTCTTCATGGGGCTCTTCCAGTACTGGATCTGTCACTGACTGTAAGAAACCTAAAATAACTGGTGCCAGGATGTCCCAGAGGAGTTGGCTCAGTGCCCTCTGTTCAGTCATGAATACCGCCAAACCACAAGTGTTGTGCGGTGATATGATGTTACTATGCAGGAGCCGGGAAGATGCTCTGACCTCAACTAAGCTTATGTGTTATGTAAACCATAAAACTACGAGGTCGCTGATGGGGCGGTAAGGGGATCTAGTAGCTCTGTGCCCCCGCTATAGGATAGGTACTATAGTTCTGTTCATCTAGGGTTAACATAACCAGCATATATATGCCATTTGGGCTGTGTGGAATGCTGGGTGGCACTGGGAACCATCAGTGGTTGTGGCACAGGATCTGTCACCCATATACAAGACAAAGATAACGCACGTTATTGTATGGGGCCTAAATGTTTCCTTTTTTCTATCCAGGATTCCAGACTATCGGCTCTAGGCTCCTTCTCCTCCAACTATCCGAAACACAATACGGAGAAAACTGAATTCATGATCTTTACACCAACTCGCTGATCCCCCTCCTAAATCTATTCATTGCAGTCACTGACTACACCCTTTCCCCAGTCCCACAAGACTAGTCAGACATTTCACCCGCATCTTTCAATCCGGACATCCAGGCCGTGACTTAAAGGGGTACTCCAGCCCCAAGACATCTTATCCCCTATTCAAAGGTGTCTGATCGCTGGGGTTCCCCGCAATCTAGCATGCAGCACTCACCTGTGAGCACTGCAGGAAGCGTAGGGGCTCCAAGTCTTATGCCTCCCGACTATGGGGACAGAGTATTGTGACATCATGACTCCTCCCCCTCAATGCAAGTCTATGGGAGGGGGCGTGACGGCTCCAAGTCTTATGCCTCCCGATCATGGGGACGGAGTATCTTGATGTCAGGACTCCGCCCCGTGTGATGTCATGCCCCACCCCTCAATGCAAGTCTATGGGAGGGGGCATGATGGCTCCAAGTCTTATGCTTCCTGACACAGGGACGGAGTATAGTGACATCACAACTCCGCCCCATGCCCTGCCCCCTCAATGCAAGTTTATGGGAGGGGGCGTGACGGCCGCCACGCCTCCTCCCATGGACTTGCATTGAGCGGGCGGGGCGTAATGTCACACGGGGGCGGAGTCATGACATCACGATACTCCGTCCCCATGGTCGGGAAGCATAAGACTTGGAGCCTCCAGCGCTTCCAGAGAGGACAGGAGTGGATAGCATGGGAGTGGAAGGCCGGCATGACAGAGGGAGTAAGGGAAGCAAGGAGAGGGTTAATGGTGAGACAAGGGGAGGTCAGTGAGAGGTGGAGGGGTCAGGGGAAGGTGAAGGGGCGGCCCAAGGAGGAGGTGTTATAAGGGGCAAGTGTGGCGGGAAAAGCCAATCCGGAGCAGAGGAGAAGTTTGTCCGCCCGCCCTAAGGTTTGGGGTTTGTAATTGTCACGGCGGCTGAAGATGGAGGGGGAAGAGGAGGTATTGAAGGAGAAGGAGGTGTGGTGATGGTATTGTGTAACTGGGGCGGTACCCAGCTAGGCTTGGAAAACCCCTGCGGGCATGGTCCCAAAGGGAGGAGAAGGTCTCTGAAGGTGGTGTCCTGGGGTTAAGTTTATGGACGACCCAGGGCAAAGTAGGAGATCAGAATGTCATGTTGCCTCTAATTCCCCCTCCTTTTGGAATGAGATAAAAATATGTTTTGCACTAATTTTGCACTGTTATTTATGATGATGGTTATTTTCAAGTAATGTTTGGTGTTATTTAATAAAATGGCCGCTGTGGCCCTTTCACCCAACAATAGAGTCTGTGTATTTTGTTACGGGAAGGTTGATGGTAGGAAGGTGGGTGCATGCAGTGCTCATAGGTGGCTGCTGCATGCTGGATTGTGGGGAACCCCAGAGGCGGGACCCCCGCGATCAGACATCTTATACCCTATAGGGGATAAGAGGTCTTGGGGCTGGAGTACCCCTTTCAACATCCGCACTTTCCTTAACCACTGACAAAAAAAAAGTTCTGGTGTATAATCTAATCATCTCCTACCTGGACTATTGTAACATTCTTCTCTGTGGTCTCCAATCCACCACAGCAGGACCCCCCCCCCCCCTCAAGGAGTGTTACATGGGGTACACTAAGTTACTACAGTGGGGTACAGTGGTTTTCATGGGTAAGGGCACGGGACTCACCCTTGGGCATAGGTGTCTGGAGTAAATTTAGAGGGAGGCCTCTCTGGTTCTTCCGCACAGTCCCACAAGTGGACGTGGATCTGGCAGCAAGGGATGTGAATAGAGGGATGCTGGTATAAAAGTTGTCCATGTACACGTGGTAACCCTTATCCAGCAATGGGTGCACAAGGTCCCAAATGATTTTCCCGCTAACACCCAGAGTAAGGGGACATTCTAGGGGTTCAATGTGGGAATCCTGTCCCTCATACACTCTAAACTTGCAAGTGTACCCAGAGGTACTCTCACAAAGTTTGTAGAGCTTCACGCCATACCGCGCCCGCTTCGAGGGAATATACTGGCGGAAGAGGAGTCTCCCCTTAAAACTGATGAGACTCATTTATCGAGAGCTCCCTGAGCGGTACATAGGCCTCCAAAAATTTGGCCCCAAAGTGATCTATGACCGGCCTCACTTTGTAAAGCCGGTCATAGGCAGGATCACTCATAGGCAAGTATTTCTGAATGGCCTTGAACCACTTCCGTGCTATGGCCATACTGTAGAATGGGGTCTGGTAGAGGACGTCCCCGCTCCAGTACTGCCTGACACTTGATTTTTTTACTAGGATCAAGGCCAGCACGAGGCCCCAAAATGTCCTCATTTTGTCTGCATTGATGGCGTACCATTCATTGGACCTAGCCAAAAACGAATCAGGGTGGTGGTCAATGAACTGTTGGGTGGTGGTCAATGAACTGTTGGGAGTTGCTCCACCATTAGATTGACAAAGTCGTCACTGAAAAAATAACTAAAATAGTCTATTTCAGTGTATCCGGCCGTGTCAATCCGGATTCCTGAGTTGCCAACAAACTCAGGAATCCGTGACTGATAAGCCTCTGGGGGTCTCCAGACAGGTTCACCGGAAGGGAGCTCCGGTACACTTGTCTTGGGGTCGGACTCCTATTACGAGCGGCATGGACGCTCGTACTAGTGTCGGCCACTGGGTCATTATCATGGGGGTAGGGGTGGCCTCGCCTTCTGGAGGACTCATCATCAGAACTAGTTGATGAGGAGGTCGAGGAAGACCACAAAAAAGTAGAACCTTCCTCGTCCTCACTGGCAGATTCGGAGTTGGAGAAAAGTAAAGCGTATGCCACCTACACCGAAAATGCCCGGCGGGCCATCACCTTTTTTCTACGGTGGCGGGGGGGGGGTTTTGAGGGGTAGGTGGAGAAGTGTGTAGTGTATGTGCTTGGTGTACTTATATATAAAACGGTGTGTGGTTAGAAATCACACACCGTTATTTTAAAAAAACGCTGTGGCCAAAAAAAAAAAATTTTTTTTTTTACTTTTATTTTTCACCTCCTACCTGTCCCTGTACAATGAAGCTCACCCTGCACTACACAGCTATTCTTCAGCCCTGAGGGGCACAGATCTTGGCAAAGGGGTCCCTGGCTCTTTCTCTCAGCTCTGCCCACTCACTGAGCTCGGTGGGCGAGGAGAGCTGAGAGAACGGGACATTAACCCCTCCTCTGCTGGCTGCTATTGGTCAGATGATCGTCCAACCAATAGCAGCGCTCCTGGGCAGGTGACAGGATCGCCACATCCCCCCAACAACAGGAGGTGATTGGCGGTGTATAGTACACCACCAATCGCCTTCTAATTCCGCGTCATTGGGTCACACGTGACTCATATGACTGGAATCGCTGCAAATCGTCAACATGGGGGGATCTCGGGACCCCCCTCAAAGTTGTCATGGAATGCCTGCTGAATGATATCAGCAGGCATCCCGTTCCTGTCCCCGCCTGGAGTGCTGCGGGGACCGAAATTCCCATGGTACAGGTACACCCTGGGTCCTTAAGTACCAGGGAGCCAGGGCGTATCTGTACGCTCTAGGTCCTTAAGGTGTTAAGGGAAAGATCCATGGAAAGGTGGTGTGACAGAGCTGCTTAGCATATCCTTTCTCTTCAAAATTCCCAGTGGAGCATAAATGGCCTATAAATCTCTACATGTCTTTATGACGATCTCCTCAAATAGAAACATTTCCCCTTTGGTTTCCCTTACTCTGTAACTACCTACCACAGCACATAAGATTCTCACCCACGTCTAAAACATTCAAAAGCCTCCGTGCTACAATAACCCGCTGTCGGGCAGTACCCTCTTTCCTCTCTGCACTTGTATGACACACTGTGGTGTTTTTGGAAATTTTTTAAACAGTTTTTTCCCTATTCCTGAATCCCACCTTTAATATGAAATGACCTAAACAAGGTTCTTTGCTGACAGACAGCAAGCAGTGATATTGAAAACCGTGAGAACTTGTTACAGATGAATTCCTTATTGAAGCTGTAAAACCCATTAAACCCGTTTTCAGCTGTTCTCTAGGTTTGATGTATATTCTGCTGATGCTTCACATGATGTGACTGATGGAAGGAAACATTGGTAGACAATGACTGAAGATCTTATCAAAGAAGAAAAATCCTAACCTGACAATTAGGGCCCATTCACATAGCAGAATATCCGGAGAAATTCCAAGCAGACATTCCGTGTGCATCAGGCACCGAATTAGTCGACATTGACAGAAATGTATGTTCTCTCCCTGCTCTGTGTCTGACCAGGACATGTCCTCTCCCTACTGTGTCCATGAGACCAGGACATGTCCTCTCCCTACTGTGTCTATAAGACCAGGACATGTCCTTTCCCTGATCTGTGTCTGAGACCAGGACATGTCCTCTCCCTGCTCTGTGCCTATAAGACCAGGACATGTCCTCTCCCCGCTCTGTGTCCAGGAGACCAGGACATGTCCTCTCCCCGCTCTGTGTCCATGAGACCAGGACATGTCCTCTCCCCGCTCTGTGTCCATGAGACCAGGACATGTCCTCTCCCTGCTCTGTGTCTATGAGACCAGGACATGTCCTCTCCCCGCTCTGTGTCTATGAGACCAGGACATGTCCTCTCCCCACTCTGTGCCTAGAAGACCAGGACATGTCCTCTCCCCGCTCTGTGTCTATGAGACCAGGACATGTTCTCTCCCCGCTCTGTGTCTAGAAGACCAGGACATGTCCTCTCCCCGCTCTGTGTCTATAAGACCAGGACATGTCCTCGCCCTGATCTGTGTCTATGAGACCAGGACATGTCCTCTCCTCGCTCTGTGTCTATGAGACCAGGACATTTCCTCTCCTTGTTCTGTGTCTATGAGACCAGGACATGTCCTCTCCCCGCTCTGTATCTATAAGACCAGGACATGTCCTCTCCCCACTCTGTGTCTGAGACCAGGACATGTTCTCGCCCTGCTCTGTGTCCAGGACATGTCCTCTTCCCACTCTGTGTCCAGGAGTCCAGGACATGTCTTCTCCTCACTCTGTGTCCATGAGACCAGGACATGTCCTCTCCCCGCTCTGTGTCTATGAGACCAGGACATGTCCTCTCCCCGCTCTGTGTCTATGAGACCAGGACATGTCCTCTCCCTGCTCTGTGTCTATGAGACCAGGACATGTCTTCTCCTCGCTCTGTGTCCAGGAGACCAGGACATGTCCTCTCCCCGTTCTGTGTCCATGAGACCAGGACATGTCCTCTCCCCGCTCTGTGTCTATGAGACCAGAACATGTCCTCTCCCCGCTGTGTGTCTATGAGACCATGAAATGTCCTCTCCCCGCTCTCTGTCTAGAAGAGCAGGACATGTCCTCTCCCCGCTCTGTGTCTATGGGACCAGGACATGTCCTCTCCCCACTCTGTGCCTAGATGACCAGGACATGTATTCTCCCTGCTCTGTGTCCAGGAGACTAGGACATGTCCTCTCCCCGCTCTGTGTAGCAGACCAAGACATGTCCTCTCCCTGCTCTGTGCCTATAAGACTAGGACATGTCTTCTCCCTGCTGTGTCCAGGACATGTACTCTCCACGCTCTGTGCCTAGAAGGCCAGGAAATGTACTATCCCTGCTCTGCAAAGCCTGAGGACAGGTGTGGCACAGTATTTGGAAGAAAGTAGCATTTTTTTTCTAATCCTGGATTACCCCTTTATTGAGATGTCTGCTGACCCTGCCCCCAGCAAACACAACATAAACTGAAACTATCAACCTATAGGAAGGGTTCAATGCGAAATTTACAATATTATAGAGAGAGCAACATATACAAAACTATTAAAATAAAAAAAATGTAAACATAATGATGATTTTCTGTCATTTCTTCTTAGGCTTGTTCCAGTCTCTGGCCTTATGTCCATGTTACTGCTCTGGGGTATTTAGCCTCCTAGGTTTGGGCTCCTCAACTCAATCTAAGACTTTTATCCTTTGTTGATTTAAAGGCCGCAGATTCTTTAGAAATGTCAGATTCCACATAACGCAGCCCAGAGCCATTACCGAGTATGCCAGGATTTTCACACCAGCTATTGCCGACATTCCTTCCCTTGGGAACTCCCTGGTCTTCCTGTGACCTCTAGTGGTGACACCTGGAATGGTGGACAGCACAGGAAAGTGATGGGGAGTCATTATTACATCATTTTGTTAGGATTTCTTTACGCTTTGTCTGACACTATTTTAGGAACTATTGGTCTGTTACGGCTTTATGGTTCCCTGATAAACCTGCATATATGAGATGGGAAAACACATCGGAGAAAACACGGAGACCCTCAATATTTGGGGTACGAGACGTGTGGTATTTGAGCTGAGTTGGTTGAGTGGGGATGTTTCTTTTTGAAGACATTTGTCTTTGATGCTTGTAACCTTAGGGCATATTGTGACTTTGTCACAGTGGATATTTGTTAATCATCTATTAGGACTATTTCCTCTCTCCCCAGTGTATTTCATTTCTCAATGTACATTGGGAAGTGGCCAGCACAGAAGCCTTTTCCACCTTGTTCTTGCTGTACATGTACACTCACTGGGCACTTTATTAGGTACGCCTCTCTAATCCCGGGTTGGACACTCTTTATACTTTCTACAAGGTGCTGGAAACATTCCTAAGAGATTTTGGCCCATATGGACATGACGGCATCTCGCACTTGCTGCAGATTTGTGGGCTGCACCTCCATGATGAGAATTTGGATAGAAGTGTCGGCTCTATCCAATATGTCATGTGTATTTATTCTCCACTGTTCTGTTGGTCGCTGATTTTTGTCTAGTTCTTGTGACCTTAAGTATAATTGTGCTTTTCGAAACCCTTTATTAATTTTCCGATTCGGTGCCAGAGAACGCTCGGTAGGGAACACAATGAGAACAGGTTACAACATGTAGGAGATATGATCGGATCCGTATGGCATTGAAACTTCTTCTGGTCTCTAGTCATCTATAAACAATGACCCAGATTTATAAACTGGTCTGATTTTGGTCTCCGACAGATCGTTACCAACCACAGGAAATTTTTTGATTCTCAAACCAGTCTGATAAAAAAAAAAAAGCTGAGTTGTTATTGGTTGCGATCTGTCAGAAAAAAAAATCAGATCTATTTGTGTCACAAACTGAAAATTCTGGGCCAATAAGTCAGATGCCGGCTCCATTCCTAGAGACTATACCGAAAAATAACTAGGACGTGATTGAAGGAATATTCTGGTATCACCCCAAAATATATAACTTAGTAATATAGTGTGTTACTAGCTTCAGCATGTTTGCGCCATGACAGAATGTGGTGTAGTTCTCGCATAGTGTGTTGTCGCAGCAGCTCCCTGGCTCCTCCCTCTGTCCACACAGGAAGTTGTATAGCACTTCTGTTGTGTGTTTTTGTTGTCTCAGCAGCTCCTCAGCTTTTCCCTCTCTCCTGACAGGAAGCTATGTAGTCCTCATATTGTCACTGTGGTGTTGTCTCCTCAGCGCCCAGGCTCCATCCTCTCTCCTGAGAGCAAGTTTTGTAGTCCTCTCATTGTCCGTATAGGAATATCTCAGCAGCTCCCAGGCTCCATCTTCTCTCCAGACAGAAAGTTGTGTAGTTCTCTCATAGTCAGTGTGGTGTTGTCTATTCAGCTCCACCCTCTCTCCTGGCAGGAAACTGTCCTCAAGTTCACCCACCCTAAAACCAATGCACAGGGTTATAGTGTGGGTGAACAGAAGTCCATACATGGGTCACTTACTTTCGTATGCTTTCTTGGCATCCACTAAAGTTCTGCTATTTGCCCTTCACTTACACTCTGAAGGTGGGTCCCCCGCCGGCAGCCTTGCTTTGGGTCCCAGGGGGGGGGAAGGGTCCTTAGCCCCCCCCCCCCCTTTGTTCGCATATCCATTTTGCCCCTGAGCGCAGCACGTCGGGGGAGCACTCTGTGCAGTGTAAATGTGCATGCACCGGTCCCTTACTATACCCAGAAGTCGGAAGTAGCAAGACTTCAGAAAGAGGTTCTGCCGGGTGTAGCAAGGGACCGTCGCATGCGTAGTTACACTGCTGAGCGCTCTCCCGACGCGCTGCGCTCAGGAGGGAAATTAATATGCGAACAAGGGGGTGGGCAGACTAAGGCCCCTTCCTCCGGGACCCAAAGCAAGGCTGCTGGTGGGAGACCCACCTTCAGAGTGCAAGTGAAGGGCAAATCGCAGAACTTTAGCGGATGACAACTCAACAAGAAAGCATTAAAAAAAAAAGTAAGTGACCCATGTACGGACTCCTGTTCACCCACACTATAACCCAGTGTATTGTGTTTAGTGTGGGTGAACTTGGTGACAGTTTTCCTTTAAAGTCTTAATTTTTAAACATATCTAAAATGCATGAATATTCGGCCAAGCCTGAATGGGCATGGCAGAGTTGGGCAAATTTGCCAAATTAGCCTTTAGTCAACAAATATTTTAAGTTATGGCAGCTTTCTCTTTATAAAGTTTACGTTTTATAAGTCTTATTCAAATACACATGGAGATTACTCGCCCATATAGCAGCAACGGGACAACAAAATCCTTAGGAGTTAATACTGCAGCTAGGAACCTTCTACCATTGCGGCTGCCAATCCAGATGAAATTGAGCCCACATGCATTGGCCAAAAGCTGCACAACATTGTCACTATTGGCAGGATATGCTTACATTTTGCTGCAACTTTGGAGCCCAGAGACAATCGCGATTATGAGACGTAATTGCCAGAAGTCCTATGCAAGTCTATTGGACTTCTTGCAAATCCATCTCCTGAATACAATGGCAGGAGGGCAGTAGAGTTAAAAAATAAATAAATAAACAGTTTGGGAGGCACTGCACAGATTATTAAGCGACAAGGCAAGACACGAGCAGCACAAGACAATGAATATTGTTAAGATAATCAGGACAACATATTTCGGCATTCGCTAATGCTTTCCTCAGGTTCACTGACAGTTCTGGTCTGGACGTCCTGTCAGGTGACTGTGCTTCCGCGGCGGCACAGTCACCCGACTGGACGTCCAGACCAGAACTGTCAGTGAACCTGAGGGAGATTAGCTACATTGCCATGGGTTGTAAACTTCTTGATAATGTTGCGCACTGTGGACAAAGGCAAATCTAGATCTCTGGAGATGGACTTATAACCTTGAGATTGTTGATATTTTTCCACAATTTTGGTTCCCAAGTCCTCAGACAGTTCTCTTCTCCTCTTTCTGTTGTCCATGCTTAGTGTGGCGCACACAGACACACAATGCAGAGACTAAGTGAACTTCTCTCCTTTTTATCTGCTTTCAGGTGGGATTTTTATATTGCCCCCACCTGTTACTTGCCCCAGGTGAGTATAAAGGAACATCACATGCTAGAAACAATCTTATTTTTCCACAATTTTGAAAGGGGCCAATAATTTTGTCCAGACCATTTTTGGAGTTTGGTGACATTATGTCCAATTATCTTTTTTCCTCCCTTTTTCGGTTTAGTTCCAATACACACAAAGGGAATAAACATGTGTATAGCAAAACATGTGTTACTGCAATCCTTTTCGGTGAAAAATTTCAGGGGTGCCAACATTTACGGCCATGACTGTATCCTGCTGCCAGGACAATCACTGGAAGTACTCTTTAAGAGCACCGTCCACACTCTAGCTATCGTCACACGAATGTAGGTCCCAAAGTGGGAGAGCAATTGTTCAAGATAAATACATTAAAATATTCGACAATACTGCCCCATCTAGGTTTAAGGATCTTTAGGTCACAGAACAGGCAAAGACAGATTATTACTCTGTGACTATGACTTTTGTGCCAGTTCTTAGAAAATAGATTTCACTGTAGAATGTCAGATGGTCAGTGGTCCTTTCTAGGATTGTAGTATTTACCACTATTTTGTATGGTATCTCTCGTTGCCTCAGTATGTCATGTTACCTGCATGTTTCCTTTGGTATTTAAGATCTTTGATGCATGATCCTGTTCAAGTCCCCTGATGAATCCTATTATTTCATCAGGGGACTTGAAACACGTCAGGATATGAAGTGTTGAGGTAACTGATCACTCAGGAGTCACAAGTGCTTCCTTGGTACAGATTCTTGATTAATCTGGCTTTATTTCTTGCACATACATGGTATTAGGGCTGCAACGATTAAGCCATGTAATTGATTAAAATCAATAACGGGATTCGTTGTCGACGAATCCAGTTATCGAATAATCGCCCGATTCGTTGTCTGCCGTCAATGGCGGTAGTGAATGATGATGGCGGTAGTGAATGAATTAAGCCGACATGTCTCCGCCACTGCTCTGCTCCTAGTGCAATCAGTACTCCGCCGGGAAATGTATATTCTCTGCTGCTCATCTCAGTCGGGTACAGAAATGAGCAGCAGAGAATAGACCTGTCCCGGCGGTGCGCTAGGAGCAAGGCAGCAGTGGGCAGATGTTGGGCGGTGGCAGCAGCTCCACCCTTGTAGACAGCTCACCTGCAGCTGTTCTCTGTCGGGTGCTGCCGCTCCGCTGCCCCGTTCTCCCGTCCGCATCACGTTGTCCTATGGAGGACCATGTGACATACACATCACTCCACCTCCTCCCCTGCGCAACGTTACGGAGGAAGCAGAGGGACGTGTGTCACATGGTCCTCCATAAAACTACAACTAAACCCCAGACCTAGAGTTGCACTCCAGGTAGGGGTACAAGGACCCTACAAAAAGCACCCTCCCTAAAACTTCACTTTTATTATATATTCATGTTAAAATATTGGGGTATAACAAAAAAGGTTTAAAAACCCAGCAGATCTTGTCAACTAGATATAGATTTAATTCGTCACGAACTTCTCGGTGCGGTAATTGATGACTTATCCTGCATAAATTAGTTCAGCTTTCAGGTGCTCCGGTGGGCTGGAAAAGGTGGATACAGTCCTAGGACTGTATCCATCTTTTCCAGCCCACCGGACCTCCTGAGAGCTGAATTAATTTATGCAGGATAAGTTATCAACTGCTGAGCCGAAAAGTTTGTGACGAATCGAATTTACTGTAAGTTCGTTGTCAACCATCTGTTTGTGTTATTCTGTTTGGTGATACAGATAAGATACTGTCCCGTGCCTGCAGTGCTACAGGACCTGTGCTGAAGACACTCTGCTGTATATTAAAACCATACACACACTGCCTCCCCTACATGTTTCGTGACACCAGTCACATCATCAGGGGTGTGAGGCATGTGCTCCCTTGGGCTGGAAAAGGTGGATACAGTCCTAGGAGACTGTTTCCTAGGAATGTATCCACCTTTTCCAGCCCACCGGAGCACCGGAAAGCTGAACTAATTTATGCAGGAAAAGTCATCAACTGCCGAGCCGGGAAGTTCGTGACAAATCGAATTTACTGTAAGTTCGCTCATCTCTAGTATCGATTTCTGAGTATTATTTCAGGCACTTTGGGGCATTGTTTCATCATGCAGTGATCTGCCAACTGCCTGACTTGTTTGGGTATATTTTATAGCTGTATTTAATAAAAATTTACATCGACAAAATATTCTCAGTCCTGTGATTTATGGTTCTTAGAAAATGCAATAATGGTAGAGAGGCCGGGGCCAATGGGCATTGGAGAGACCGATAAATACTACACTAGAACGTCACCCCACAACTCCCACCATGACTTCTAAACATCATACAGGGTTTACATTTCCATAGACTATGAGATCTTTACGATGACTCTGTTCATCTGTGTGTGTGGTAGAACGCTGTTTACTGCATTAAACTAAAGCACGATCTATACAGGCCCTGAACCAGCAGGGCGACACGTTAACCCCTTGAGGACCAAGCCCATTTTGGCAGGAACAGGCCAATTTTTAGTTTTTTTGCATTCTTTCGTTTTTTCGCTTTTCAATTTTGCCCCTACAGTCCCCCTATAAGGACTTGTTTATAACATCACCAGTTGTACTTTGTAATGACATCACTTACTTTAGAACAATCTGCGGTGAAAAAAAAATAAAAATAAACTTATTAGGCGAAATTGGAAAAAAACATTTTGTAACTTTTCGGGGCTAGTTTTTATGCAGTGCACTTTTCGGTAAAAATTACACCTTATGTGTCACCTAATTTATGTACCGTATATACTAGAGTATAAGCCCACTGAATATAAGCCGAGGCCCCTTATTTTATCCAAAAACCCAGGAAAAGTTATTGACTCGACTATAAGCCTAGGGTGGGAAATACATCATCGCCCCCATGTCATCATCCCCCCCCTTCATCATCACCGCCTGTCAATCCCTTCATCAGTGGTCTTTAACCTGCGGACCTCCAGATGTTGCAAAACTACAACTCCCAGTATGCTGGGTGTTGTAGTTTTGAAACCTCTGGAGGTCCGCAGGTTGAAGACCACTGCGGCCTTCGTCATCATCCAGCCCCCCTTTTGTTTTGTACTCACCTCCCCTCGGCGGGAAGTTAGGGTGAGCTGGTCCGAACCATCTATGCTGCATGGACCGTCCGGTGGGGATGGTTCGTCATTGCGGGCTGTCCATTTTAACCGGGGGGGGTGGGACTCTTCTCCGCGCTTCGGGCCCGGACTAGTCACGTTGCCTTGACGACGACGCACAGGGACGTTGCGCATGAACATCCCTGTGCGTCGTCAAAGCAACGTCACTACTCCAGGGCCGGGCTCGATGAGCGAAGAAGAAGCCCCCCGGTGAAAATGGACAGCCACACCGACTAACCATCCACACCGGACGGTCCCTGCAGCATAGATGGCCCGGACCAGCTCACCCTAACTTCCCGCCGAGGGGAGGAGAGTACAAAACAAAAGGGGGGGCTGGATGATGACGAAGGCCGCAGTGGTCTTCAACCTGCGGACCTCCAGAGGTTTCAAAACTACAACACCCAGCATGCCCGGACAGCCGTTGGCTGTGCGGGCTTGCTGGGAGTTGTAGTTTTGCAATATCTTGAGATCTGCAGGTTGAAGACCACTGATGAAGGGATTGACAGGTGGATAGTTCACTCGAGTATAAGCCGAGGGGGGCGTTTTCAGCACGAAAAATCGTGCTGAAAAACTCTGCTTATACTCGAGTATATATACGGTAGGTATTTATCAGTACCATTCTATTTTGATGGGACCTTTTGATCGCTTCGTATATGAAGTGACCAAAAATGCACAATTTGGGAATTTGGTATTTTTTTTTTTACATGTACGTCATCGACCATGCGGTAAAGCTAACCCTATATTTTAATAGATTGGACATTTAAGCACGCGCCGGTACCATATGTTTATTTAAAAAGTGGGAAAACAGAAAAAAATATATTAAAAAAACAACTACAAAATGCTGTAAAAATGCAACATGTCAACATAGCCTTAACGCCTTCCCGATCAGTACATCATGGGATGGGGGAGATGAACAGGACGTAGGCCCGTGGGTCGGGTACGCGTCATAACGGCAGATCCCCGCTGCTATGAGCGGCTGACATCTGCTTGTAATGATTGACATCGGAGAGGTCATTGAAATGGTAAAATGCCGTGATCAACATTAAATGCCGGTAATCCCTGGGGTCTAGGGGACCCATCTGCAGCTCCGGAATGTAATCACGGCTGCAGATGGGTCACGGCAGAACGGGGACTTACCCGTCCTTCCTGATGCTTCGTGGATAGACTATAGCTTAAGGCTGCCTTAGGCAGCCCTAATCAATCAATCACTGAAAACAGATCTATGTAGGCCATCTAATGATGGCTTATGATAGGCCCCTGGGGGGGGCTGAAAAATGTGTAAAAATAAATAAAGTTTAATATATTTAAAAAATCACCCCCCCCCCCCTTTTCTCATTGTTCAAAGACAACACTGTAAAAAAAGAAAAACATTTAGTATCGCCACAAGCGTAATTGTCTATTAAATAATGATGTTCCTGATGCTGCTCGGTAAAAAGGTGTAAGCGCCAAAAAAAATAAAAAATAAATGAAAAAAAAGTGATCAAAAAGTTTATATGCAAAAGTGGCTCCATAATACATCATATGATAAAATAAAGTACGCCAATGAAAAGTACAACTCGTCCTGCAAATAAGAAGCCCTAATACAACTTTGTCAGTGGTGACGTCACGATACTCCGGCCCCAGGATCGCAAGTCAGACACAGAGTGGTCTTCGCTCAGTGAGGCTGATTATAGGGGTGCTGCATGAGAGATTGCAGGGAATCCCCAGCGGCGGGACCCCCGCGATCAGACATCTTATCCCCTATACTTTGCATAGGGGATAAGATGTCTAGGGCCGGAGTACCCCTTTAAGGATTTAAATGGTCATATAACACCTCATTTGTGATTATAGGTAAAGTCACTTTCACCATGGCAATATTTATCTAAACAATTCACTTTCACGATAATTCGTGTTTCAGGAACACTCACTTTAATGGGTCCTTCGGCAATCTTCAAATCTGCCACTATCATGGATTTTCCATGGACCCATTAAAGTGAATTATAACAAAACTCTGTGGATTTCCTGTTAGGAGTATCTTAAAGGGGTAGTCCAGTGGTGAAAAACATATCCCCTATCCTAAGGATAGGGGATAAGTTTGAGATTGCGGGAAGTCCGACCGCTGGGGCCCCCTGCGATCTCTCTGTACGGGGGCCAGGCTCTCCGGCCAGATATCGGGTGTCGACACGCCCCCTCAATACATCGCTATGGCAGAGCCGGAGATTGCCGAAGGCAGTGCTCCGGCTCTGCCATAGAGTTGTATTGAGGGGGCGTGTCGGCCGCCGCTTCGTGCGGGGGTCAACACGCCCCCTTCGCGCAGGCTGCCGGGGCCCCGTACAGGAGATCGCGGGGGGCCCCAGCGGTCAGACCCCCCGCGATCTGCAACTTATCCCCTATCCTTAGGAGAGGGGATAAGTTGTTCACCACTTGTTCACTACTGGACTACTCCTTTAACGTGTAAATGTATCCTAAATAAGTAAATGCATAAAAACTGCACATATTGTGAACTGACAACACACTTTCTGCAATTTCATGTTCAGTGTGAACATGGCTGAAACCCAATGCCTGCCACATATGGTAAAACAGGTAAGCACAAGGCATACACAAAGAACCTCTACATTATTCTCTAATAACCTATAAGCACTATAAAACACAAATAAATTCATGGAGTGCTTCTATAAAGAGGTTGTCAGGTGAATATTTTTTATTTTACTACGGTGCCCAGATTGCCTAATAGAACAAACTTTCATTGACTTTCCTCGCTTCCTTGTAGCCTCCGGAATTAGGGCACTCCGGCTGTGGCCGGTAACTCAGCTTTCCCCAGAGCTGCTAATCACTTGCTGAGGCGAGACACCACTGTGGCCATTGAGTGGCTGAGCGGAGTAAGGCAGGCGAGGGAAAGTTTTTAAGGTTTTAGTAGGCAGTATGGGCCCAGTAGTAAAATACATTTTGCGGGACAACCCCTTCAAAGTGGAGGCCAGGGACCCCAAATGAAAGTGATTCTATAGGTCTTGTCACTTCCAAAATAAAGACAACACAAACAGAACATTTCTAAATTATTTTATCTGTATATTCCCCATTCAACACGGTCCGCGTGCAGGTTCAAGGAACCCTGTACAATATAAATTAATAAGGCCCATCTGCTAGACAGTGCTGGGCTTCGAGGGAAGATAACAGCTTGGCAGATGTGTAAACCCGTTTCGAGCCCCAACATGTAGCCCACCCCAAATTGCTTAGAACATACCTCAGTCCTATCCATTCCTAATCTCCTCCCCTGGAATGGTGCGGAGGAAGTAAAACAGATAATCTAGCTACAGGGCTAGCTGCAACATCACGTTGCTGTAATAGACACCCCGGTGTCAAGAGTTTGATTAAAGCACCATTATATTCCAACAGAAGTGCATTTGTAAAAGGGAAAAGTAACCCCTCTTCGTCCTGTGTGTGAAAAATAAAAAGGCAACGTAACAGAATAGGAGCCTGTACCATGTCAGTTCTGTAGGCCTGCCCATAATTAAGTTATTATCTACATCTGGACAGGCTCGTGGAGGGTTAATGGCACACTGCTGAGGTTGCTAGAATAATTTTAAAAAATTGGAATCCATAAAAGTCTTGTCATTATTTGGTGTGTAGGCTTCATGCTACACGTGGTGACTGCGAGCACCATCACAACAGTCATGTTACTTCAACCATAAAATTATGAGACACGGGCTGAGGGTCTAAGATATCGCTGGCCTGGTTACTGTGGATCTGCTGATGTCGTTTGAGACTGGAACGGCAAAGAAAATGTTTATCGCAGAGAGAACAAGTGAAGGATCCTTCTTCGTGGATCTTTGAATGTGTTGCCAAGTCAGTAGAGTTACGGAAGGCTTTTCCACACTCCTTGCAGCTGTATCTGTGGATGCGGAGGTGATTCTTAAAGGCGAGTAGGTTGGAGTATACCTTGAAGCAGTTTGGGCACTTGTAGACCCCGATGTTATGAGTTTTCTGGTGGTTAAACAAGCTGGCAGCATGGAGGTAAGAACGGCTGCATTGCTTGCATTTGTATTTACGATCACCTTGGCCCGCTTGGTCTTTGTGAAACTTCTCACCGGATTGGGATGCAATTTTTCCACTGTTTGGAGTCTGTGATGGTAAAACTATTGAGGAAGACCGAGCAGGAGAAGACAATGGTTTATGAGTCCGTTGGTGATGTCTAAGGGTTACTTGACAGCTGAACCCTCGGTTACAGATTGTACAGAGTAAGGGTTTATCTCCAGTGTGGACTGTTTTGTGACTTATCAGCTGCTGGGAAGACCGAAAGGTTTGCCCGCAATCCCCACACTGAAAGCGCTTTTGAACTTTGTGAGTACGCAGATGGGCCTTCATTGAGATGGGGTTGAGAAACTCTTTGTGACAAATAGAGCACTTGTAATTTCCTCGTTTGTGTGTGCTCTTGTGAGTGTGCAAACTGCTAGCATGGCGATAAGTACGGTTGCATATGTCACATCGATGGGGTCGATCATCTTTGTGTTCAAACTGTGTAGACTCTCCTGTGCCAGTGCCCTCTGAGGCCAATGTATCTATGCTGTTTCTTCTGCATGCATGGTGCGCCAACTCCTCATAATTTGTAAATGATATTCCACAAGTTACACATACAGGTTGGGGCTGGGAAGTAGATTCACTACTGTCACGGATGATCATATTTGCACCACTGGAGATATCCTCCTTATTAGTGATGGATGCTTCACGAGCAACAGTGGAGTTCCCCTGTTGGTGACCGTCTATGATCTTTACTTCCTCCATTCTGAAGGGTACTTGAGAGTCAAGCTGGGACCCTTCTTGAACATGAACAAGTTGGTGCCTCAAAAGTTGTCTCTTCCACTTAAAGGTCTTGCCGCACTGAGAACAAGAATGTCTTTTGGCTTCATAGTGGGTGCGCTGATGGTTCTTTAGGGCCATTAGATTGGAATAGGTTTTGTCACAGATTGAACAATGGTACTGACCCGTTTTGTGGCTTTTCTTATGATTAAACAGGCTTCCAGCATGTCTGTAGGATCTTCCACACTCCTCACACTGGTATGGACGAGCATCTGGATCCTTTTCCTTTTTTACTCGACAATCAGAGCTTTTATCATCTAAAGAAGAACCATCACTTGACACTTGCATTAGTGACTTTTGATGACGCCCTTGAGCAAATCTTCTGTATCTACTTTTACGGTTGCGCCTTCCTAGCTTTCTGGCTGAGGTCCTTTGCCGGTGTATTCTTTGGTGAGTATCTAGTTGTTTCCGCAGCCGGAAAGCTTTACCGCAATCTAGGCACTTGTGCCTCTTCAGCTCAAAATGGATGCGGTTGTGATTCTTCATCGCCATTAGATTGAAGAAACGTTTCTGGCAGATTGAACAGCGAAATATTCCAGTCTTATGAGTCTGTTTATGGTTAATAAGACTCCCTGCATGCCTATAGGACCTGCCACACACTTCACAACGAAAAGGGCGCCAATAAAATCCAGTCTCTCGTTCATTTTGTGACAAAGCGGAGTCAGGCAAGATTGGAATATTCTGAACCTCTTCTTTACGTTCAATTAGGGTGCCACTAACCTTAGCTGAGTGACCGCCACAATGACCAGAAAGATGAAGTGCTAGTTCTTTTACCCCAAACGTCTTACCACAGAACTCACAGACCTGAACCTTTTTAACTTCCACATCAGATATATCAAGAGCACAACTCTTAGAACCTAAAGAAGTCGGTTTGCTTGTCTGGACTTTGCGAACCCTGCCAATTTGTCTAGAAAACCTTCTCCTTGAATTTTTATTCTTCGTCATTTGGCTGTAATATTGAGAAGTGAGACAAGCTTCTTTAGATGTGAAATCTTCAATTTTGTTAAAGTCATCGGGTTGACCATCAGAGCCATGAGGCACAGGGTCACTGGAAGATATAGAAAAAGTCAATGGTTTCTCATCTCCACTAGGGTATATACTGTCTTGTAAAGCTAGTCGCTCATGCTGATTGTTGAAAGCTGCTGGCTGCCTACACTTTGGGTGATGTCTGAAGTGGGTTCTATAGGCTGCCAGGTTATGATAACGTCTAGAACAAGCAACACACTGGAAGTTGCCAACCAAGTGAGTCTTTTTATGATTTACCAAACTTCCACCATGACGATACGTCTTACCACATTGCTTGCACGTATAAGGCCGGCTCTCTGGACTTCCTTCATTTTTACCGGTTGATCCAGAACCTTCACCTTGCTTTAATATTGAACTATGCTGTTGAGGATTCTCCTCTAGATCTGTTTCATGATGGAGGTTTTCATCTGCAGAAGCTTCTTCATTACTGTGACTAAAGCTGTGAACCTGCAAGCTTTCTAGATCATCATAGGTTTTGCCACAGAACCCACAGATGTGGGAGAGTAGGGAACCGCCATCATTGGCTTCACTGTGCTCCGTTTCCTCTATCTCACTTTTTATTCTACTTAATAGTTCTTTTTCTGAGGAATGCATTGAGAAGAATTCTGGCACTTGTTCTTCACTATGAAGTCCTGGAAGGGATTCATCTATTACCTGTTTCTCGTGTGCCACCTGATGTTGATGGAAGTCACCTTCATTAGAAAAAATCAGGCCGCAATGACCACAGTCATAATGGTTATCCACCAGGAGAGTGTTGTCCACAAATCCCTTCCCTTCAGAGCCATCTAAGCTTGTATTCCTGAGAGTTTGAGGCTTTGTGTGGGTCTCAAAATGACTTCTCAGAGCAAGAAGGTTTGGGTATTCTTTGGGGCAAAATGAGCACTGGTATATACCCGCCTGATGGCTACGCTTATGGTCAGTTAAATCATCTAAATGGTCATACACTTCCCCACATTCTACACATGTGTATTCAGAGGGTTTTTCTTCATCTTCCGAGTTAAGGTGTTTATGGTCATCTTGGTAATCCCGGTTATTGGAATGGTCCCAGTCAGAGTCCCCAATACCTCTAAACAATGTTTCTTTATTCATTTCTGGTGAGCTGGTTCTGGGGCCCTCGTAATCCCACTGATTTCCCTCCAAGGAAATATGCAACATTTGGTGTGCCACCAAATCACTTTCAGTCTGAAACATTTCTTCACAGCTGACACAACTGTATAGGCCTTTACCAGCAGGTGGATAAGAAACATCTGAATAAAGAAGAGCATGATCAACATGCAATTCTCCCTGTTGTCCTTTCTTAGCTTTGTGGTGAATTCGAATATGATTTTTTAAGGCAGCCATGTTAAGAACATGTTTGGAGCAATAAGGGCACATGTAGTCACCGGTTTGGTGTGTTCTTTTGTGATTGATTAGGCTTCCCGAATGTCTATATGACTTGTTGCAAAGGTCACATTCATACACTCTCTTTCCGTAGTTTTCGGAGCTTTCTACAACCTTCTCTTGTGGTTCTACAGGTTCCTTTACTTTGGAAAGATCTTTTTCTGTACTTGTTGATATAGAAATTTCACACTGAACATTTGTGAGTGTATTTGCAGGAGATACTGTTATTGCGCTTGGACAGCTCATTCTGTGTGTTTGAAAATGCTCTGAACAGTCAAATGACTTTCCACACGTGCAACAATTTTGGGACTCATCCAAACGTTCAACACCTCCATTACTGGTGGTTGTTTCATGGGGTATTTCATTACTTAACTTTGTAGTGTCAGCCAGGGAGTGGCTGTTCCGGTTTTGCAAAAATCGAGGCTTGTTCCGAAAAAACTGTCGACTTCGTCTAGATGCTATACCTCTCCTTCCTGCATATGATCTACTGTGGAAACGGACATGATTTCTTAGGGCCATTAAATTAGAGTATTGCTTTGGACAGAGCGAGCACTGGTACACTCCAGTCTTGTGAGTTAGCTTATGATTAATTAAGCTACTTTTGTGCCTATACGTTCTGCCGCAGAGGTCACACTTATGTGGCCGATCATCTGTTACTTGTTGGTGTTCTTCCATTTCAGTAGATTCAGGATCTTGGCAAGCAACTGGTTCAGGACAAGATTGCTCAAAACTAGTTGTTTCAGCATTTTGGACATCATCATCTCCATTTTCAAGCTTAACTTTATGTGGGGTTGCTAAGGAATCATCTTGATTCCACTGCTGAAGGGCTAGGTTGTCCATTTCTATCTTGACATCTGGAAAACCAGGACCACTGGAATAAGCAGAGTCATCACTACCACCTTGAGGAGTCTCTTGCCATGTGCCAGCCTCAGGAACATTCTCAACTAGTTTATCATTAGACATTTCTTGTATTTCTTGCTTCTGGTGAAGTAACTGATGTTGTAGAAAGTCACTTTCATTATAAGAAACCTTATCACCAACTCCATATTGATAAGAGTCTTCTTGGTTTTGATAGAGTTCATCAGACAGGCCAAGAGAAGAGAAGTAGCTTTCTCCCAGCCTCTTCCCTGCTTTACATTTGAAATGAGCACGAACATGGTTTTTTAAGGCAGCCATATTGAACATTTGTTTTGAACACAAGGAACAACTGTACACACCTGTTTGGTGAGTTTTTTTGTGATTTATAAGGCTCCCTGCATGCCTGTAGGTCTTTCCACACTCCTGACACTTATAAGGTCTATCTCCAGACTTTGTTTCGTCTTCATGTGAATCATCATATTCTGGTTGTTCAGCTAAAAAGTCATTTGCCTTTTCCTTTGCTTCATCTTCCATTATATTCTCAACCACTGAATCTGAACTAAATGGATTATCAGTCAAAATATTGTTAGGCTTGGTAGGAGGACTTATTGAAGAGGCATGCTCGTCTTGTTGATGGGTGTGAGGTATAAGGACGGCTTCATCATCATCTTCAGATTTGATAGTCTTTGATAATTCAGGTAAACTAGGGGAATCGAGTTCCTTCTCCATTGACTGTAACACTTTTATCTGTGGTAGATCAGATCTATCTTCAGAAAACTGCTGTTGTTCAGGTCTATGGACACCAGAACTCCTTCCAGAGGATCGAGGTGATTTACAACTGCGTCGTGCTCTAGAGTCTGAATGGAGACGACAATGGTTTTTCATTGCCATAAGGTTAGAGAATTCCTTGTAACAGACGGCACACTGGTATATGCCAACCATATGACTCTGTCTGTGGTTGGCTAGGCTTCCCGCATGTTTATAAGCTTTCCCGCACTGAGTACACTTGTAGCGATACTCCTCAATGTTACTGTCATTTGTCTGATCTTTCTCATCTTTAAATGTTTCATGTCCTTCAACATCCTCTTTTGTGGGGTCCTCATCTTCTGCCTTTTCATCTGGGTAGTATTTTGAGACAATCTGAGGGAAGTCCACGGGCAACATGGATTCAGCAATATAATTCTCCAAGTTACTCATTAAATTACTGCTTTCCACTAATACTGGGGATTGCACTTCAAACTTTGAGTTTCTTGTAATTTTTTCACCATTGGTTGTAGAATAATATCCATGTAAAGACTTGCGATGATTGTATAGCTGCTGTGACATCCGAAAAGCTTCTCCGCACTGTTCACACTTAAAGCGTTTCTCCTCGGAGTGAATGCGCAAGTGACTTTTCAAGCCCATGGGGTTAGAGTACTCTTTCTGACAGATCAGACAGGTGTAGAGTCCAATTTGATGAGTCTTCTTATGGTTGACTAAGCTGCCGGCATGCCGGTAACTCTTATCACACAAATTACATTTATATGGTCTTTCTTCCTTGTGGCTTTCCTGGTGACTTTCTAACTCTGTCGAATGCGAGAAAGACATATGACTCTGGTCATAGTTCAGATTCTGGTTTGAGGAACCATAGCTTTGGTCATTCCCATCATCCATGTTCATTCTGGAATGTATAAGGTCTTCCAAAGCAAGGGATCAGCAGGCTCAAGCTACATTTTCAAGAGATCACGTCGAACTGTGGTGTCGTCTCAAGGCAAAGGCATATCTTTCATGTCCAGGCAGAGTCTGGTCACTGGCACTTCCTAAATCTTCATCCTGTAAAGATTAAAAAATAAAAAAGGTCACGATTCAACATATTCGTTATAAATGTTTACTAAAGGAACTAAAAAGGAAAACTGAGTTTACAGATAAATACACTGTTCACAAAACTAGCACCATGGGCACTATTTTAGATGTATTTTTGTCATTGGTGTTGGAACTACTCTGTGAAAAATGAACTGGTGAACTGGAGTAGGAGTTCTGAACTACTTTATATTCCTCCTGCCCATAGAGCCAAGGGAAGTGGCAGAGCACATGTGCAATTGTCCCTCTACGCAAAGTGGAGGTACTCTTGATCGATTGAGGTCTTATCCGTTAGACCCTCATCAATTCAGACCCCCATTCCCTACCCTGAGGAGAGAGAGGATGAACGCCTTTCACAGGCAAATCCCTTTAATAGTACTGTAGAAAAAATTGGCTTTGATGGGTTAATCTCTAAACAGGGTCACTATAGTAAAGCCTGACCAGCGGCAGGGAATATTAGGAAATTCTTTGTTTCCCTACCATTTCAGATACTTCATACCCACAGGTAATGGATTCAGCTACTATATTCCTCCAAGTTCTCTCCCGCAAGTTTGTTCCCCATGCGATTTCCCATCTGCACATTTTCTGTGATCTTTGAGATTACTGGATTAATGCAGTAAGTCTGGACCCCACCCAATCTATACATCCCAATGAATCAAAGTTCTCTACTGCTAGTGGGAACACATCACCTCATGGAGGAAAAGACACACCCAAGGTATAGAATCTGGCGTGAAGGCACCTGCATTCCTAGTGAACGTGTAGCCAGCTGTACCAAAGTAAATCGCCTTCAAGAACTGGCATGCAGGAAAACAAGGGCAGGATGGGGAAGCCACTCACTTTACGAGGGAAAAGTAATCTCTAACAATGGGCAGACTCCTCTTAATGTTTTCATCTCCTCTACAGTCTTTTAGGTGCGACAAAGTGATGACTTAGTGAGGCTCAAAGTAGAATACACATGATGGTCAATAAAAGCGTATAGAGAACATCTGATCACCTCTCGGTGCACAGTAGGGCTGCACAATTTTGTCAAAATGTGGGATTGCAATAACGAAGGTAAATATTGTGATAATAAACTAATTGTGTAATCCTCCAATTTCATGTACAAGACCCCCCCCCCCCCCATTTTATCCCCCAATTTCATGTCTGCCCCCATGTCTTATGGGAGTTACAGGGCCTTCATGCTCAGCCAATCACTGGCCTGAGACATGACACTGCGGCCACTGATTGGGAAAGGTCCAGGAACCAGCTGGTTGTTGTGAGCACAAAGACAGGGGGACCACAAGGAGACGAACAGGATCTTCGGCAGACCTACAGGGACCAGGGTTAGGTGAGCATCAGATATTTATTTTATGTTTCCCCCGCACCCCTATTATTACTTAGGACAGTGTTTCCCCAACCAGGGTTCCTCCAGCCAGCAGTTGCAAAACTCAAACTCCCAGCATGCTAGAAGTTGTGGTTTTGCAACAACTGGAGGCACTCTGGTTTGGAAACACTGACTTCGCATTTCAATTTCGACGGCTGCCTAGCCCCTGCGTGCGTGATATAGGGCAGGTAATAAAAAAATAAATAAAAAAAAGGATTGGGCATGTGAGAATCAAACATACCGGACCCTTTTTCCCCAAATGGTAAATGTCAGGGTAGCAGAGTTACGAGGCCCCATACAGGATAGATCAGTGTTTCCCAACCAGGGTGCCTCCAGATGTTGCAAAACTTGTTTTGCAACACCTGGAGGCATCCTGGTTGGGAAACACTGGGATAGATGGTCAGTGAAGATACCAGGTTTGGTTGACTTTGATGTATATGGCCAGTTTTACTTTTTCCTGAAACTCCTCTTTCACGTCGCACCCTACTATGAAGGTTCCATGTCAACAGACTGACTCAAGGAACCATTCACAGTAAACAACTGGAGGGGACAAGAGGATGTGAAGAGGTGACTGCTGTAGGTGATTCACCGGAGAGACGACACGTTCAGCTGATCTGAGTACACATCCTATACTGGAGAGCCGAGGACTACACAGCTGGGTCCACACCTGCATAGTTAAATATACATTAGACTAATGTTGGTAAAACCTCCCGACTTCAAAAAGATTGGCCAACCAACTAAGGCCCCTACACACTACAGGTATCATCCTGTAAAAAAAACCTCCGTTATTACTCCCGGCAAAAAGTTCATGTCAATGTGATTTTTTGACCATCCTTTTGTATCAGTTATGTCCGTTTTAACTAATGTCAGTTATTTTTGCCAGCACAAAAGACGCTGCATGCACTAATTTTTGGTCCGGCAAAAAAGGTGAAAAAACGGACGTTAAAATTTAACATTGAAGTCTATGGGAACCGGATGTTCAAAAAAGACACCCGTTATCAGTTATTGTCAGGTTTATTAATATCAGTTTTTGTAAAGTACAGCTTTACAAAAAAGGTTTAAAAAAAAACAAAACACAAAACTGATGTAACTGGTAATAACGGATGATAACAGATGAACCACTTCAGGTTTATTTATGAAAAAACCCATTAAAAACAACGGATGATGGTCGTCAGTTATCGTCCATTATTACCAGTTATTGCTTCCGTTTTTATTTCATCCGTTATTGTACGATAACGGCAGTAAAAAGCAGGACGATACCTGTAGTGTGAAAGGTTCCTAATGTGTATGGGGCCTCAGAAAACAAGCAAGAGATGCCCCACGGGGCATGGGCCCTTATGCAATCAAGTCCTAACCCCAGGGCCGTAGCCCAGGGTAAAAAAACAAAAACCCTATTAGGCTTCCCTTAAAATTTAACTTTTATTAAGGTCAAATAAAAGCTCCCCAAAAACAAACAAACTATAAATACAGTGGAGTGGCAGAGTGCACGTATCTTGTCGTAAGTTACAAGGACTACCCTGTTAAATAAATGCGAGCGGCGCTGCAGTACACCGTATTAACACTCTGACACAGTGGCCCTCATTTACCATTGCAAACCCGGCATGTTTTGTCGGGTTGTGCGCCAGATTCTTTGCTACAGATTTTGCGCCAGAATTGAGAAAAACCCGACAAACTCTCCATTTTACTGAGACCCCCCCCCCCCCAAAAAAGGGGGCGTGGCCGTCAAGTAAAGGGGCGTGGCCATCGGGTAAAGGGGCGTGTTCCCGACATTTTCATAAAAACCCAACAGATTTACTACGGTTTCCACAGAAAATGTGGCGAATTTGAGCTGAGGAAAACCCCACAGAAAACTACTCAACACTTAGTAAATCAGGGTCATTGATGTTAAAATATATCTAGCATGCCTCCCTCGACATGTTTCGCCGTCACAACGGCATTGTCAAGAGGCTATTTCCTCAACATCCTCTTGACAACGCCGTTGTTATGGCAAAACATTTCGCGGTAGGCAAGCTAGTTATATTTGAACATCACTGTGTCAGTGTTAATACGGTGTACTGCAGCGCCGCTCACATTTATATGACATGGTAGTCCCTGTAGCTACGACAAGATACGTGCACTCCACTGTTTTTATCGTTTGTTTGTTTTGGGGATCTTTAATGCGACCTTAATTTAAAAAAAAATTTTTTAAAAGGGAAGCCTTATAGGGTTTTTTTTCCCCTCGGCTACGGCCCTGGGGTTAGGATTTGATTAGGCCTCAGGACACATTTCAGAAAAGAGAATGACTGGGCCTGCTGGATATCAGAAGCTGGATCTGGCAGCAGCTCCCCTCCCCATTCAGAATTCCCCAGCTACAGCTCACTCAACAGCTATCTAAGGCCCCGTTGTGACCCGGCAGGCAACAGACGTTAGAAAAAGGAGGGAAGAATAGCAGGAGAAAAATAACAGCATGCAACGTCTTTTTTTCCCGCTACTCCCGATAGAAAACAACGGCGCCCGACGGACCCAATTATAGTCAATGGGATCCATCGGGACCCGTTGTTGCCCATTGTGGCCCGTCCCGATAACTGCCATTTTCAGGCGGGGCACAATGGCAGTGTGAAAGAAACCTAAAAGTATATGGTGGCTTAAGTTTAACCTATCCCCCCAATAGGTGGAGGGAGGGGAGGAAAATTGATGAGCTGGGCAGCGCTGCGGACGAGCGGCGCTGACGTCAGAGTGCCAGTTTATAAAAGATTGATTCGAACATATTTTGAATCGATACTAGTATTGTCTAATGGAATATCACGATATTTGACAGAATCGATTTTTTCTGACAGCCCTATAGTCCAATATACCCATCATTTGTAATGAGGGAGAAAATCTTCAAAAACATTGGGCCAATGTCCACTCAATAGACCTGGTCTATTGGTCACTCGAGACATCGGTAAAGTCAGGGCTGGTCAGACCCCAGAAGCCGCGTAGTCACCCAAAAGAAATTTGCTACTGGCCGCAATCCTTGAGTATTTTTCTACCTATCTGCCGGCACAACAAGCCCATCCCAATACAGCTTTGTAACATCCTTCTACACATGGTGGTCCTCCAACACGAGCCGGCTGACCGCCGTTCTTCTACCTCCAGCTGATGTAGACAAGTAAATATTTCTCCTAAACCACCTGTGAAGGATCTGTCAATGGAGTCACGAGGAGATTCTTCTTGGCCCGAGGCCTCGGTGGAGATCACTCAGTGCCTTCTCACGTTCTCACGACACATTCCTGGCTCCGGAATTCTCCTGCCCTCAGGCGGTGGATACTGACAGACAAGAGTGGCCTCACAAGAGAACATTATGTAACGTGAGCCCAAGGGGAGGACGGGAACACCTCCCCGCACCGAGGAGATTAGGGATTCATTGATTTGTGGCCAGAAAGTTGTAGAATCTAAATTCTCCAAGCGATGTTCCCCCCTTGCCAGTGATAGGCTGAGCCCACTGTCATGTAAGAAGCCGGCTTCTTTAACCTATCGTTTAACCTATCACTGGCCGGGGCGGGACATCACTGCGGCCGGCGATAGGCTGACGGCTCTCCGACGTTCCAGTCCCCAGGAACAGCGTGAGGCCGACGTAGGTAAGTTAAAGTTTATTTTGTTTATTTTTTGCAGCCCGGGCATAGGGATACAGCGTACAGCAGTGGTCTCAAACCTGCAGACCTCCAGCTGTTGCAAAACTACAACTCCCAGCATGCCCGGACAGCCGTTGGCTGTCCGGGCATGCTGGGAGTTGTAGTTTTGCAACATCTGCAGGTCCGCAGGTTGGAGACCACTGGTGTACAGTGGAGTTCCAGCGCCCTGCAACAAAGAGGAGGAGGCTGTGCTTGCGGGTGACGCATGTGAGTAGTACCCCGCTGGGCTGATAATTACGGGGGGGAGCAGAACAGCGCTGGCGGGTAACATGATTTTGGGGGGAGAGCTGATAATTCATTCATTCCCAAGGGGGAGGGGCCCAACAGTATTGCAGTACGGGAAAAATTCATATCGTGCAGCACAAAAATTTCGGTAAGAACCGGTATTCCGCCCAGCCCGACCAGAGTGCCCCTTTAATTTGTGGACAGACCCTAAAGGTCCCCTTAGATATTAGATGTGTCAGCAGTGGGACTGGCCGATCAGCTAATGTGGTCTCCAAATTGTGGAACTGCACCGTTATTGCAACATCTGGAGGTCCACAGTCTGGAGACAACACATCTAATATATATGGAGGCCTCCCAAGTCTCCCCTACAAAAGTCCAAGACACCACTAAGGCAATGGACACGCTGGTGACCCCTCCGCAGATCTACTGATCCCACCCATCATATGAGAAGTCAAATCATCTAATTATTGTGGGATTTAATTAATTGTCACCAATCGTACATTCTACTTTAAAAAGAACAGGCAACACAGCCTCTAGTGCAGTGTTTCCCAACCAGGATGCCTTCAGCTGTTGCGAAACTACAACTCCCAGCATGCCCGGACAGAGTTGTAGTTTCGCAACAGCTGGAGGAACCCTGGTTGGGAAACACTGCACTAGTATCTGCTCCCATGTCAGTGACATCACAACCAACCTTCCCTCTGGCCCCGCCCCCAGCGCTGGCATTCTCTCTTTACCATAAGGGACCTTCAGAGGTGGGCACCAAGTACATATGGCCAGGACACTGTCTATATACTATATACTCGTAGGGTTGCCATGGAATATGATATTTATCCTGCACGTGAACCAAATGCTAAAATACATCCCAGAAAATACTAAATAAAAAGCGAACAACAAGTCTGATCAAGCATAACACAATGGCCTTCACTAATAGTCCCGTTATACTGATCCGATCCTATAATAGTCCCGTTATACTGATCCGATCCTATAATAGTCCCGTTATACTGATCCGATCCTATAATAGTCCCGTTATACTGATCCGATCCTATAATAGTCCCGTTATACTGATCCGATCCTATAATAGTCCCGTTATACTGATCCGATCCTATAATAGTCCAATCATACTGATCCGATCCTATAATAGTCCAATCATACTGATCCGATCCTATAATAGTCCAGTTATACTGATCCAATCCTATAATAGTCCAGTTATACTGATCCAATCCTATAATAGTCCAGTTATACTGATCCGATCCTATAATAGTCCAGTTATAATGATCCTATAATAGTCCAGTTATACTCATCCGATCCTATAATAGTCCAGTTATATGATCTGATCCTATAATAGTCCAGTTATACTCATCTGATCCTATAATAGTCCAGTTATAATCATCTGATCCTATAATAGTCCAGTTATACTGATCCGATCCTACAATAGTCCCGTTATACTGATCCGATCCTACAATAGTCCAGTTATACTGATCTGATCCTATAATAGTCCAGTTATATGATCTGATCCTATAATAGTCCAGTTATATGATCTGATCCTATGATAGTCCAGTTATATGATCTGATCATATAATAGTCCATTTATACTGATCTGATCCTATAATAGTCCAGTTATATGATCTGATCCTATAATAGTCCAGTTATATGATCTGATCCTATAATAGTCCAGTTATATGATCTGATCCTATAATAGTCCAGTTATATGATCTGATCCTATAATAGTCCAGTTATATGATCTGATCCTATAATAGTCCAGTTATATGATCTGATCCTATAATAGTCCAGTTATATGATCTGATCCTATAATAGTCCAGTTATATGATCTGATCCTATAATAGTCCAGTTATATGATCTGATCCTATAATAGTCCAGTTATATGATCTGATCCTATAATAGTCCAGTTATATGATCTGATCCTATAATAGTCCAGTTATATGATCTGATCCTATGATAGTCCAGTTATATGATCTGATCATATAATAGTCCATTTATACTGATCTGATCCTATAATAGTCCAGTTATATGATCTGATCCTATAATAGTCCAGTTATATGATCTGATCCTATAATAGTCCAGTTATATGATCTGATCCTATAATAGTCCAGTTATATGATCTGATCCTATAATAGTCCAGTTATATGATCTGATCCTATAATAGTCCAGTTATATGATCTGATCCTATAATAGTCCAGTTATATGATCTGATTCTATAATAGTCCAGTTATATGATCTGATCCTATAATAGTTCAGTTATATGATCTGATCCTATAATAGTTCAGTTATATGATCTGATCCTATAATAGTCTCGTTATATGATCTGATCCTATAATAGTCTCGTTATATGATCTGATCCTATAATAGTCTCGTTATATGATCTGATCCTATAAGAGTCCAGTTATATGATCTGATCCTATAATAGTCCAGTTATACTGATCTGATCCTATAATAGTCCAGTTATATGATCTGATCCTATAATAGTCCAGTTATACTGATCCGATCCTATAATAGTCCAGTTATACTGATCCGATCCTATAATAGTCCAGTTATACTGATCCGATCCTATAATAGTCCAGTTATACTGATCTGATCCTATAATAGTCCAGTTATACTGATCCGATCCTATAATAGTCCAGTTATACTGATCCGATCCTATAATAGTCCAGTTATACTGATCCGATCCTATAATAGTCCAGTTATACTGATCTGATCCTATAATAGTCCAGTTATACTGATCTGATCCTATAATAGTCCAGTTATATGATCTGATCCTATGATAGTCCAGTTATATGATCTGATCATATAATAGTCCATTTATACTGATCTGATCCTATAATAGTCCAGTTATATGATCTGATCCTATAATAGTCCAGTTATATGATCTGATCCTATAATAGTCCAGTTATATGATCTGATCCTATAATAGTCCAGTTATATGATCTGATCCTATAATAGTCCAGTTATATGATCTGATCCTATAATAGTCCAGTTATATGATCTGATCCTATAATAGTCCAGTTATATGATCTGATCCTATAATAGTCCAGTTATATGATCTGATCCTATAATAGTCCAGTTATATGATCTGATCCTATAATAGTCCAGTTATATGATCTGATCCTATAATAGTTCAGTTATATGATCTGATCCTATAATAGTTCAGTTATATGATCTGATCCTATAATAGTCCAGTTATATGATCTGATTCTATAATAGTTCAGTTATATGATCTGATCCTATAATAGTTCAGTTATATGATCTGATCCTATAATAGTCTCGTTATATGATCTGATCCTATAATAGTCTCGTTATATGATCTGATCCTATAAGAGTCCAGTTATATGATCTGATCCTATAATAGTCCAGTTATACTGATCTGATCCTATAATAGTCCAGTTATATGATCCGATCCTATAATAGTCCAGTTATACTGATCCGATCCTATAATAGTCCAGTTATACTGATCCGATCCTATAATAGTCCAGTTATACTGATCTGATCCTATAATAGTCCAGTTATACTGATCATATAATAGTCCATTTATACTGATCTGATCCTATAATAGTCCAGTTATATGATCTGATCCTATAATAGTCCAGTTATATGATCTGATCCGATCCTATAATAGTCCATTTATACTGATCTGATCCTATAATAGTCCAGTTATATGATCTGATCCTATAATAGTCCAGTTATATGATCTGATCCTATAATAGTCCAGTTATATGATCTGATCCTATAATAGTCCAGTTATACTGATCATATAATAGTCCATTTATACTGATCTGATCCTATAATAGTCCAGTTATACTGATCATATAATAGTCCATTTATACTGATCTGATCCTATAATAGTCCAGTTATACTGATCCGATCCTATAATAGTCCAGTTATACTGATCCGATCCTATAATAGTCCATTTATATGATCTGATCCTATAATAGTCCATTTATACTGATCCGATCCTATAATAGTCCAGTTATATGATCCGATCCTATAATAGTCCAGTTATACTGATCGTATAATAGTCGTTATATGATCTGATCCTATAATAGTCGTTATATGATCTGATCCTATAATAGTCCAGTTATACTGATCCTATAATAGTCGTTATATAATCTGATCCTATAATAGTCCAGTTATAATCATCTGATCCGTCCAGTTATAATGATGGGATCCATCCTATATTAGTCCAGTTATGACGTCACTCACCATGGGTCCGGTTACAGCGGTGCCGGCTCCGGGGATGTGTGGGGCCCCAGTGCCTGTATGTGAGGGGCCAGTGAGTGTGTAAGCTTGTAGGACGCGGCCGGTTTGTGGGGCCCTTATGACATCCGGGGGCCCCGCTCCTCTCCCTGTATGAGACGCCCGGGGCCTGCGGGTGAGGGGCACAGCCCGAGGAATCAGCCCCAGATCATTTATATCATCTCCCTTCACAACAAACACTTCCTTTTGTTGCTAGGAAACAGGAAGTGTGCACTGAGCATTACCTTCCTCCCCAGCATTCTCTGCTTATTTCGGTTCCTCTCATTCCGGTGCCCGTCTCTAATATGGTGGCTGAAAGGCTTCCAGCTCCAAAGATGGCGGAGCGGCAGCCAACAAGAATGGAGCAGCCTGGCGCTGGATTGGCTGCTGGGCGACGTCAGGGCGTGGTTATGCGGACGGTCCAATCTGGTGAGAGGGGAGGGGCAGAGTCTCCCTGTGCGCCGTATTCGTGTCTTCCCCTCGTAAACAGTAGACGCTGTAAAGAGTTCCGCTCGGGTGACGGGCGCTCAGTGTACGCGGTAAAAGCGGGGCCGGGGGATACTGAGGCCGGGGTGGTCGCCATGTCCTCGGCTTCTCATGTAGGTTGCACTGTGCGTCTCCGATCCGACTTCACAGGTCTCGCAGGGGGAAGCTTTATATTGAAGCACTGTGCACTTCCGGCATCTGCTCCTCCCTCAGCCCCCAGGGTCCTAGGTCCGGTTATGTTCATCTTTGTCTGCTGCTGATAGCTGTGGGGCGCAGAGGGTGGGCTCCCCTTTTATCTGCCCTCAGGTAGGTGCCCTGTGTGTCTTCCCTGTGTACAGCCCTGCTGTGACGTCAGATACTGGTGTATACACAGCAGTGTTTTGTGTATTCTAACCCTATGTACTGTGTATATACCATGTATACAGACTGCACATATATGTATTTATATACAGTATACGGGGGAATTACATCAGTTTGACAATCTGGTGTAATAGGTAGATGCCGGTTTATCGGAAGACATGGCGGTGCGAGCCGAGGCATCCCCTGCGCCGACCGAGGGAGGTCATCGAAACTGTGTATATAATATATAAGATATATATATATATATATATATATATAGAACTGATCCTGGAATAGGCTGGTCCTAAAATTATTGATGGATTAGGGCAGTGTTTTCCAAACGAGTGTGTCTCCAGCTGTTGCAAAACTACAACTCCCAGCATGCCCGGACAGCCGTTGGCTGTCCGGGCATGCTGGAAGTTGTAGTTTTGCAACAGCTGGAGACGCACTGTTTGGAAGCCACTGGATTAGGATCGTTTTCAAATTGATCGTGAGTTAGGATCAGGATGGTTCTAAAATGATGTAGGATTAAGGTGGCTCTAGAATTGATCCTGGCCTAGGCTGGTTCAAGAATTAATGATGGATCATGGTGGCTCTAGAATTGCTTTTCAGTTAGGCTGGATCTAGAATTAATCATGGTTTAGGTTGGTTCTAGAATGGCTCATGGGTTAGAATTAGTGTGTTTCTAGAATTGACTCTGGGTAGGACCTTTTTCTAGAAACTATAAGGGTGGTTCTAGAATCAGAGGGGGTTAGGATTAGGGTGTCCCAGGCTGGTTCATGAATTAACGATGGATCAGGATGGCTCTTGAATTGCTCTTCAATTGGGCTGGTTCTCCAATTACTCTTCTGTTAGGCTGGTTCTAAATTTGCTCTTCCGTTAGGGTGGTTCTAAAATTGATCTTAAGTTAGGATTAGGATGGATCTAGAATTAATCTGGAATTAAGATTAGGATGGCTATAGTATTGATACTAGCCTGGTTTAAGAATTAACAATGGATCAGGGTGTCTGTAGAATGGCTCTTCAGTTAGGCTGGTTCTAGAATTGCGCATTGCTTAGAATTAGGCTGGTTCTAGAATTGCGCATTGGTTAGAATTAGGCTGGTTCTAGAATTGCCCATTGGTTAGAATTAGGCTGGTTCTAGAATTGCTCTTCAGTTAGGCTGGTTCTAGAATTGCGCATTGGTTAGAATTAGGCTGGTTCTAGAATTGCTCATTGGTTAGAATTAGGATGGTTCTAGAATTGCTCTTCAGTTAGGCTGGTTCTAGAATTGCTCATTGGTTAGAATTAGGCTGGTTCTAGAATTGCTCTTCAGTTAGGCTGGTTCTAGAATTGCTCTTCAGTTAGGCTGGTTCTAGAATTGCTCATTGGTTAGAATTAGGCTGGTTCTAGAATTGCTCTTCAGTTAGGCTGGTTCTAGAATTGCTCATTGGTTAGAATTAGGCTGGTTCTAGAATTGCTCTTCAGTTGGGCTGGTTCTAGAATTGCTCATGGGTTAGAATTAGGCTGGTTCTAGAATTAGTTATGCTTTTTCTAGAATTAATCTGGGGTTAGGATGGATCTATAATTCTTCTCATGCTAGGATTAGGGTGGCTCTAGTATTGATCCTGGCCTAGGCTGGTTGTAGAATTCATGATGAATCAAGGTGACTTTAGAATTACTCTTCAGTCAGACTGGTTCTAAAATGGCTCCTGGTTTGTGATTAGAGTGTTTCTAGAATTGATCCTGTGTAAGGCTTTTTCTAGAATTGATTAATTAGGGTTAGGGTGGTCCTAGTATTGATCCGGGCCTAGGCTGGTTGTAGAATACATGATGGATTAGGATGGTTGTTCCCAGGTTCGTATTGGGGTGGCTCTATTCCCAGTTAGGATTAGTAAAGTTCTGGAATTTGCATTGGATTAGGGTTATTCTAGAATTGATCTTGGGCTAAACTAGTTCCGGAATTGATCCTAGGTTAGGCTGGCTTTATAACTAACAGTGGATTAGGGTGGTTTCATAATTAATTCCTGATTAAAATAAGGGTGGTTTTAGAATTGATGCTTGGCTAGGCTAGTTCTAAATCATGGAATAGGGTAGCTTTTTAATTAATCCTGGTTTAGGGGGGGTTTAAAATTGATCCAGGGTTTAATTTAGGGTGGTTTTAGAAATCGTGCTGGGTTATGATTGGGGTAATTCTAGAATTCTTCCCTGGTTAAGATTAGGATGATTCTAGAATTTATTTTAAGTATGTATGGTAAGGTATGAATTAATGTTAGTTCTAGAGCCACCCTAACTATAATCTAATCCTGGGTTATGGTGGGTTTAGAATTGTTCTAGGCTAGTCTGGTTTGAGAATTTATCCTCATTTTGGCAGGAGAATTGATTTGGGTTTAGGATAATTCTATATTGTTAATATTTGTTTTCAGGTTTGGGGTGGGGTTCTAAACGTGACCTCAGGTTAGATTTAAAATGGTTCTAGAATTGATGGCAGGTTACAATTAAGATGATTCTTCTGGACTAAACTTGTTTTGGTATTGATCCTGGCTAAGAATGGTGCTAGAATTTATGGCTGATTAGGGGTAAAGTGGTTCTAGAATTAATCATTGGATAGGCTGGTTCTAGATTATACGGATTAGGGTGATTCTAGAATTAATCCAAGGTTAGGGTGGTTTTAGATATGATCCCAGGTTAGGATTAGGGTAATTTACAATTAACATGCGGCCAAATTCTGGATGGTTTGAGAATTCATCCTGTTTATGATTAGGTGGTTCTAGAACTGATCCTTGGTTAGGATTATGATGATTCTAGAATGTATTTTAAGGAGTCTAGAATTAATGATATTAAGGCAGTTCTAGACTTGATCTTGAGTTGGTATTAGGGCAGTTTTACAGTTAATCTTGGGTCAGGCCGGTTCTACAATTAATCCTTAATGTTTTTTGTTTTTTTATTTTCCAGGCCCTTCCATGATGTCTTCAGAGCAGGAGGAGCCTGTAGGAGAGATCGAGGTCTCCATCGAGCAGGAGCCTCAGGACTCTCCAGGATTCGTGCAGTGTGGCCGACGCTTCCGCTGTTTAACCTGCTGTAAAACGTTCCCCAACCTGCCCCGTGCTAAGCGCCACTGCCTTGCACACCTCCCGGCAGATGATTCTGCACCTGCAACACCCAAGACTCCTGGACTAAAGATCGAACAGCGCCACCAGTGTGTGTACTGCGACAAGTCCTATAAGACTGCCTCATTGCTGAAGAGCCATGTGCGCAGCCACACGGGGGAGAAGCCATTCATTTGTAAAGAGTGCGGCCGCTCCTTCATGCAGCCGATATGCCTGCGGGTACACATGGCCACACACACCGGGCAGCTCCCTTTTCAGTGCAGTCAGTGTGGAAAAGCCTACGCTACTCCCTCAAAGTTACGAATTCACGAGCGGCTGCACACTGGCGAACGCCCGTTTTCATGCCCTGACTGTGGGAAAGGGTTTGCAGACCCATCAGTTTTTCGCAAGCACAGGCGGAGCCATGCCGGGCTGCGTCCCTATCAGTGCCAGCTGTGCCAGAAGTCCTATAGCGAGCTGAAGGACCTAAAAAATCATGAACGAAGCCACACAGGGGAGAAGCCTTTCCTGTGTTCCGATTGTGGCAAGGCGTTCTCCCGTGCATCCTCTCTCACTTGTCACCAGCGAATCCACGCCACCGAGAAACCGTACAAGTGCCCCATATGCAACAAAGACTTTACCCAGCTGTCTTCCTATCAGAGCCACCAACGCACACACTCTGGGGAGAAGCCTTTCCTGTGCCCCCAGTGCGGCCGTATGTTCTCCGACCCATCTAGTTTTCGGCGGCACCAGCGAGCTCACCAGGGCGTCAAGCCGTATCGATGCGACAAGTGTGGCAAACCATTCCGGCAGCCAGCTGATCTGGCCATGCACCAGCGTATCCACACAGGCGAAAGGCCCTTCCGATGCCTGGACTGCGACAAGACGTTTGTAGCATCTTGGGACTTGAAGAGGCACCGGTTGTCGCACAGCACGGAGCGGCCTTTTCAGTGCATAGAGTGCGGCAAAGGCTTCGCCGAACGCTCTGGACTTAGCAAACACCAACGTTCCCACAGCGGAGAAAGACCTTTCAAGTGCGAGGAGTGTGGGAAGACGTTCATCGTGTCCTCGAGTCTCCGGAAACACGAGCGTACCCACATGAAGCCCGAACAGGAAACCAACAAGAAGAAGGAAGAGTCCACCACATGTGACAAGTGCTCACTAACGTTCCAAAGCGTGATGGACCTGAGAAACCATCAGAGGACCCATCCAGAACTCAGGCCCTTTCATTGTGACCAATGCTACAAGGGCTTTGTGGACAAGTCCGGACTGAAAAAGCACCAAAGGATACACAGTGACGTGCGCCCCCATACGTGCCAGCAGTGTGGCAAGGGCTTCCATGTCCCCTCTGACCTTCGAAAGCATCAGAGGACACATGCCAAGGAGGCCAAGGTCAAAGAAAAAGAGGAAGAGGAGGGAATCACCACCTTGACCCTTCATCCAGCCTCTGTAGAGTCTCAGCCTCTCTTTGATCCTCTGGTCTCCTTCTTAGAAAAAGTAGCTGAGGGAAACATGGAGGTGATAGAACCATCACCCACATCCAGCTGAATGTTCTCCATCCAAACGAGCGACACTATGTGACTGTCTCCAACACAGGAGGCGGCCATCTTTGTTACATTAACCCTCATTCTAATAGTTTGGAGGGACTCTGCACCTTACTACTCTTCCTAATTTAAAAGGAAGTGACTTGTGGGTGTTTGATAGGTACATGTCCCAAGATGGCTGCCTCAAAGCGTCTACTAACAGATGAATTTCCCACCAAACCCCATTACGTCAACAAGTCCCAGGTATACAATGTATTTTCTGGGAAAGCCAAGACATGCGTAAATGAGAATTATTGCCATGTGAGGTCAGTGGCCATTTAGCAAAATTGGTGTTTACATGGCTGTGTGTCTGCGGGGGGGTTCATAAAACACCCTGTGGGCCTGAAGAGGAATGTGAAGCAGAGATTTGCACACGCAGAGCCCCATGATACGCGGAAGTCATGTGATTGGAATGAGAATAAGTATTTTTTTCCGTAAAATAATAAAGATATTGCCTTCATTAACCTACGTGAGGAGAATTATCATTATGGGGGAGATCCAGGAGGCCATGGATATAGGAATAGGGTGAGAGCGCCCCCCACGTCTGCTGACTGGCACATAGCCTGAGCCACAGAAGGTTAATTTAGGGGGCTTTAGATTTTGATCACATCATGATTGATTGGTCATGTCTGCTCTGTACATCCACTGAGAGCCCCAGACATCACCAGTCCATACAGATCAGACACGACTATTCCATCCTGCATGAGGTCACTGTAACCATAGCAACTGCTACATCACCAGTCCATACAGAGCAGACACGACTATTCCATCCTGCAGGAGGTCACTGTAACCATAGCAACTGCTACATCACCAGTCCATACAGAGCAGACACGACTAGTCCATCCTGCAGGAGGTCACTGTAACCATAGCAACTGCTACATCACCAGTCCATACAGAGCAGACACGACTAGTCCATCCTGCAGGAGGTCACTGTAACCATAGCAACTGCTACATCACCAGTCCATACAGAGCAGACACGACTAGTCCATCCTGCAGGAGGTCACTGTAACCATAGCAACTGCTACATCACCAGTCCATACAGAGCAGACACGACTATTCCATCCTGCAGGAGGTCACTGTAACCATAGCAACTGCTACATCACCAGTCCATACAGAGCAGACACGACTAGTCCATCCTGCAGGAGGTCACTGTAACCATAGCAACTGCTACATCACTGGTCCATACAGAGCAGACACGACTATTCCATCCTGCAGGAGGTCACTGTAACCATAGCAACTGCTACATCACTGGTCCATACAGAGCAGACACGACTATTCCATCCTGCAGGAGGTCACTGTAACCATAGCAACTGCTACATCACTGGTCCATACAGAGCAGACACGACTATTCCATCCTGCAGGAGGTCACTGTAACCATAGCAACTGCTACATCACTGGTCCATACAGAGCAGACACGACTATTCCATCCTGCAGGAGGTCACTGTAACCATAGCAACTGCTACATCACTGGTCCATACAGAGCAGACACGACTATTCCATCCTGCAGGAGGTCACTGTAACCATAGCAACTGCTACATCACCGGACCATACAGAGCAGACACGACTATTCCATCCTGCAGGAGGTCACTGTAACCATAGCAACTGCTACATCACCGGACCATACAGAGCAGACACGACTATTCCATCCTGCAGGAGGTCACTGTAACCATAGCAACTGCTACATCACTGGTCCATACAGAGCAGACACGACTATTCCATCCTGCAGGAGGTCACTGTAACCATAGCAACTGCTACATCACTGGTCCATACAGAGCAGACACGACTAGTCCATCCTGCAGGAGGTCACTGTAACCATAGCAACTGCTACATCACTGGTCCATACAGAGCAGACACGACTATTCCATCCTGCAGGAGGTCACTGTAACCATAGCAACTGCTACATCACCAGTCCATACAGAGCAGACACGACTAGTCCATCCTGCAGGAGGTCACTGTAACCATAGCAACTGCTACATCACCGGTCCATACAGAGCAGACACGACTAGTCCATCCTGCAGGAGGTCACTGTAACCATAGCAACTGCTACATCACTGGTCCATACAGAGCAGACACGACTATTCCATCCTGCAGGAGGTCACTGTAACCATAGCAACTGCTACATCACTGGTCCATACAGAGCAGACACGACTATTCCATCCTGCAGGAGGTCACTGTAACCATAGCAACTGCTACATCACTGGTCCATACAGAGCAGACACGACTATTCCATCCTGCATGAGGTCACTGTAACCATAGCAACTGCTACATCACCGGTCCATACAGAGCAGACACGACTATTCCATCCTGCAGGAGGTCACTGTAACCATAGCAACTGCTACATCACTGGTCCATACAGAGCAGACACGACTATTCCATCCTGCAGGAGGTCACTGTAACCATAGCAACTGCTACATCACTGGTCCATACAGAGCAGACACGACTAGTCCATCCTGCAGGAGGTCACTGTAACCATAGCAACTGCTACATCACCGGTCCATACAGAGCAGACACGACTAGTCCATCCTGCAGGAGGTCACTGTAACCATAGCAACTGCTACATCACTGGTCCATACAGAGCAGACACGACTAGTCCATCCTGCAGGATGTCACTGTAACCATAGCAACTGCTACATCACCGGTCCATACAGAGCAGACACGACTATTCCATCCTGCAGGAGGTCACTGTAACCATAGCAACTGCTACATCACCGGTCCATACAGAGCAGACACGACTATTCCATCCTGCAGGAGGTCACTGTAACCATAGCAACTGCTACATCACCGGTCCATACAGAGCAGACACGACTATTCCATCCTGCAGGAGGTCACTGTAACCATAGCAACTGCTACATCACTGGTCCATACAGAGCAGACACGACTATTCCATCCTGCAGGAGGTCACTGTAACCATAGCAACTGCTGTATCACCAGTCCATACAGATCTGTCACCAGTCACTGTAACCATAACAACTGCTGTATCACCAGTCCATACAGATCTGTCACCAGTCACTGTAACCATAGCAACTGCTGTATCACCAGTCCATACAGATCTGTCACCAGTCACTGTAACCATAACAACTGCTGTATCACCAGTCCATACAACATAGACAGGACTAGTTGACTCTGCGGGAAGTCACTGTAACCATAGCAACTGTTACAGCATGTAGGGGGAGATTTATTAAAACCTGTGCAGAGGAAAACTTGCCTTGTTGCCCATAGCAACCAATCAGATCGCTTCTTGTTGCTATGGGCACAAGTTTTGATAAATCTCCGTAGTCCATCCTGCAGGAAGTCGCTGTAACCATAGCGATCACCTTATCACAAGTTCTTACAGCGCAGACAGGACTAGTTGACTTTGCAGGAAGTCGCTGTAACCATAGCAACAGCTACATCACCAATCCTCACAGATCAGACGGGACTAGTGGATCTTGCAGGAAGTCACCGTAACCATAGCAACCGCTGCATCACCAGTCCTTACAGATCAGACAGAATTAGTCAAACTTGCAGGAACACACAAAGGTAATAGCTCATCCATTATCGTTTTACAATTACGCGTACATTAAAGGAGAACCCCAGTGAAAGCATTTAGTTTTTTTCTATTTCTTATGCCCGGTCTGCCGGAATATCGGGGGAGCAGCAGAAGGTAAGTTAATGTTTATTATTGTAAATCCTGCTGCCTGGGCCTAAGGGATAAAAACAAATATATTCTCTGGAGTTCTCCTTTAATAATGCCGCCACCCTTCCCGTTTAACCCCTTAGTGACCATGCCAACTTGTGCCTCATCACCCAAACAGTTTTCTACGCTTTCTTTTTGTTTTTTATATCCCCGCATTCCTTTTGTCGACATAGACGTGTGAGTGCTTATTTTTTTTTTTTTTAGTGGGACAGGTTGTAATTTTTTATCCTCTATCCATAGGATAGGGGATAAGATGTCTGATCGCGGGGGGGCACTGCTGGGACCCCCTGCGATCTCCCTGCAGCAGCCGCATGCAGGGTAAAGGACCTCTAAGGTTCCGTGCACGTCACATTCTTATATATTTATGACAAATTTGCTCCAACTTTTTATGCAAGCCCTGTCTTAATACTTAATAATAATCTTTGTGATTAGTATATATATATATATATATACCAATAGAAAAATAATTGCAGCACTCTTAAAAATATTGTAGTTATGGTGCCAGCACCCAAACCTGCATCCTTGGTGTTTCTCATATATATATATATATATATATATATATATATATATATATAAATTTTTTTTTTTAGGTAGGATCAGCTCCCCCGGCGTTGACCTGGTGCGGCATGGACGGTGCGGATCTCACCAACAGGCAAAAAGGGAAAGGAAGGAGTCCAGCGCAGCAACTTCAAACAGATATGCGGTTTATTGTATCATGTACACAGGACAGGCATGGAGGTGACGCGTTTCGGCCAGTAGCACCCAGCCATACTCATGTTTGAAGTTGCTGCACTGGACTCCTTCCCTTCCTATTTTTCTAAGTTATATACCTACCCTCCAGCGCTATCTGTATATATATCTTTAGATTCAGAATATATAGTAGTTAAATACCTCTCCCCCCCCCAGCTCTATCTGTATACTGCTGCTATGTCTATGGGATCAGAATATATAGTAGTTATACACCTCAGCTCCAGCTCTATCTGTATACTGCTGCTATGTCTACAGGATCAGCATATATCATATTTATACAGCTCCCTGGGGTTGTTTTATCATGTTGCATTTTTGCTGTCTTTCCTTTCTTTCTCTGTTTTACAGCAATTTTGCAAATCACTGTATTTGTCTGTAAGACATTGAGGGACATTTATCATTGTTGTCTTTAGAAAGTGAGTTTTGAAGTCATTTATTTCTCGCCAGGAGCAGTGATTGGTCAGTTGGTGCCGACCAGTCATGCCATAATTAATGGGAGGGGGCACAAACTTCAGGTTGAATGGTGCTGTCTCTGACCGTATGCCAAATGATCGTATTTTTCGCCATATAAGACGCACTTTTTCTTCCCCAAAACTGGGGGGGAAGTATTCGGCGAATACACACCTATCGCTGCGGTCCCTGCAGCCATCAATGGCCGGGACCCACGGCTAATACAGGACATCACCGATTGCAATGATGCCCTGTATTAACCCTTCAGACGCTGCGATCAAAGCTGACCGCCGCGTCTGAAGCGAAAGTGACACTAACCCGGCTGCACCGGGAGGGACCTTACCTACCTCCTCGGTGTCTGCTCTGTGCCGGGATCCCCTGCATGGCCGGCGCTCTCCTTCGTCGTCATCACGTTGTCGCACACGCCGTCCCGTCATCCAATAGGAGCGGCGCGCATAGCGACGTGATGGCGGCAACGGAGAGCGAGGATACCGGGCAGCAGAGACGTTCCAGAGCGACGGGGACACCCCGGGGACGCGGCGACAGCAATGGAGGGCGACATCCAGGGCAGCGGTGACAAGTGGTGACGGGTCCGGAGCGGCGGGGACAGGTGAGTACAGTGGTCCCTCAACATACGATGGTAAACGGACCATCGTTTGTTGAAACCATCGTTGGGGGTTGTTGAGGGATCCCTGCAATGTAAAGTATAGGACAGTGGTCTACAACCTGCGGACCTCCAGATGTTGCAAAACTACAACACCCAGCATGCCCAGACAGCCAATGGCTGTCCGGGCATGCTGGGTGTTGTAGTTTTGCAACAACTGGAGGTCCGCAGGTTGTAGACCACTGTTAGAGGAAGTTGTACTCACCTGTCCCCGCTGCTCCGGACCGTCACCGCTGCCCTGGATGTCGCTGTCCATCTCTGCCGCCGTGTCCCCGACGCTCCAGCAAGGCCTCTGCTTCCCCGGCATCCTCGCTCTCCGTCACCGCCATCACGTCGCTACGCACGCCGCTCCTATTGGATGACGGGACAGCGACGTGATGACGACGATGGAGAGCGCCAACGATGCAGGGGATCCCGAAGAGGACGCGCCGGAGCGCCGGGGACAGGTAAGTGATCGTCAGCGGACCACACGGGGCACCGTAAACGGTTATCCGGTGGTAGCTGAAGCAGTCTGCGCTGCAGGATAGCCGTTTATGCGATGGCCCCGACATACAAAAGCATCGTAGGTTGATGCTGCCTTCACCATGTGATGTCCTCTGAGAGTGATCGTATGCTGAAATGATCGTATGTCGGGGCCATCGTAGGTCGGGGGGTCACTGTATATATATGGTATGTCAGGGCCATCGTAGGTCGGGGGGTCACTGTATATATATGGTATGTCAGGGCCATCGTAGGTCGGGGGGTCACTGTATTACCTCCTATCCAGTGGTCTTCAACCTGCGGACTTCCAAATGTTGCAAAACTACAACTCCCAGCATGCCCGGACAGCCAACGGCTGTCCGGGCATGCTGGGAGTTGTAGTTTTTTAATATCTGGAGGTCCGCTGGTTGAAGATGACTGTGACCTATACTTTATATTGTATTCTAGATTTTCCTCATTTAAAATTGGATGCATCTTATATGCCGGAGCGTCCTATAGGGCGAAAAATACAGTAGCCCTGAAGTAGCCCAGTGGCAGGACCTGTGACCTGGTGTCTATTACGACAAGCTGGCTTGTCATGTGACAAGCGTGCATGCGACAAATATAAGAACAAAGCAGCTCTAAATTCAATGATAAATCTCCATAATTTTTGCAGCAATTCTGGAAAATTGTTGTAAAAAAAAAAGTGTGCAAAAAATACAGACAAATTCATAATTCTATCACTTCTCGTTGTGGCAATATTTCTCTAAAAAAGCGTAAGACGTTATAATGACATGAGGCTATGTTCACAGAATTTCCATGCAGAATCCAGAGGAAAGATTCAGCGTGGAAATGTTTCTACATGAAGTTATTATGGAGAATGGAATCCCCACTGTCCCATCCACACGGCAGATCGATCATTGTGGAAATTCTACATTCCGGATTCTGAAAAAAACATTGAACCTGTTTATAGTTTTTTCAGAATTCATTGAAATCAATGGCGCTCTGAATTCTGTCGGGAATCTGTGGGTTAAGTGTAAGAAATTCTGCATAAATTCCGCACAGAATCTGCAAAACTGCAAAAAAATCAGCTGCCAGCTTGGCAGAAAGGAATGGAAGCAGAAGCACAGAAATTCCACCGTGTGAACAGAGCCTTACTGACATTTGTTTTCTGTGGATAATGTATTTAGGGAGTTTTTGTTCCTGCATATTCATGAGGTATCGAAGGACGTACACTTGATGATGACATCACACAGTCCCTCCATATAGACATGATGACATCACACAGCTCCTCCATATGGACATGATGACATCACACAGTTCCTCCATATAGACACGATGACACCAAACAGTTCCTCCATATAGACATGATGACATCACACAGTTCCTCCATATAGACATGATGACATCACACAGTTCCTCCATATGGACACGATGACATCACACAGTTCCTCCATATGGACACGATGACATCACACAGTTCCTCCATATGGACACGATGACATCACACAGTTCCTCCATATGGACACGATGACATCACACAGTTCCTCCATATGGACACGATGACATCACACAGTTCTTCCATATGGACATGATGACACCAAACAGTTCCTCCATATGGACACGATGACATCACACAGTTCCTCCATATAGACATGATGACATCACACAGTTCCTCCATGAAGACACGATGACATCACACAGTTCCTCCATATAGACACGATGACATCACACAGTTCCTCCATGAAGACACGATGACATCACACAGTTCCTCCATATAGACACGATGACATCACACAGTTCCTCCATATGGACATGATGACATCACACAGTTCCTCCATATAGACATGATGACATCACACAGTTCCTCCATATGGACATGATGACATCACACAGTTCCTCCATATGGACATGATGACATCACACAGTTCCTCCATATGGACATGATGACATCACACAGTTCCTCCATGAAGACACGATGACATCACACAGTTCCTCCATATAGACATGATGACATCACACAGTTCCTCCATATGGACATGATGACATCACACAGTTCCTCCATATGGACATGATGACATCACACAGTTCCTCCATATGGACATGATGACATCACACAGTTCCTCTATATGGACATGATGACATCACACAGTTCCTCCATATGGACATGATGACATCACACAATTCCTCCATATGGACATGATGACATCACACAGTTCCTCCATATGGACATGACATTACACAGTTCCTCCATATGGACATGATGACATCACACAGTTCCTCCCAATGGACATGATGACATCACACAGTTCCTCCATATGGACATGATGACATCACACAGTTCCATCATATGGACATGATGACATCACACAGTTTCTCCATATGGACATGATGACATCACACAGTTCCTCCATATAGACATGATGACATCACACAGTTCCTCTATACGGACATGATGACATCACACAGTTCCTCTATACAGACATGATGACATCACACAGTTCCTCTATACGGACATGATGACATCACACAGTTCCTCTATACGGACATGATGACATCACACAGTTCCTCTATACGGACATGATGACATCACACAGTTGCTGCAGATTTGTCGGATCCATGATGAGAATCTCCGGTTCCACCACATCTCAGCGGTGATCTATTGGATGAGATCTGGTGACTGTGGAAGCCATTGGAGTCATGTGACCTCATTGTCCTGTATGAGATGTCATGTGACCTCATTGTCCTGTATGAGATGATGTCATGTGACCTCATTATCCTGTATGAGATGATGTCATGTGACCTCATTGTTCTGTATGAGATGTCATGTGACCTCATTGTCCTGTAGGAGATTGTCATGTGACCTCATTGTCCTGTATGAGATGATGTCATGTGACATGGGGCATTATCCTGCTGGAAGTATCATCAGAAGATACGGGGTCCACTGTGGTCATAAAGGGACGGACATGGTCAGTAACAATACTCAGGCAGGGTGTGGGATCTATATTAATATTAAAGGGCCCAAAGTGCCCAGAAAATGTCCCAAGGCAGGAGGGATCCAGGCTTTATGTTGTTTACACCATATTCTGACCCTGTCATCTGATGTCACAGCTGGAATGAAGACTCAGACAACATTCTTCCATTGTCCAATTTTGGTCCCTTTTAGCCTCAGTTTCCTGTTCTTAGCTGACATGAGTGGCCCCCGGTGTGGTCTCCTGCTGCTGTAGCCCATCTGCTTCAAGGTTCAACATGTTGTGCGGTCAGAGATGGTATTCTTCAGACCTTGGTTGTAACCAGTGGTTATTTGAGCTACTGCTACCCTTTTGGTCATCTCAAACCAGTCTACCCATTCTCCTCTGACATCAACAAGACGTTTTCATCCACACTACAGCTGCTTCTCTTAACATTTTCTTTTTTTCTCTCACCATTTTCTGTAAACTCTAGAGATGGTGGTGGGTGAAGAAAAAACAAAAAATCCCCTGACCAGCCCGTCTGGCACCAACAACTATGTCAAGTTCAAAGTCACTTAAATCCCCTTTTTTCTCTGTTCGGATGCTCTCTTTTAACTTTAAGTCGTCTTGACCAAGTCTACATGCCTAAATGCATTGATCTCCTGCCGTGTGATTGGCTGATTAGCTTTTTGTGATAACGAGCAATGGAACAGGTGTGCCTAATAAAGTGGCCAGCGAGTGTGTATTTGACCAGATGGCCCACGCGTTCTAGATTTCTCTTGTATAAGTGAAGTTGTCTCGTGCACTTACCATAACCCGCCATCTTGAAATGCTACTTCACGGCAGACAAGACTTCGATTTAAATTTTATTAATAGTTTATTTAATACAAGAACTTTACATATATATAAAAAAAGAACACTGAGCGGAGCGCGGTCAGTACGAGGGCCACGCTGCACAGACACGTGACAAGTCCAGCATTAACCGTGAAGGCAGCCATGGGCCCGGAGCCCTCGTCTCACCTCTCGCTATCTGTGGGGTCATGACAAAGTGCAATCTCCTCGCTGGTGATGTGGTTTGCCGCGGTCTACGGTCGGTAGGAGTGCACAGCAGACTGCAGATGGTCTGGGCACCGCCGGAGCTGCATTCAGAATTCTGTTGGTTCCAAGTCTATGTAAGAGCTGGCGGTGGGAAGTATAGTGTTAATACCAAGCGCAACGTACAGTAGTGGAAGGTATAGAACACTACATTACCCACAATGCAGTGCATTCTGGCATCAGTGCTGTAAGGGATGTGTCGAACTCTAATAGTTACTGGCTCAAGAAAGTTAAACGGATTTGTAAATTACTTCTATTAAAAAATCTTAATCCTACCAGTACTTACCAGCTGCTTAAGTTGCTGTTCTTTTTTAGTCTGACCACAGTGCTCTCTGCTGGCACCTCTGTCTGTCTCAGGAACTGCCCAAATCCCCATAGCAAACCTCTCCGACTCTGCTGGACATTTCCTGACATGGACAGAGGTGTCAGCAGATAGCACTGTGGTCAGACTGAAAAAGAACAGCAACTTCAGCAGCTGCTAAGTACTGGTAGGATTAAGGGGTACTCCACTGGAAAACATTTTTTTTTTTTTTTTTAAATCAATTAGCACCAGAAAGTTAAATAGATTTGCAAATGACTTCTATTAAAAAAAAACCCTAATCCTTCCAGTACTTAGCTGCAGTATGATCCACAGGAAGTTCTTTTCTTTTTGAATTTCCTTTCTGTCTGACCACAGTGCTCTCTGCTGACACCTCTGTCCATTTTAGGAACAGTCCAGGACAGAATAGGTTTTCTATGGGGATTTGCTCCAACTCTGGACAGTTCCTAAAATGGACAGAGGTGTCCGCAGAGAGCACTGTGGTCAGACAGAAAGGAAATTCAAAAAGAAAAGAACTTCCTGTAGATCATAGAGCAGCTGACAAGTACTGGAAGGATTAAGATTTTTTTTAATAGAAGTCATTTAACAAATCTGTTTAACTTTCTGGCACCAGTTGATTAAAAAAACAAAAAAAATTAAAAAATGTTTTCCAGTGGAGTACCCCTTTTAATCCTAACAGTACTTATCAGCTGCTGAAGTTGCTGCTCTTTTTCAGTCTGACCACAGTGCTCTCTGCTGACACCTCTGTCCAGGTCAGGAAATTTGGGCAGTTGATTTAAAAAAAAATAAAAGGTTTTCCAGTGGAGTACCCCTTTAAGATTTTTGTTATAGAAGTAATTTACAAATCTGTTTAACTTTCTGGAGCCAGCTGATACCCCTTTAACCCAGTGTTTTCCAACCAGTATGCCACCAGCCATTGCAAATGACAACTCTCAGCCTTCGGCTGTCCGGGCATGCTGGGAGTTGCCGTTTTGCAACAACCGGAAGCAAACTGGTTTGAAAACACTGGGTTAACAAGTAAAATAACATTAAAAAGTGCCACCAAGTCATAATCATACAAATTATATTAAATCTTAGGAAAAACATAAAGCAGTGTGTGAGCGAACACGTATAGCTGATGTAGGAGGACGACACCTGACTCCCTCCATTGTAAGGAGACCTCCCGACAACATCCATTGTAAATTTCCCATTCATATCACAATTACACAGGAAAACAAAAAAAAAACTAAAACAAAACACATGATTTCAGAGACCGTCATAGAGGCCCAGGCACCAGCAGGGATGGGGGGCAGTTCAGGGACCCGAGCTCCAGACAATGAGATAAAATGCAGCAAGTCGGAGCCGGGCGATCGTGTCTATGTACAAACAGTGATGGAGGCAGCATCCCTCGCGCAGATAACGCTATATGACATCTATATAGTAAAGTATAAGGCACACATGGAGAACACGCACACAGTGACGGGGTTAGGGTTATCCTCCTCACCCCCCTCCAGCCCTAATCCACTGGTCCTGTATTCAGAAGAGGGACCAGTCAACTGGTAAAGAGCCTTTTCACCGGTGTTGGCTGCAGGGCTCAGGACGGTATTGCTGTCAGAGATATATGGGGGCAGTGAAGAGGCCATCATCTGTTCATCACCTTTTCAGGTCGTGAGGGACACAGTGATGATGAGGGCGATGACGATGATGGAAATGGACAAGCAGATGGCGATGTAGAGCTTCTTCTGCAGGGAGAAGGAACGAATGAGTAAAACGCGTCGGTGACTCAAGGTATGACAAAGGGGTTAGGCCCGTTCTCTCACCTTTCGGGCCTTTTGCCGGTTATCCACCGCCTGGTCCAGCTGTTTCTTTGCTTTTTCCACGTAATCTGTGGAATGTAAAATGTTCTTCTCGATGCTGTCTATTGTCTCCCCCTGAGATAGAGAGAAGTCGGGACAATGTCAAATGCGGAGGAACCTTCCCCCAAGAAGAAAGATGATACCCGGCACTCACCAGTAATGCACAGTGAAGATTTAGTATGCCATACTGGAGTATAAGGACTACACTGTGGCATAATAAATCTTCACTGTGCATTACTGGTGAGTGCCGGGTATCATCTTTCTTCTACCTGTGGTTTTACCCAACCTCATGCACCACTGCAGATTCCACGGAACTGCCGACATATCCCTATATTGAACCTTCCCCCAAGAAGGACACTTGGACAGCTGGCACCAAGCTGGCCCTATCCCACCTCCCCATAGGTGTCGTGCCTCTGTCCTGGTTTTTAGCCACATATATGGATGCGCGCATCACCTGTGCCTCCACCTCCATGGCGAGATACATGAACATATCGTGAAGCTCTATGATGCTCTTCTCAAGTTTCAGGATCTCCTCGTGTCGAGCTTCAATCTCGTTCAGAGCTTGTTTAGTGATCTGTGTGTCCTTCAGGATCTGTGGAGAGAAGCTCGCTGGTCACACCGCCTTTTCTATGAAATACCCCCCCAAACAAGACGCACCGCAACGTCCAGTGAACTACATGCCATTTAACACCAAACAACTCCCGCTCTCCCCATCATACTCTATATTATCACCAACACCCGTCACTAGCCCCTGCATCCTTCTAGCCCCGTATCCTTCTCCAATCATTAACACCCCCTCTAGTGCCCACATCTTCCACCAATCACCAATACTCCCTCTAGCACCCGTATCCTTCAGCAATCACTAACACCCCCACTTGGGCCTACACCTCCTCAAGAACCCACATCCTCCACTAAAACCCACCTAGTGCTTGGATTCTCCACCAATCACCAACACCCCCCTGCTTGGGCCTGCATTCTCCGCCAATCACCAACCCCTCCCCCCTGTGCCCACATCCTCCACCCCCCCCCCCCCCAGTGGCCATATCCTCCACCAATCACCCTCCCCTCTAGTGCCCAAATTCTCCGTCAATCACCCTCCCCTAGTGCCCACATCCTCCACCAATCACCCTCCCCTAGTGCCCACATCCTCCGCCAATCACCAACACCCCCAGTGCCCACATCCTCCGCCAATCACCAACACCCCCAGTGCCCACATCCTCCGCCAATCACCAACACCCCCAGTGCCCACATCCTCCGCCAATCACCAACACCCCCAGTGCCCACATCCTCCGCCAATCACCAACACCCCCAGTGCCCACATCCTCCGTCAATCATCAACCCTGTCCCCCTAATGCCCACATCCTCCGCCAATCCCCAACCCCGCCTGCCCAGTGCCCACATCCTCCACCAATCACTCCCCCCTAGTGCCCACATCCTCTGCCAATCCCCAACACCCCCTTTAGTGCCCAAATCCTCCACCGCCACCCGCTCCAGTGCCGCATCCCCTCTTACATTGCAGGTAAACACGTCTGTCTGTCCACTCTCCAGCATCTCATCAAACTTTTCGTCAGTGACATTTTGTCCGGCTGTGAAACAAAGAAAACATTTTTGGTGTTGTCGACCCCTCACACCAGTCCCCGAGCATCTTAACACGAATATTCAGCCATAACTACTACTACCCCCACTGGACACTATCACTCACTGATCTGGAGCTGCCGCTTGATCCTCTTCACGTTCTTCTCTCTGTACTCAGTCTGTAGCAGGTTACACCGGTTTAGGATTTCGATGAATTGCTTGGAGAGAACCGAATGCTGCAGAGGAGACACAGGACAAAGATGAAACTCCCCTTGGGGTACATACTGAGATTGTTATATGAAGGAGATTTAGGGAGCAGGTACCTTTCTCCCACCCAAACCAGAGCTCCAAGTAGATTTCATTACTAATATACCTGAGTCCTCTTCATCCGCAGGTGGACCGACCCCTTCACCTCTTCATCCTCGTCCTTAATCTCAATTACTGTAATAAAAACAGGAACCACGGTGAGAGCCGGACCCAACCACCGACCCTGACCTCCCCATTGGCCCCTATTGCCTAATCGGATATGCCCTTTAAAAGGGGTACTCCGCTGCTCAGCGTTTGGAACAAACTGTTCCGAACGCTGGAGCCGGGAGCTCGTGATGTCATAGCCCCGGCCTAATTACTTAATGCCCCGCCCCCTCAATGCAAGTCTATGGGAGGGGGCTTCAAGCCCCCTCCCATAGACTTGCATTGAGGGGGTGGGGAGTGACATCAGGAGGGCCGGGGCTATGACATCACGAGCTCCCGGCTCCAGCGTTCGGAACAGTTTGTTCCAAACGCTAAGCAGGGGAGTACCCCATTAAGCTCAGACCGTTGGGAGCCCAAATTACCAGCTCTAACCCCCTTACCTGCCTCAAGGACCATTCCTTAAAGGGGTACTCCGGTGAAAACCTTTTTTCTTTTAAATCAACTGGTGCCAGAAAGTTAAACATATTTGTAAATGACTTCTATTAAAAAATCTTTATCCTTCCAGTACTTATTAGCTGCTTAATACTTCAGAGGAAATTACTTTCTTTTTGGAACACTGATGACATCACGAGCAGAGTGCTCTCTGCTGACATCTCTGTTCATTTTAGCAACCATGAATATCAGATGTATTCTAAGGGCAGCATGGTGGCTCAGTGGTTAGCACTCAAATCCCACTAAGGTTAACAATAAATAAAGAGTTATTATAATGACGTCAGCAAAGAGCACTGTGCTCGTGATGTCATCAGAGAGAAATCCAAAAAGAAGAGAATTTCTTCTGTAGTATTCAGCAGCTAATAAGTACAGGAAGGATTAAGATTTTTTAATAGAAGTAATTTACAAATCTGTTTAATTTTCTGGCACCAGTTGATTTAAAAGAAAACAGGTTTTCACCGGAGTACCCCTTTAGAGAACCACTCCAGGAAGATTGTTTTTTGCTTACATAGTACAGCATAGGCTATTATAAGAGAATAAGATAGAGTTTCTTGACTGATTAGAGTCATAAGTGGGTTGGGGTCAGTTCACATTAGTTGCAGTTTTAATGCTAATTATTTTTACTCATATTGTGATGAGGTAAAAGTGAATTGACATAGAATCACAATTAAGGTGTTTTTATGAAGATCTGAAGTCTTCAGGCTGTGATCTGTGATAAGACATTGCACTTTTAACCCCTTAACGACCACAGAGTCGATGATTTCATTCTGTAGTTCATAGGAAGTCAGCTGACCACTTCCTGTAAAATACTTAGCACTGAGCCACACCAGTGATATCATGACCCAGTTACAGTAATGAAGCATGTGGATGCTGCCGTGCTGGAAAGAAATAGATGGCGATACAGGACTAGGGATTCAGAGTGTGCAAAAGAAATAAAAAAAAAAAAAAAAAATCTGGTGTGTTTCCTTAAGCCAAACCCCATGGGCACTAAAAATGGGTTCTAAAGAACCTCCCCTAACCCCCATGGGCCCCACCAACAATGTCCCCTGTAGTGCACTCACACTTTAGTTTGGTGCGGATTTCCTTTGCTAAGCGTTTGATCTCCTCCCGCAGAGACTGTAAATCCTTCTTCGAATCTGAGAACAGACGTCACAACAGAGAACCAGATGTTTAGATGATCAGTGGCCCTGTTAGGCTGGGTTCACACCACGTTTTCTTAAATACGGTTCCCGTATACGGTTGGGAGGAGGGGGGCTGGGCTTAATCGCGGCGCCCGCACTCAGCCGTATTCGGGAACCGTATTTAATGCAAGTCTATGAGCCGACCGGAGTGAACCGCAGCCTCCGGTCGGCTTAGTTTTCGGCCGTAAGCGGTTTCCCGACCGCAGGCAAAAACGTGGTGTGAACCCAGCCTTAGTCATTGCAGTCAGTGGTCATCATAGCTGTGATCCGGTTAGTCATTGTAGTCAGTGGTCATCATAGCCGTAGTCCAGTTAGTCATTGTAGTCAGTGGTCGTCATAGCCGTAGTCCAGTTAGTCATTGTAGTCAGTGGTCATCATAGCTGTGGTCCGGTTAGTCATTGTAGTCAGTGGTCGTCATAGGTACGGTCTGGTGGGTCCCTGTAGTCAGTGGTTGTCATAGCTGCGGTCCGGTTGGTCCCTGTAGTCAGTGGTTGTCATAGCTGCGGTCCGGTTGGTCACTGTAGTCAGTGGTTGTCATAGCTGCGGTCCGGTTGGTCACTGTAGTCAGTGGTTGTCATAGCTGCGGTCCGGTTGGTCACTGTAGTCAGTGGTCCAGTTGTTTACTGTAGTCAGTGGTCGCCATAGGTACGGTCTGGTGGGTCCCTGTAGTCAGTGGTTGTCATAGCTGCGGTCCGGTTGGTCCCTGTAGTCAGTGGTTGTCATAGCTGCGGTCCGGTTGGTCACTGTAGTCAGTGGTTGTCATAGCTGCGGTCCGGTTGGTCCCTGTAGTCAGTGGTTGTCATAGCTGCGGTCCGGTTGGTCACTGTAGTCAGTGGTTGTCATAGCTGCGGTCCGGTTGGTCACTGTAGTCAGTGGTCGTCACAGCTGTGGTCCGGTTAGTCATTGTAGTCAGTGGTCGCCATAGGTACGGTCTGGTGGGTCCCTGTAGTCAGTGGTTGTCATAGCTGCGGTCCGGATGGTCACTGTAGTCAGTAGTTGTCATAGCAGTGGTCTGGTTGGTCACTTACTCTCGTCGGGCAGCGATTGGCTGAGGATCTTCACCTGACTCACTTCCAGCTCGGTTACTTTGTTACTAAGGATGACCATCGCTTCCCGGATCTCACGAGTCTGACAAGACACAGACAATGAAAGGCAATGTATGAGTGAGGACAGGACAGGCGCCCCCTGCTGGTCAGTATATAACAGGAAGGACTGCAGCCCACGTTACCATCTTGAAGAACTGGTAGTCAGTCTCAGATTCATCGCTGCCGCCATTCGTAATCGGGATGAAGACTTTTTGCTCATCACCCTCTGAGTCACTGTCCCCCTGAAACAAAGAGAGGGGTCAATGTGGCCAAAAACGGGGAAAACAACAAACACAAGGGCTGGGGGGCTGAAACCTCAGCAATAACCACTAAACCCCCCCCCCCCCAGTGGTGCCCTCTCTACTACAGGACACTATGGGCACTGCTTGGTGCTTTCTGCAGGCTTCGCCCACTATTTTATAGTCCATACTCCACTGCACTGGGACATGTAGTCCTATAACACCAGAGAAGGCTATGCTGGGACATGTAGTCCTATAACACCAGAGAAGACTATGCTGGGACATGTAGTCCTATAACACCAGAGAAGACTATGCTGGGACATGTAGTCCTATAACACCAGAGAAGACTATGCTGGGACATGTAGTCCTATAACACCAGAGAAGGCTATGCTGGGACATGTAGTCCTATAACACCAGAGAAGGCTATGCTGGGACATGTAGTCCTATAACACCAGAGAAGGCTATGCTGGGACATGTAGTCCTATAACACCAGAGAAGGCTATGCTGGGACATGTAGTCCTATAACACCAGAGAAGGCTATGCTGGGACATGTAGTCCTATAACACCAGAGAAGGCTATGCTGGGACATGTAGTCCTATAATCACCAGAGAAGGCTATGCTGGGACATGTAGTCCTATAACACCAGAGAAGGCTATGCTGGGACATGTAGTCCTATAACACCAGAGAAGGCTATGCTGGGACATGTAGTCCTATAACACCAGAGAAGGCTATGCTGGGACATGTAGTCCTATAACACCAGAGAAGGCTATGCTGGGACATGTAGTCCTATAACACCAGAGAAGGCTATGCTGGGACATGTAGTCCTATAACACCAGAGAAGACTATGCTGGGACATGTAGTCCTATAACACCAGAGAAGACTATGCTGGGACATGTAGTCCTATAACACCAGAGAAGGCTATGCTGGGACATGTAGTCCTATAACACCAGAGAAGGCTATGCTGGGACATGTAGTCCTATAACACCAGAGAAGGCTATGCTGGGACATGTAGTCCTATAACACCAGAGAAGACTATGCTGGGACATGTAGTCCTATAACACCAGAGAAGACTATGCTGAGACATGTAGTCCTATAACACCAGAGAAGGCTATGCTGGGACATGTAGTCCTATAACACCAGAGAAGGCTATGCTGGGACATGTAGTCCTATAACACCAGAGAAGGCTATGCTGGGACATGTAGTCCTATAACACCAGAGAAGGCTATGCTGGGACATGTAGTCCTATAACACCAGAGAAGGCTATGCTGAGACATGTAGTCCTATAACACCAGAGAAGGCTATGCTGAGACATGTAGTCCTATAACACCAGAGAAGACTATGCTGAGACATGTAGTCCTATAACACCAGAGAAGGCTATGCTGGGACATGTAGTCCTATAACACCAGAGAAGGCTATGCTGGGACATGTAGTCCTATAACACCAGAGAAGACTATGCTGAGACATGTAGTCCTATAACACCAGAGAAGGCTATGCTGGGACATGTAGTCCTATAACACCAGAGAAGGCTATGCTGGGACATGTAGTCCTATAACACCAGAGAAGACTATGCTGGGACATGTAGTCCTATAACACCAGAGAAGGCTATGCTGGGACATGTAGTCCTATAACACCAGAGAAGGCTATGCTGGGACATGTAGTCCTATAACACCAGAGAAGGTTATGCTGGGACATGTAGTCCTATAACACCAGAGAAGACTATGCTGAGACATGTAGTCCTATAACACCAGAGAAGACTATGCTGGGACATGTAGTCCTATAACACCAGAGAAGACTATGCTGGGACATGTAGTCCTATAACACCAGAGAAGGTTATGCTGGGACATGTAGTCCTATAACACCAGAGAAGGTTATGCTGGGACATGTAGTCCTATAACACCAGAGAAGGCTATGCTGGGACATGTAGTCCTATAACACCAGAGAAGGTTATGCTGGGACATGTAGTCCTATAACACCAGAGAAGGCTATGCTGGGACATGTAGTCCTATAACACCAGAGAAGGCTATGCTGGGACATGTAGTCCTATAACACCAGAGAAGGTTATGCTGGGACATGTAGTCCTATAACACCAGAGAAGGCTATGCTGGGACATGTAGTCCTATAACACCAGAGAAGGCTATGCTGGGACATGTAGTCCTATAACACCAGAGAAGGCTATGCTGGGACATGTAGTCCTATAACACCAGAGAAGGCTATGCTGAGACATGTAGTCCTATAACACCAGAGAAGGCTATGCTGAGACATGTAGTCCTATAACACCAGAGAAGACTATGCTGAGACATGTAGTCCTATAACACCAGAGAAGGCTATGCTGGGACATGTAGTCCTATAACACCAGAGAAGGCTATGCTGGGACATGTAGTCCTATAACACCAGAGAAGACTATGCTGAGACATGTAGTCCTATAACACCAGAGAAGGCTATGCTGGGACATGTAGTCCTATAACACCAGAGAAGGCTATGCTGGGACATGTAGTCCTATAACACCAGAGAAGACTATGCTGGGACATGTAGTCCTATAACACCAGAGAAGGCTATGCTGGGACATGTAGTCCTATAACACCAGAGAAGGCTATGCTGGGACATGTAGTCCTATAACACCAGAGAAGGTTATGCTGGGACATGTAGTCCTATAACACCAGAGAAGACTATGCTGAGACATGTAGTCCTATAACACCAGAGAAGACTATGCTGGGACATGTAGTCCTATAACACCAGAGAAGACTATGCTGGGACATGTAGTCCTATAACACCAGAGAAGGTTATGCTGGGACATGTAGTCCTATAACACCAGAGAAGGTTATGCTGGGACATGTAGTCCTATAACACCAGAGAAGGCTATGCTGGGACATGTAGTCCTATAACACCAGAGAAGGTTATGCTGGGACATGTAGTCCTATAACACCAGAGAAGGCTATGCTGGGACATGTAGTCCTATAACACCAGAGAAGGCTATGCTGGGACATGTAGTCCTATAACACCAGAGAAGGCTATGCTGGGACATGTAGTCCTATAACACCAGAGAAGGCTATGCTGGGACATGTAGTTCTCAGACACTTTAGTAAGGCTACTGGCCTGTTGATCAGTCCAGGCAGTCATGGGGGGCTGTCTTGGCTTGCTGTCACTTGTAGTCCCCCCCCCCCCCCCCCCCCCCCCATAGCACTCACCGTGTTTAGCTCCTTGGTCCGGTCCCTCATTATTCCGCCCGGTTTTCGTTCAGTCTTCCAAAAAATTCCCCTAAAAACCCACTTCTCACAACTTTCCTCCACTTCCACTCACACTGCGCATGCTCCGCCCCGGCCACGCCTACTGCACCCTTCCTGCGGCAAGAAACGCCATAGAGGAGACCGGAGACGGGCAGGAGGGGCGGGGCGGCGCGGGGCATGTTGGGATACTGGCGGATGGGAGGTCCCGGGTATATAAGGTAGCGCGCGCTCCTACTGCGCGGGAGTGTGTATAGGGATGCAGGGTGAGGTGGTGGGAGCTGGAGGCGCGATTTTTTGGGGTTTATTACTCCTGTTCTCGATTATCGATTACATTCATGTCATCAAGGGACAGGTTAACCCTTAACTAAACTTTTTTTTTGCCTTTCCGAGAGCCTTTCTTTGATTTTCCTGTCAGCAGATCTGTATGAGGGATTGGTATCTACAGGAGTTCTGTTTAGTCTTATATTGGCGCCTTTTTGGGTACATAACATTAACTTTTAAAGGTTCTGAAAACCTTCTGATGTCTTATTTTAGTGTTTTAACCCCTTCCTTATTTTTTGTGCCACCAATTTTACCTCATGATGTCACAAGCTCTGCACATTTACAATTGATGAAATACAACTTTGCAGTTTGAAGGGGTTTTGTTTCTATGGCGCACTTTAGGATATAAATGACACGTTACCTTTATCTGCAGGTTGATCTGATTACTGAGGTTTTGTTTTAACCATTTTTCTACTTTTTACTCCAGTGTTTACCAACCAGGTTGCCTCCAGCTGTTACAAAACTACGACTCTCAGCATGCCTGGACAGCCTTTGGCTGTCTGGGCATGCTGGGAGTTGTAGTTGTAACAGCTGAAAGCACCCTGGTTGGATAACACTCCTTAAAGGGGTACTACCATGGAAAACTTATTTTTATTTTTTAAATTGACTGGTGCCAGAAAGTCTCAGGTTTGTAAATTACTTCTATTGAGAAAAATCTTAATCCTTCCAGTACTTATTAGCTGCTGAATACTACAGAGGAAATGGTTTTCTTTTTGAAACACAGCTCTCTGCTGATGTCATGACTACAGTGCTCTCTGCTGACATCTCTGTCCATTTTAGGAACTGTCCAGAGCAGCATATGTTTGCTATGGGGATTTTCTCCTCTGGACAGTTCTTAAAATGGACAGATGTCAGCAGAGAGCTACGTGTTCCAAAAAGAAAACATTTCCTCTGTAATATTCAATAGCTAATAAGTACTGGAAGGATTAAAAAAAATAAAATAATAGAAGTAATTTACAAATCTGTAACTTTCTGGTACCAGTTGATTAGAAAAAAAAATTTCTGTGGGAGAACCCCCTTTAAGGACGAAGAGATTTTTGCCCTTTAGTTTTTTTTCCACCTCGCCTTCTAATAGCCATAACGCTTACAGACTTATGAGGCCTTATTGTACTTGGTAATGACTTTATGCATTTTACCATAAAATGTATTGAGAAACCACAAAGAAAATAACTTTAGTTAGGGTGGAATTAAAAAAAATAACTAAAAAACTTGGCTCCAGTTTATACGCAGTGCACTCTTCGGTCCAAATGACACTTTATGTTAATTTTGTAGGTCTAAATGATTACAACAATACCCAGTTTTATATGGGATGTTTTACCACTTTAAAAAAGTTATTTTTTCAATAAAAAGGAGTGCTTCAGAATGTCTTCCTCTTCTGTCTAACTCTCTGATAAGTGGGCCATTATTTATTTTAAAGATATATATAATTTTTTTTGCCGTGGTCTGTAGTTTTTATGGGTACAGCTTTTTGTTTTGATGGGAGTTTTTGATTGCTTTAAAAAAAAAAAAAAATCTGGTATATGAAGTGACCTAAAGTAAGCAATTCTGGACAAATATTTTTTTTTATCTTCATGCCATTGGCTATACAGTTTCATTAACATTATATCGGGGAAAACTGTACAATGGAGGCTCTAGTACCCTATTGGGCGCCTTTAGCTTGGCTTCAAATCTATTAACATTTCATTGACATTTTATTTATTTTTTTAAATTGCCCATGGGGAACTTCTACATGGAATATTTCGCTTACATACAATGAATGATGCTGTGCCATAGCACAGCATTGATCAATGTTATCGGCATTACTACAGGCTGCTGAAGCCTGTCCTCTTAGCTGATCAAGACCCTGCAATTTTGCAACAGTGGTTTCCATTAGCTCCCTGAACTAACAGCACTAGTTTTTTTTAATCTGTTTTAGAAGCTATGATCAACTTTTATTGCAGCGTCTAATGGGTTATTGCCAGACATCAACCAAACTGACTGTCTAGCATTAGCCTTGGGTGCGAACAGCAAATGGGACCCATGGGTATGAAGCACGCTCAGCTGTTAGGGATTGGTCTTGTTTTTTTTTTGTTTCTTTTTTGGGGGGGGGGGGGGCGGCATGTCTTTATCTGTACCTCGATGGGGTGCATAAGACTTTGTGCACACTGGTCTACTTTTGGTGGAAAAAAACAAATGTAATTTCTGACTATTTTTTTTCCTGTAGTGATTGAATATTATAATTGTGGTAGCTTGGGGGGGGGGGGGGGGGGGGTGTAGGGTATGGGGAGTGTAGCTGTGCAGGTAATAAAGAGTGTTTGTTAACCCTTGCTGTTCGTGAGGCCAGGGTGAGTGCTCCTCAATAGCTTTTCTTACTGCCGGTGTGAGGTGGTTTTTTGCGCCCCCGTAGATCCATGCGTCCGCTCCTCCCCCAGCTCTCCGAACATTTCCGAAGCTAGAACTGGGGGAGGGCAGAGCAAGGGGAGAGAGAAGGTCCAGGCCCCCTCCCTGAGCTCGGCTGGACGCAGATCTCTATGGCACGCCCCCTCCCTGAGGACATAGATCGCCACGGCAGGTCCCTCCCTCATCTCCCCGAGCTGAGGATGTAAATCTCCACGGCAGGTCCCCTCCCTCATCTCCCCTCCCTGAGGACATAGAGCAGTGCTCCCAATGAGCTCTATGTGTAAAGGGGGACATACTGCACGGGCTAAAGGGGGACATTTAGCCCGTGCAGTATGTCCCCCTTTACACATAGAGCTCATTGGGAGCACTGCTCTATGTCCTCAGGGAGGAGAGATGAGGAAGGGGACCTGCCGTGGCGATCTATGTCCTCAGGGAGGGGGCGTGCCGTAGAGATCTGCATCCAGCTGAGCTCAGGGAGGGGGCGTAAACCTCCCCCCCCCCCCCCCTGCTCTGCCCTCCCCGAGCTCTAGCTTTGGAAATGTTCGGAGAGCTGGGGGAGGAGCGGACGCATGGATCTACGGGGGTGCAAAAAAACACCTCACACCGCCCTTCCCAGGAACAATAGGGAGGTAGATGATACTGAGTTTAAGTAGATAGTAATAATGGATTGTCCACAATCGGAAAGCTTCTTGTAAACAGTGTTAACTTTACTGAAGATTTTCTGTACACTTCATCAACATAACAGTCTCTCATCAATACAGCTTCCTTTTGGAGATTGACAATGGTTGGGACTTTAGCTTTAAGAGTCTCTAGACTATTGCTCTGCTCCACTGAATTTGGAGAATTAGTTGCGGTCCAGTAGTCAGGCTAGTATTCGCAGGAATTAGTATAAGACTCACGATTTTTGGTTCAGCTGAGGCCGTAGGGTTTGAGGCCTAGCGTGTCGTTGAAAGTTGCGTGGCACCCCGTCCTGTTAGTTCGGCATCCACGAGAGCAGCAACCCAAGAGAGCGATAATTGGACGCAGCTTCCTTATATGGGCAGGGGCTAGACCAAAGCTAATTGGTCCATACGGATGTCAATCACCATTACAGAGAATGCTGGGTAACACGTGACCCAAGGACCTCCTAAGGTCCTGCAACATACCATAGAGGTTACTAGCTTGGTCACATGACCGAAGGTCCTGTGACGCTGAACAAGGTAAGAACTATACTTTCCTATATAATATAGATAGAATTACTAATATATACACTTATTAATATACAAGTTAAACTTAAGGAGAGGTGACTAGGGGCTGTCCCACCTGAGGAACCCTACCTGAACGTAGTTACTGACTTTGGGGACCTCTACACTAGGTACTGGATGCAATACGGTACCGGGACACCACAAACCTCCTTACTTAAAGATAAGTCGGCCTCGTCGTCAGTCCCCTAAGACACAGGGAAAGAAGTGAAGGTCTGGTACAACCTATAAAACCTACTTAACATTTATTTTTGGTGTACATAAATTGGTTTGGGTAAACTCACGAACAAGGTTGGTTAGTTCATTAATTTAGTAACAGGATGATATTAGTCACATGAGATACATCCTCCTTAGCATTTTCTTTTCTCTAGCTCCCTAGACAATTGAAATCTCACTATACATTTGTGCCATATTAGCTACCTGTTTAGTACACTGGAAGTATATTGGCTTGCCCGAGGCTTTCTACCAATAAGGGTGGCTACTAGGGTCTATTGGCTACACGCTCCTATCCCTAGAACACAACAGATAAACCTTATCTAGGTTACCTTTTAAGTACGTGCATTACCTTTAAGCTAGCAAGAGTATCTACTGGCCAGGCAGAACATCGCGCACACGTATAAGAACAGAGAATTAGTGTACATGACAGTGGCAGGAATTGGAAAAATAACATTAGCTACAATTCCCAAGGCACTTACTTTAGTGTGTGATCCATTTTTGTTTGGTGTACTAAATTTAAGTGAAGTAAGTACACTTAAGTGATTGTTTTGTGAAGTACTATGTGTTTAGTACTGTGTGAGGTAGGTCAGTCTTGATATCTTAAAGGGGTACTCCGGTGAAAACCTTTTTTCTTTTAAATCAACTGGTGGCAGAAAGTTAAATATATTTGTAAATTACTTCTATTAAAAAATCTTTAACCTTCCTGTACTTATTAGCTGCTGAATACTACAGAGGAAGTTCTTTTCTTTTTGGAATGCTCTCTGATGACATCACGACCACAGTTCTCTCTGCTGACATTATTATAAGAATAACGCTTTATTTATTGTTGTCCTTAGTGGGATTTGAACCCAAGTCCCAGCACTGAAAGGCAGCAGTGCTAACCACTGAGCCACCATGCTGCACATAGCATGCATCTGCTATGCATCTGCTATGCATGGTTGCTAAAAATGGACAGAGATGTTAGCAGAGAGCACTGTGTTCGTGATGTCATCAGAGTTCCAAAAAGAAAGGAATTTCCTCTAGCATTCAGCAGCTAATAAGTACAGGAAGGATTAAGATTTTTTAATAGAAGCAATTTACAAATATGTTTAACTTTCTGCCACCAGTTGATTTAAAAGAAAAAAGGTTTTCACCGGAGTACCCCTTTAAGGGCAGTTTCCCTTGAGTGGACCTTTGAGACTGACGCAACACCACTTCCTGAATCTCAGGGACTTCTCCGAAGGACAATTCTCTGACAACTTCAATCCCGGTGGGACCCTCTGGTGAATGTGCAACAGGAGTCATACTCTCCACAGGACTGGCGGGATCCATTAGGCTTGGTGAGGGAAGTCCTGGAGTACTTGGTAGAAGAACGGGATTACTTGGAGCTGTTACTGGAGGACACTCTGGGCCAGGCGAAGAGATCAAAGGTGGTTGTACTGCAGACGGCACTGTACCCCAAAGAACATGGCAGGATGCGGAGGAGAACAGTGGAACATCCATTGTGGGGTGGATTCCCTCTCCCGGAACATGCTCTCTTGTTGACCTTGCCTCTGAGGGTGCTGGAGGAGGTGGCTCAGGTAAGTCTTCTTTCCTGCACAGCTTTAGTCTATTTCGGTGGACTACCTGTGGCTGGAACCCCTCCTTCCGTACCTCATAAACGCCCGTGTCGGGGTATGGCAGGGCCGTAATAGTGTAAGGCTCCGTCTCCCCCAGTTTATGCGACCGAGCAAACTTTCAGAGCCAGACTCTATCCCCAAGTTGCAGCGGATGCATGCCGGTTGTAGTCGTTTTGCTGTCTGTACTGAGCCTTGCCCATCTTCTCTACAATATCTTTGGCTTCTTCAATCCTTCTTTGGTGCTCAGAGACCCAATCTTGAGAGGCCAATGGAGAGTTGTTGAAAGGTGCAAGCCGAAGGCTCTATCTTTAGGCAGTTGACCGTGTCGGCCCATCATCAAAAAGAATGGAGTGTACCCGGTGGAACAGTGGACAGTATTATTATAAATTTCCAACAGTTCAGGCAGTAGTCTAGGCCACTCTTCGTGCTTCAAAACAGATGCTGCCCTTAGCATGTGAATAAACACCTGATTAATTCTCTCGCACAGCCCATTCCCTTGGGGGTGATATGCAGTGGTCCTGAGCTTCCTACAATCATGAAACTGACAGAGTTCATGGAACAGTTGAGCTTCAAACACAGTCCCTCGATCAGTCAGGACTGATTCAGGACACCCGAGGGGGTTGGATCCAATGGCTGTAGAAGACCTGGGCGGCCTTCCTGGCAGTAAGATCCTTGACAGGCACAACAACTACTCACTTGGAGTAATGATCCACCATAGTCAAGGCATAGGTGTATCCTGAGCGCGTTGGGGCTAACTTCACGTGATCCAGGGCAACCAGTTGAATAGGCCTATCAGTATGAATGGGATGCAACGGAGCTCTTGCGTCCTTGCGAGAATTCTTGGTGACATTACAGAGTGCATTTGGCACACCACTTCTCTATCTCCACGCATCCCTACCTAGTAGAACCTTCTTCGGATAGTGACCTCGGTCTTGTGGACACCAAAGTGTCCCGACTGGTCGTGATAAGCATTGAGAACCATGGCGGTATCCCTTCGCGGCACCAAGATCTGATGCAGGCCTTCTCCAAACACTGGGTCCAAGGGATTTCGACATAGCAGTCCTTTGTGAAGGAACAGACGATTCCTTTGCCGCCACAACCGCTTCAATTCCAAGTCCTTTTGCGCCTTGCAGAGCCTTGTCAGTACTCTCTTTTGCAGTAAGTAGTCCAAGAGGTCTCCCATGACCCTACTCTCGTCTTGCAGAGTCCTCCAAGTGTACAAGTCTTTGGGTACGTTAGGAGGCCCAGGGTCATCACCTTCTTGAGTGGCTAGAGTGTTCTGGCTCCCGAACCTCTGATAAAAAGGCAGCATCTCCACATCTTCCCATACATCCTCCATGGGGGGCTCCTCACCAGGGGCAATACAGGAGAGCACATCTGCATTAACATTACTCTTTCCACTGAGGTATTTGATATTGAAATCATAGTTGGCCAATCGGGAAGCCCAGCATTGCTCAATGGCCCCCAACTTGGCAGTGTTCAGATGCGCCAATGGATTGTTGTTGGTGTAGACCGTGAAGGGTGTAGCTGCCAAATAGTCCTTGAATTTCTCGGTGACTGCCCAGACCAGAGAAAGGAGTTTGAGTTTAAAAGAACTGTAGTTAGCATCATTCTTCTCGGCACCCCCGAAGATGTCGGCTAGCATAGGCAATGACTCTCTCCTTACCGTCTTGCACTTGCGACAGAATAGCCCCCAATCCTTCAAAGCTGGCATCAGTGTATAACCGGAATGGCTGGCTGTAGTCGGGGTAGGCTAGGATAGGAGGCTCAGTAAGGAGATGCTTCAGAGCCCGAAAAGCCACTTCTTGGTCTTCACCCCACTGTATAGGGATTCTCCCATTATAGTTCTCCTTGGCAATTCCCCATAACAGTGTAGGCAGAGGCCCGGCAATCTGGGTGAAATGAGGAATGAACCGTCTGTAATAACCGGCAAACCCCAGGAAACTTTGAACTTCACGTACAGTTCTGGACGTAGGCCACTCTTTCACGGCACTCACTTTATCGAGATCGGGTTGCACACCTTCAGCACTGACGACATGCCCCAGATAGTGAACCTTGGGCTTCAGCAAGTGGCATTTGGAGGGCTTTTTCAGGCCATGCTGTATCAGGACTTGGAAGACTTCTCTGAGATGTTCAAGATGCTCTTTGTATGTCCGAGAGTAGACGATGATGTCATCCAGATAGAGAAGGACACTCTGAAAATTCAAGTGCCCAAGGCATCTCTCCATCAACTGCTGAAAGGTAGCCGGGGCTTTGAAAGCCCAAATGGCATACTCTTGAACTCGAAGAGCCCCATCGGGGTCACAAATGCCGTCTTTTCTTGATCCTCTTTGGCCATAGGGACTTGCCAGTACCCACTCGTCAGGTCCAGTGTAGAAAAGTAAGCTGCGGATCCCAGAGTGGTGTGGGACTCTTCTATTCTAGGAAAAGGGTATGCATCCTTATGGGTGATGTCATTTTACTTCCTGTAGTCCACACAGAATCGGATAGTTCCATCCTTTTTCTTAACAAGGACTAAAAGAGTGGCCTCTCGGATTACATCAGCTTCCTTCATTTCCTGCAGCAATTTTTTTACAGTCTGGTACATTGCAGGAGCAACCGGCCGGTGCCTCTCCTTGATGGGGGGACTATCCCCAGTTATAATCCAATGCTGGATCATCGTAGTCCTGCCAAAGTCGGTGGGGTGTTTGCTGAAGGCTTCTTGAAACTGTTTAGCCACCCGAATGACTCCAACCTGGTCCGGGGGAGTTTGGTCGTCTCCTATCTGCAACTGAGTCCACCAGGGGTCCTTCCGGTCCTTGTCGGCCCCCGGGGCAATCTGAGCAGTCCACTGTCTGGCCACTTGAGGTTTAGACATCACATCTCGTGGGTCCAGATGCAGCTGAGCAACAGGGGTATACTTGGCCAGTCTTGTGACAGCCGGAGAGAGGTTGACCACTCGAACCGGAACTCTCCCATTCCGCACAGTGACAAGGCTTCTTGCGGCATATACCAAAGGGTAGTCTTCCAATTGTATGGGTTACAGGAGTGCCTGGTACTCTTGATTCTTCACCCCTGGTCGGGCTCGACACCAGATAATAGTTTCTGTCTGTGGCTGCAGCGCGACGGCCCGCATGTCTTGAATTCTCAACCGGCAGATCTCTCCGCGAGGATTGACAAACTTTCGTTCAGCTTGGAGTGTCCTGAGGTGGTGTTGCGTGGCTTTCTGGCCAGAGGGTGACATGTAGGGAATAGAAGCTTGTAAAGAGTTAACTATGTCATGAAAACAGTGTCTCATGATGTTCATTCCCAGAATAAACTCATCTGCAATAACACCTTGTCCCCTAAAAACATGGTTCCCCCACTTGCACTGTGGGCTCCCAGTAGCCATGCTTGGGTACTGGTTTCCCGTTCCCTGCCATTACATGAAAATCTACGTCATGAGGCTTACACAACATTTCAGGACCCCAATACTTGTAAAACACCCCTCGAGGAATAGTAGACACCTGGGACCCAGTGTCAATTAAAGCTTGCAATTTAACCCCTTCTACTACTATTTGTACATAAGGGCAAGGGGCAACATACATAGTCCTGTTAGAGTCCTGTTTTGGTGCTGGTTGATTCCGGACCTTCTGTGATTACTCCCAGGGTGTTGTCCTTGACCCCCAGGGGATGCCCTTTTAAAGCCCAACATTGGCTCTTCCAGTGCCCAGTCTTGTTGCAAGGGCTACAAACAGGCCGTTGAATCCCAGGGGGCTGCACGGGGGGGGGGGGATTAGGCGGCCTGGCAGGATGAGGGGCAGTCACTTTGGAGGACGGGGAATTGGTCCTCCCCACCATTTCTTTCACAGCTTTAGTTAACTGGTCAATGTCTTGCCAGATGTATTGGAAGTCATTGGCCTAGGGACTAGAGGGAGGTGACATGGCAGCAGGTTGGGGTGTAGCTATGGACGGGGCCGGGGCCCCCAAAGGGTCAGTAGAAAGGGAGCTAACTTCTTCGGCTTCGGGCCGGATTCAGTTACCTTAATGGTCAGTCTCTTAAAGGCGGGAAAAGCCATATCGGGGTTTTGAGCTGCCAGCATCCTGAGTGGGGCCTTATCCCACTTATTCTGGGCCCCGTCTATGAACCTGTCCATCAACACCCGGTTACCCTGATCGAGAGTGATGCCGTCTAGCTTTTGTACCGCTTCTAATGCATTCTGCAGGGCCACAGCATAGGCCCGAAGAGTCTCACCTGGTTTCTGTTGTCGCCTGTACAATCTTAAATGTACCTCAGAGGGGGAGTGAGACTTGAACACTTGATAGAGCCCCTCAAAAATCTTCTCCACTGTAGCCTTGTCGGCTGGTGGCCATGTGCGTACTTCCTCCAATGCAGGTCCCTGCAACTGTCCAGTAAGTAACTGCACCTGTAGATGAGGGGAGAAAGCATAAAAAGCGAAGAGGCTGTATACCTTCTCTTTGAAGTCCCTCAGCGTAAACGGATCCCCGCTATAATGTGGGAGAACAGGGTTCCCCAAAAATAAAGGAGTAGCCGCAGGTGCCCTGGAGGTCAGAGCAGCGACTGCCCTGCTGGCTGTACTGGTTCCCCTGAGGAAACCACTGGAGCATCACCACTAGGGGGTGGAGGGTGCAGGTGACGCTGGGACAGGCACTGGAGCAGGGTCCGGTGGTGGAGCAGGTCCCGGAAGTGGTACCGCCACTGTGGGATCCGACATCTTGGCAAATGGGATTGTCCCTTTTAAAGGGAGCTCGGGAACGTCAGTCCCTTTAAGAGACATAGCTGTTCTCTGATCTGGAACTTGAGTGCGTAGATCTCGAACTTGAAAACATCGATCTGGAAATTGAGTGTGTTGATCTGCAACTTGAGTGCGACGATCGGGAGTTGAATATCGTGCAACCAGGACTTTAGTTTAGCCTTCGGTGGGCAGAGTTTCAGGATTGCGCGTGCGGGAAGGACTAGCTGTGCCCTTAACGCTGCAAATTGCGTCTCTGCAGTATTTTTCGCCTCCCCCTTACTTTTCTTGCGCACTTTCTGCACACCGTACCAGCAGCACTGTCCCGTATTTTGCAGGAGATTCACATTACATTTAATAAAGTCTTTCACCTAGGGGGAGTACACTTTACTTGGTGGCAACAACTGGAGGCACACACCCGTATCCTGTTCGTAAGACGCCAAAAAGCTATGTGGTAGCTTGGGGGGGTGTAGGGTATGGGGAGTGTAGCTGTGCAGGTAATAAAGGGTGTTTGTTAACCCTTGCTATTTGTGACGCCAGGGTGAGTGCTCCTCAATAAAGCTTTTCCTACCGCCGCCCTTCCCAGGAACAATAGCGAGGTTGATGTTACTGAGTTTAAGTAGATAGTAATAATGGATTGTCCACAACCGGAAAGCTTCTGTAAACAGCGTTAACTTTACTGAAGATTTTCTGTACACTTCATCAACATAACAGACTCTCATCAATACAGCTTCCTTTTGGAGATTGACAATGGTTGGGACTTTAGCTTTAAGAGTCTCTAGACTATTGCTCTGCTCCACTGGATTTGGAGAATTAGTTGCGGTCCAGTAGTCAGGCTAGTATTAGCAGGAATTAGTATAAGACTCACGATTTTTGGTTCTGCTGAGGCCGTAGGTTTTGAGGTCTAGCGTGTCGTTGAAAGTTGCGTAGCACACTGTCCTGTTAGTCCAGCATCCACGAGAGCAGCAACCCAAGAGAGCGATAATTGGACGCAGCTCCCTTATATGGGCAGGGGCTGGACTAAAGCTAATTGGTCCATACGGATGTCAATCACCATTACAGAGAATGCTGGGTAACACGTGACCCAAGGACCTCCTACGGCCCTGCAACATACCATAGAGGTTACTAGCCTGGTCACATGACCGAAGGTCCTGCGACGATGAACAAGGTAAGTACTATACATTCCTATATAATAGAATTACTAATATATACATTTATTAATATACAAGTTAAACTTAAGGAGAGGCGACTAGCGGCTGTCCCACCTGAGGAACCCTACTTGAACGTAGTAACTCTGACTTTGGGGACCTCTACACTAGGTACTGGATGCAATACGGTACCAGGACACCACATAATATTTTTATAGTTTTGGTTGTTATAGATGTGATATTACCGAATATAGAAAAAAGAATAATGTACCAAGAAGGAGTTGGAATAGAATAACATTTTCTATGTGCGATTGTAATGATGATCTATGCAAGTGATATACAATATTATATTGAAGTGATAATGCAATGTTATAGCGAAAGGAGAACTTTATTGTGGGATAACTGTACAATGGAGGCTCTAGTAATCATATGTTCCCTTCAGGCACGGCTCTTCTTCTCCTCCTGTGAGCCGCAGTGCTGCACATCCTCCCCACGTCGAGAAATTAATGATTTGTGAGCAGCGGGTGCAGGGTTCTGTTCTGATCGGAGAACGGAAGCTGTCACCTCCACAGGTGTTCAATGGGATTTAGATCTGGACTCATTGCTGCCACTTCAGAACTCTCCAGCACTTTGTTGCCATCTATTTCTGGGTGCTTTTTGATGTATGTTCAGGGTCATTGTCCTGCTGGAAGACCCAAGATCTCAGACGCAAACCCAGCTTTCTGACACTGGGCTGTACAATACGACTCAAAATCCATTGGTAATCCTCAGATTTCATGGTGCCTTGCACACATTGCACCTGTCTGACGAAGGGTCCATTCTGGCCGGAAACACGTTACGTTTGTGCTAATAAATTATTCTCTTGGACAATAACTTTGAGTCCTGACTTATCTACTACAATCTGTTCAGCGCCTGAGACCTTGAATTTTACTTTTCCAAGCATTTTCCACCGGGCCAGTGCCCCTGATTCCGGACAAGCTGTGGCTGCAGATCAGAGCTTCATAAAATCAGACGTCTACTGAGGTGTTGTGCTCTCAGCACAACCCTAAATGGTGAGTGTAAAATCACTTATCATAGCATTGTTTTTTAACCTTGACATATTACACTAGGGGCGCGTATCCCCTTTTTCTCTTTTGTTCCTTGCACACATTCAGGGCACCCAGTGCCAGAGGCAGCAAAACCCCAAACCATCATTGACCCTCCACCATATTTCACTGTAGGTACTGTGTTCTTTTCTTTGTAGGCCTCATTCCATTTTCCGTAAACAGTAGAATGATATGCTTTTCCAAAAAGCTCTATCTTGGTCTCATCTGTCCACAAGATGTTTTCCCAGAAGGATTTTGGCTTAATGTAGTCTTGCTTTTCCATGTCTGAGTCAGCAGTGGGGTCCTCCTGGGTCTCCTGCCATAGTGTTTCATTTCAGCCCCAAACAAGTTCCAAAGATATTCAAGGACAACTTGAATATCTTTGGAACTTGTTTGGGGCTACTTATCCACCATCCAGACTATCCTTGACACCTTTCATCAATTTTTCTCTTCCGTCCATGCCCAGAGAGATTAGCTACAGTGCCAAATGTTGCAAACTTCTTGATAATGTTGCGCACTGTGGACAAAGGCAAATTAGATCTCTGGAGATGGACTTGTACCTTGAGATTATTGATATTTTTCCACAATTTTTGTTCTCAAGCCCTCACACAGTGCTCGTCTCCTCTTTCTGTTCTCCATGGTTAGTGTGGCACACACAGACACACAATGCAAAGACTAAGTGAACTTTTCTCTTTTTTATCTGCTTTCAGGTGTGATTTTTATATTGCCCACACCTGCTACTTGCCCCAGGTGAGTTTAAAGGAGCATCACATACTTGAAACAATCTTTATTTTTCCACAATTTTGAAAGGGTGCCAATAATTTTGTCCAGCCCATTTTTGGAGTTTGGTGTGACATTATGTCCAATTTAGCTTTTTTTGCTATATACACACAGGGAATAAACGTGTGTATAGCAAAACCTGTTACTGCAATCCTTTTCTGTGATCAATACTTAACCCCTTAAGGACCAAGGACGTACTGGTACGTCCTTGGTCCTGCTCCCCTGATATAATGCGGGTTACACGGTAACCCCGCATCATATCACGGCGGGCCCAGCGTAATAGTGAAGCCGGGGCCCGCTGCTAATAGCGCGCGGCGCCACGCGCTATTAACCCTTTAGCCGCGCGCTCAGAGCTGAGCCGCGCGGCTAAAACCGAAAGTGAAAGCTGCCGGTTAACTCAGTGGGCTGTTCGGGATAGCCGCGGCTAAATTGCGGCATCCCGAACAGCTTACAGAACAGCGGGAGGGCCCCTACCTGCCTCCTCGCTGTCCGATCGCCAAATGACTACTCAGTGCCTGAGATCCAGGCATGAGCCTTCATGCGGCAGAATCGTCGATCACTGGTTTCCTATGAGAAACCAGTGATCAATGATGATCAGTGTGTGCAGTGTTATAGGTCCCTATGGGACCTACAACACTGCAAAAAAAAAGTGAATGAATATCATTTAACCCCTCCCCTATTAAAAGTTTGAATCACCCCCCTTTTCCCATAAAAAAAACCCAGTGTAAATAAAAATAAACATATGTGGTATCACCGCGTGCGGAAATGTCCGAATTATAAAATATATAATTAATTAAACCGCTCGGTCAATGGCGTGCATGCAAAAAAATTCCAAAGTCCAAAATAGTGCATTTTTGGTCACTTTTTATATAATTTAAAAATGAATAAAAAGCAATCAATAAGTCCTATCAATGCAAAAATGGTACCGTTAAAAACTTCAGATCACGGCGCAAAAAATGAGCCTTCATACCGCCCCATACACGAAAAATAAAAAAGTTATAGGGGTCAGAAGATGACAATTTAAAACGTATTAATTTTCCTGCATGTAGTTAAATCAAACCTATATAAGTAGGGTATCATTTTAATCGTTTGGACCTACAGAATAAAGATAAGGTGTCATTTTTACCGAACAATTACTACGTAGAAACGGAAGCCCCCAAAAGTTACCAAATGGCGTTTTTTTTTTCAATTTTGTCGCACAATGATTTTTTTTTTCCAAAATGGCAAAATGACTGACGTCATTACAAAGTAGAATTGGTGGTGCAAAAAATAAGCCATCATATGGATTTTTAGGTGCAAAATTGAGAGAGTTATGATTTTTTAAAGGCAAGGAGCAAAAAACGAAAATGGAAAAACCCCCGGTCCTTAAGGGGTTAATTTTCTAGAAAAATTTCAGGGGTGGCAACATTTACGGCCATGACTGTAAATATGCAGGAAGACCTTCATAAAGAATATTGGACTTATTGAACAGCTCCATACAATAACATTGGCTCTATATTCTGCAATTTACCGATATGGGCAGAAAAGTAATCCAAAGCATACAGGTCTAAAGAAAAATAGAGACCACTCCTAATTTTACTTAGCAGCATCAGCATCTCTACATTTATAGCAGCCATTCCATTCCCAGTGTCTGTTACATTCCAAAAAAAAGTGTGAAAACCACTGCTGTGGTCATCACTATCCTCTTGCAACAGAACCAGCTGAATGTCAAAACAGTGCAATTAGTACCTAAAAGGTTATTTTAATTAAAAATAACTAGAGAGAAGAGCCATTCTGAAGTTTGCAAAAGATCATTAGGAATGGAGTAAATTCATCCTCTGACGAGTTAAATTTTCAGCTTTGCCCAACACTTAGTCGTCTCATTCTTAGACAGAGACCTGGAGGGGCCTACAAGCCACAGTGTCTTGCACCCACTGTAAACTTTGGCAAAGGACCTGTGATGACATAGGGCTGCTTTAGCAAGGCTGGAGTCGGGCAGATCTAGCCAAATGCAAGGTTATCCTAGAAGAACTGTTTCCTTCTGCTCAGACCATGTTTCCATACTATAAGAATATTTTTTTTTGTCCAGCAGGTCAATGCTCCATGCCACACAGCCAGGTCGTTCAAGGTGTGGATGGAGGACCACTGAATCAAGAACCTTTCATGACCAGTTCAATCCCCAGACTTTAAAACCTGTGGAATTTGATCACAAGGACAATGGATGTCCCACATAGAAGACTTATGAATAAATTGCAGTCTTTTTAAAGGGGTATTCCAGGCAAAACCTTTTTTTTATATATATCAACTGTCTCCGGAAAGTTAAACAGATTTGTAAATTACTTCTATTAAAAATCTTAATCCTTCCAATAGTTATTAGCTTATGAAGTTTTCTGTCTAACTGCTCAATGATGATGTCACGTCCCGGGAGCTGTGCATGATGGGAGAATATCCCCATAGGAAATGCACAGCTCCCGGGACGTGAGTCATCAGAGAGCAGTTAGACAGAAAACATCAACTCAACTTCAGAAGCTAATAACTATTGGAAGGATTAAGATTTTTTAATAGAAGTAATTTACAAATCCGTTTAACTTTCCGGAGCCAGTTGATATATAAAAAAAAGTTTTGGCCTGGAATACCCCTTTAAGCTTGGCCTCCCATATTGTTAAATGGATTAGGCATTGGCTGAGTGACAGACAACGGAGGGTTGTAGTCAATGGAGAATATTCAGAGCAAGGTCTTGTTAGCAATGGGTACCTCAGGGGTCTGTACTGGGACTGATTTTGCTTCATATCTTCATCAGTGATAGGCCTCGATGGTAAGGTATTGGTCTTTTTTGCTGATGACACAAAGATTTGTAACAGGGTTGATGTTCCTGGAGGGATACGCCAAATGGAAAAGGATTTGGGTAAACTAGAGCAATGGTCAGAACTCTGGACACTGACATTTAATGTTAATAAGTCCAAGATAGTGCACCTGGGGCATAAACCCTTCAAGCAGTATATAGAATATGTGATACAGTTTGGGAGAAATGTTTTTAAATACCAAAACTATGAACAGTAAAACCATGGAAAATCATTTGCAGGGGTATTTTAATATTCATAGCTGTACTAGTGTGAATAAACCCTGAGGATATTTATAGTAGCTAAGACCCAGTCTGTGCTTTAGTTTAATCCTGATCCAGTGCAGATTCTTAGTGATACAATGTTTCTCTTTCCCTTCTGTGGGGGATCTTGCAGTTTACTGTGCTAACACTAGAGGTCAGTCTTGTCCCTCTATGTACTGTGCTGACAGCATGGAGGAGATGACAGCTGAAGCTGCTGCTGATTTAAAGGGGGTGTCCACCTCTGGCTGTGCTGAAAGCTGTGATAGGAGAGGGATGCTAATGCTGGTGATGAGGTTGTTCTGCAGCCAATGGCAGGTCTTATAGTATAGGATCATAGGCCGGGCTTTCTGCGTGTCGGCTGTGAACGGTGATGACAGCTCTCTCCACATCTGACTATATCCTGGACTCTGCATTGTAAAGAGATATGTAGAGAGCTCAGGGGCCACAAAACAAAAATATCCAGTAAAGATCATTATGCGACTTCTGAAATGACCCACAGGGTCAACCAGGACCCACGTTCCCGGGTGGAAAATTTCTTCTATCAGTACATGAGCGGAGAATGTATTGCTGCATATGCCCGTTGGCCTCCTCCTCCCCCAATCCATTTCCAGTGATTTACAATAATGACGAGTGGCAGAGGACCCGTCACGTTCAGCTTTATCACGTCAGGCTGAGCGAACGCTTTATCAGCACATTCCCATTAAATGAATCAGATCGATGGCGTTGACTCACGGGTAACAAGAAAGTAACGTGACTCAGTCCATACAATATACAAGAAACATTAATCAGTCTGCCGCATCCTGTGCGGGTATCCTCTTTAGTTGGCGCCACTGCATGAATATGTAGTCCTTATGTAGCCCTCACATTGTCCGGCTGTGGCTGCATTCAAGCAGTATCACCATTGTAGAGACTTGTAGATGTGATGCTGCACCATAGCCAGATAACGATTGTCATATTTTGCGCTTTTCCTTTAAAATCATTTAGGACAATCTGTTGCAATGTCACCAGTGAGACCACAGAAAAAATAACCTAATAGTGCGACCCCCAATATGAATCGGAGGAGTCATAGGCTGTCGGGACATAGAGTTGTGGTTTTTCTGGAGGCACCTGTTTGGGAAACACTACAAATGGACATACAACTATCACCTGACTCCCCCATGAAGGTGCACCTGGACATCATATTGCGTCGGTCATTTCGGCATAAGCTGTCCAGGATGTGTGCATGAGGAGCAGCGTTATCTCTGGCAATTATATGACTTGTATCCTGCACTTTTCAGACCATCATGAACATACAATTCTACCTAGTCTAGACAACCTTATGTTATCAGTCTGGACTACAGTACAGACATTATGGCATCTGTATTCAGTTTCTCCCATTTTCCCCAAAAATAAATTTACCTAAGTCATAGGACTGTCCTGTCTCAAAGCGTGCACATTCAGGGGTGGCCCTGTTACCGAGTCACAAGTGGTCAGACTACTTGTGGCGTACAAGCTAGGGCTGGGCGGTATACCGGTTCATACTGAATACTGAAAGTTTTGTACTGTACTATATGAATTTTTCCCCATACCGCAATACCGGTTTGGCCCCTCCCTCTCTGCAATTAATGAATTATCAACCCAGCATCTGTCCCCACATCGGGGAACTGGTCATATGTGACCCGCAAGTGCTGTTTCCCCCCCCCCCCCCCCTCCCAATTAATTATCAGCCCAGCGCTGCGCTGTCCCCATCTGGGTAAATACTCACATATCACCCGCAAGCGCTTCCCTTCTCGTCCTTCTGTTTGTTGTGTGCCGCCGCCACTGACACTCTATACTGTACGCTATATCCCTATGCCCGGGCTGCAAAAGATAAACAAAATTTAACTTTAACTCACCTTCACCGTCGGTCCGGACCAGCTTCCTGGGGACTGGAACATTGGACAGCAGTCAGCCTATCACCGGCCACAACAATGTTCCGCCTCGGCCGTTGATGCCGGCTGGCTTCTTACATGACAGTGAGCTCAGCCTATCACCGGCTGAGGCGGAACATCACTGCGGCCGGTGATAGGTTGACGGCTCTCCGACGCTCCCGTCCCCAGGAAGAGCGTGAGGCCGACGTAGGAACGTGCGTTAAAGTTTTTGTTTATCTTTTGCAGCCCAAGCATGGGGATACAGCGTACAGTATAGAGTGTCAGCGCCGGCGGCCCGCAACAAACAGAAGGACGAGGAGGGCAGCGATTGCAGGTGATATGTGAGTATTTACCACGATGGGGACAGCGCAGCACTGGGCTGATAATCAATTGGGGGGGGGGGGGAATACCGTTATATACCGTGGAACCTCCATAAGTTACAAAAATGCCGTGATACACATATTTGGTCATACCGCCCAGCCCTAGTACAAGCTTACACTAATATTAAAGGACAATGTTTGTTCCCGCAGTGCAGGTTCTTCATGTGCAGATCTGGCAGGTCTGGAGCATTCTACGCACACTGCGTCCTATAATAACCTGGTGCAGTCACATGTAGTGGATCTTATTCATAGATGACCTTCAACCACCTTGAGAGCTTTTTCAAACTACAGTCCAAAGAACTCTCACCCTACATCTTATAGAGCAAGAGTTATCCCATATCTAGTGATCTCCATATCCAATGTTTTATGTGTCTTGTGATCTCCATATCTACTGATCTAACATTTGGTGATCACCATATCTAGTGATCTCTATATTTAGTAACCTCTATATCTAGTGATCTCCATATCTAGTAATCTTTGAATCTAGTCATCTTATTATATCTGTTGATATACATTGAACCCACCTTTTTGAGAAGACCACCCCCTTTATCCAGAGCAAATTTTATGTGACAGATTTTCAGTTCACCATACACTTTGCATATTGGCCATTGTCTTTGAGAAGACCACCCCCATAGACAACCACTTTTCTCAGACATGTTTTATTGTCTCCATAGCTAGTAATCTCCTATCTAATGATCCCCATATCAAGTGATCTTCAATTCTAGTGATCTCTGTATCTAGCGATCTTCGGTTCTAGTGAGCTTTATATATGGCGATTTCTGTATCTAGTGATCCCTGTATCTAGCTGAATTCAATTGCAGTATCTTATAGGGATCTCCATATCTGGTGGTCTAATATCTAGTGATCTCCATATCCAATGTTCTTGTATCCAGTGATCTCCATAGCTAGTGATTTAATTTCTAGTAATGTTATATAGAGTGATCCCCATATCTAATGATCATCATATGTAGTAAACTGGTGATATATGTAGTGATTTTATAGCCAGTAATCTCTGCATCTAGTGATTTTATGTCTATTGTTCTTCATATCTACTGTTCAAATATTTTGTGATCTTATAGGCAGTGATCTCCATATTTAGGGCTACAAAAATAACCACGTAGGTGGTCACAAAAAAATAAATTTTTTCAATCATTACATATTAATAAATGCATAATAAAAGCAATGCACAAGCCCCCCCTCGATGTTTCACCACATACTGTGGCTTTACCAAGAGGCAATGGGCTATGACCATAGTGCGTTGCCTCTTAATAAAATCACAGTACCTACTAACTCCAGGTCTTTTTTAAGCTCTCCACACATGTCCTCGGCTCTTGGACAACTCTTCTGATTATTCTTCTCACTCCTCACCTGGTTGGGGCAAATTTATGGTGAAATGATTTGTCTTTCCAACAGAGCTCACTGGGACATTCAGAAGCTTAGAAATGCACCTGTAACCAACGCCATTGTTCTGTTTTACAATTAGGTTGTGAAGATCTGGAGAAGGCTCTTTGCTTTTCCCCATCATGAGAGTCTTGTGTTACTCCTTTGCAATGAGACCTTTTTGTAGCCATCAGTTGGGACTGCACTGACAAGGCCTTGGATTGCTTTTTAATTACTGATAGATTTCAGCTGTTGTCTTGGTTTTCCAGGCCCTTTTGCACCTCCCTTTATTCATGTGTTTAAAGGGGTATTTCAGGATTTTTATTTTTATTTGACCATGCTACAGGGGCTTTAAAGTTAGTGCAGTACATAATATATTGTCTGTACCTGTGTGTGATGGTGGTCTCACAATTCTTCTGTGATTATTACCCCAATATTTATTTTTACAAAATTACTCATGTCTCGGGATTTTTCAGGTTGCAGTGCGTCGAGACCTGACATCACTAGTCAGGTGATCAGAGGGAGCCTATCCTGCTTCAATTTTGCAACAGCTGTAGGCCCCCTGGTTAGAAAACACTGTGTTTCAATGGGTGGGGTGGCTGATGTGTGGGAGGAAGGAAAATGATCTCAAACTTTCAAGAATGGAACTGTGGGATGTAAAGTTTGGAGAACAAAATCCAAAAGAAAATACCCAGTTCTGGCAGGTAAGTAACAAAATCACCTTATGGTGGAAAACCCCATTCAGTACTTTTTTCCTGTGTCATTTCATGTTATTATACATACAACATAATCTCTGATCTTATTAGTTTTGGTTTCTTTGTATGTAGGAGTTACTTGGGTTGTTACAAACATCTGGGGAAATTTCAAGTCAGTAGCACCTGGAAATATATTTAGTGACGTCCAATACTTATTATACCCACTGTATCTAGTGACCTCGTATCTGGTCATCTCCATATCTAATGATTTTATACATAGTGATCTCATATTTAGTTAATATCTAGTGATCTTATATCTAGTGATCTCGGTGTCTGGTGATTTCATAAGTGTAGTTCTTGTGTGATCCCTCCGGTGACCTCCATCTCAGGAGGCTGGTGGGTGCCGATCCCCATGGTGACCTCTGTTTCAGGAGGCTGGTTGGTGCTGATCCCCTTGGTGACCTCTATCTGAGGAGGCCTGTGGGTGCTGATCCCCCTGATGACCTCTGTTTGAGGCTGGTGGGTGCTGATCCCCAGGTGACCTCTTTTTTAGGAGGCTGGTGGGTGCTGATCCCCCCCCCCCCCAGGTGACCTCTATCTGAGGAGGCTATTGGGTGCTGATCCCCCAGGTGACCTCTATATTAGGAGGCTGGTGGGTGCTGATCCCCCCCCAGGTGACCTCCATCTGAGGAGGCTGGTGGGTACTGATCCACCAGGTGACCTCCATCTAAGGAGGCTATTGGGTGCTGATCCCCCAGGTGACCTCTATATCAGGAGGCTGGTGGGTGCTGATCCCCCCCTGGTGACCTCTCTCTGAGGAGGCTGGTGGGTGCTGATCCCCCCCCCTGGTGACCTCTCTCTGAGGAGGCTGGTGGGTGCTGATCCCCCCTGGTGACCTCTCTCTGAGGAGGCTGTTGGGTGCTGATCCCCCTGGTGACCTCTCTCTGAGGAGGCTGGTGGGTGCTGATCCCCCCCTGGTGACCTCTCTCTGAGGAGGCTGGTGGGTGCTGATCCCCCCCCCCCCCTGGTGACCTCTCTCTGAGGAGGCTGGTGGGTGCTGATCCCCCCTGGTGACCTCTCTCTGAGGAGGCTGGTGGGTGCTGATCCCCCCCTGGTGACCTCTGAGGAGGCTGGTGGGTGCTGATCCCCCCCCCCCCCCCCCCTGGTGACCTCTCTCTGAGGAGGCTGGTGGGTGCTGATCCCCCCTGGTGACCTCTCTCTGAGGAGGCTGGTGGGTGCTGATCCCCCCTGGTGACCTCTCTCTGAGGAGGCTGGTGGGTGCTGATCCCCCTGGTGACCTCTCTCTGAGGAGGCTGGTGGGTGCTGATGTGTTGCCCCCCATAGCGCCCCCTGCTGTAGACAGTACAGGGTGTGGGCGCTGATCGTGCCTATAATTATCCCCCCTGTGCATGTGTATATATATATATATATATATATATATATATATATATATATTTATCCTCCTCCTGGATATACATAGCTCCCAGAGATCTATTCCTGGCCATATGCTTTGCAGATGCTGGGGCAGGTGAGACTACAACTCCCGTGATCCCCCGGGGCCCCTGCACTCGGCGCCTGCGCACTGGACCTCCGCTCTGTCTCTTTCTCCCGCATCCTCGTCTGCAGCAGCATCAGCACCAGAGCAGCCGAGAGCAGCCGCTGCGTCCTCCCCGCCGAGCATCTCCCGCTGCCCCCGCCGCCCGGTGCTGTGGTCTGCCCCCTCCCCCCCTGCGGCTCCGCGGTCCCCGGACTCCCGTGTATCCCGCACCGTCCCCGGCATCACCCCCCCCCCCCCCCGGACTCTGCAGCAGAGGGGGGAGCAGCCTGACAGGAGAGGACTCGTCACATCTCATCCCCGCAGGAAGGAAGAAGCATGAAGGACCGGACCCAGGAGCTGAGGAGTGTAAGCTGTACCCCCCGTACCCCGATCTGTGCCCCCCGGGGGGAGGGGTGGGGGGAGGAGGAGTGGAGGGCGGAGAGGGAGTGGGTGAGGAGGGTGCATTGCGGGTCTGTGTCTGACTGATTTATGAGCCGAGCAGTGCAGGATCCTGCGCCCACCGCCCGCTGTGTGTGACCACTGTGTGTGCCCACCAACCCTGTGACCTGTATGTGTGTGCCCACCAACCCTGTGACCGCTGTGTGTGTGCCCACCAACCCTGTGACCTGTATGTGTGTGCCTACCAACCCTGTGACCGCTGTGTGTGCCCACCAACCCTGTGACCACTGTGTGTGCCCACCAACCCTGTGACCGCTGTGTGTGCCCACCAACCCTGTGACCGCTGTGTGTGCCCACCAACCCTGTGACCACTGTGTGTGCCCACCAACCCTGTGACCTGTATGTGTGTGCCCACCAACCCTGTGACCTGTATGTGTGTGTGCCCACCAACCCTGTGACCACTGTGTGTGCCCACCAACCCTGTGACCACTGTGTGTGCCCACCAACCCTGTGACCACTGTGTGTGCCCACCAACCCTGTGACCACTGTGTGTGCCCACCAACCCTGTGACCTGTATGTGTGTGCCCACCAACCCTGTGACCACTGTGTGTGCCCACCAACCCTGTGTCCACTGTGTGTGCCCACCAACCCTGTGACCACTGTGTGTGCCCACCAACCCTGTGACCACTGTGTGTGTGCCCACCAACCCTGTGACCTGTATATGTGTGCCCACCAACCCTGTGACCACTGTGTGTGTGCCCACCAACCCTGTGACCTGTGTTTGCCCACCAACCCTGTGACCTGTATGTGTGTGCCCACCAACCCTGTGACCTGTATGTGTGTGCCCACCAACCCTGTGACCGCTGTGTGTGTGCCCACCAACCCTGTGACCACTGTGTGTGCCCACCAACCCTGTGACCTGTATGTGTGTGCCCACCAACCCTGTGACCGCTGTGTGGGCCCACCAACCCTGTGACCTGTATGTGTGTGCCCACCAACCCTGTGACCGCTGTGTGTGCCCACCAACCCTGTGACCTGTATGTGTGTGCCCACCAACCCTGTGACCACTGTGTGTGCCCACCAACCCTGTGACCACTGTGTGTGCCCACCAACCCTGTGACCTGTATGTGTGTGCCCACCAACCCTGTGACCTGTATGTGTGTGTGCCCACCAACCCTGTGACCACTGTGTGTGCCCACCAACCCTGTGACCACTGTGTGTGCCCACCAACCCTGTGACCACTGTGTGTGCCCACCAACCCTGTGACCTGTATGTGTGTGCCCACCAACCCTGTGACCACTGTGTGTGCCCACCAACCCTGTGTCCACTGTGTGTGCCCACCAACCCTGTGACCACTGTGTGTGCCCACCAACCCTGTGACCACTGTGTGTGTGCCCACCAACCCTGTGACCTGTATGTGTGTGCCCACCAAGCCTGTGACCTGTATGTGTGCCCACAAACCCTGTGACCGCTGTGTGTGTGCCCACCAACCCTGTGACCTGTATGTGTGTGCCCACCAACCCTGTGACCTGTATGTGTGTGCCCACCAACCCTGTGACCACTGTGTGTGCCCACCAACCCTGTGACCACTGTGTGTGTGCCCACCAACCCTGTGACCTGTATGTGTGTGCCCACCAACCCTGTGACCTGTATGTGTGTGCCCACCAACCCTGTGACCACTGTGTGTGCCCACCAACCCTGTGACCGCTGTGTGTGTGCCCATCAACCCTGTGACCGCTGTGTGTGTGCCCACCAAGCCTGTGACCACTGTGTGTGCCCACCAAGCCTGTGACCACTGTGTGTGCCCACCAACCCTGTGACCACTGTGTGAGCCCACCAACCCTGTGACCACTGTGTGTACCCACCAACCCTGTGACCTGTATGTGTGTGCCCACCAACCCTGTGACCACTGTGTGAGCCCACCAACCCTGTGTCCACTGTGTGTGCCCACCAACCCTGTGACCGCTGTGTGTGCCCACTAACCCTGTGACCACTGTGTGCCCAGCAACCCTGTGTCCACTGTGTGTGCCCACCAACCCTGTGACCGCTGTGTGTGCCCACCAACCCTGTGACCGCTGTGTGTGTGCCCACCAACCCTGTGACCGCTGTGTGTGCCCACCAACCCTGTGACCGCTGTGTGTGTGCGCCCACCAACCCTGTGACCTGTATGTGTGTGCCCACCAACCCTGTGACCGCTGTGTGTGCCCACCAACCCTGTGACCTGTATGTGTGTGCCCACCAATCCTGTGACCGCTGTGTGTGCCCACCAACCCTGTGACCTGTATGTGTGTGCCCATCAACCCTGTGACCGCTGTGTGTGCCCACCAACCCTGTGACCTGTATGTGTGTGCCCACCAACCCTGTGACCACTGTGTGTGCCCACCAACCCTGTGACCGCTGTGTGTGCCCACCAACCCTGTGACCACTGTGTGTGCCCACCAACCATGTGACCACTGTGTTTGTCCACCAACCCTGTGACTGCTGTGTGTGTGCCCACCGCCTGCTGTGTGTGACCGCTGTGTGTGTGCCCACCAACCCTGTGATCGCTGTGTGTGCCCACCAACCCTGTGACCACTGTGTGCCCACCAACCCTGTGACTGCTGTGTGTGCCCACCAACCCTGTGACCGCTGTGTGTGTGCCCAACAACCCTGTGACCGCTGTGTGTGTGCCCACCAACCCTGTGACTGCTGTGTGTGTGCCCACCAACCCTGTGACCGCTGTGTGTGCCCACCAACGCTGTGACCGCTGTGTGTGCCCACCAATGCTGTGACCGCTGTGTGTGTGTGTGTGCCCACTAACCCTGTGACTGCTGTGTGTGTGCCCACCACCCCTGTGACCGCTGTGTGTAAGCCCTCTAACCCTGTGTGACCGCTGTGTGTGCCCACCATCCACCCGTGTGACCGCTGTGTGTACCCACCATCCACCCGTGTGACTACTGTGTGTGTCCCCACCATCCACCCGTGTGACTGCTGTGTGTGCCCACTGCCCATGTGACCGCTGTGTGTGTGCCCACCATCCACCCGTGTGACCTGTGTGCCCACTGCCTGTGTGACTGCTGTGTGTGCCCACCATCCACCCATGTGACCGCTGTGTGTGCCCACCATCCACCCGTGTGACCGCTGTGTGTGCCCACCATCCACCCGTGTGACCGCTGTGTGTGCCCACCATCTACCCGTGTGACCGCTGTGTGTGCCCTCCACCCATGTGACCGCTGTATGTGTGCCCACCACCCACCCGTTTGAGCGCTGTGTCTGTCCACCGCCCGTGTGACCGCTGTGTGTGCCCACCGCCAGTGTGACCGCTGTGTGTGCCCACCGCCCGTGTGACCGCTGTTTGTGCCCACCGCCTGTGTGACCGCTGTGTGTGCCCACCACCCGTGTGACCGCTGTGTGTGTGCTCACTACCTGCTACGTGTGACCGCTGTGTGTGTATCCACAATGTGTGACAGCTGTGTGTGTGCCCGCCCACTACTTTTGACCGATGTGTGCCCAACGCCCGCTATTTTCCCACTGCCCCCTATGTGCGTATGCTGTGTGTGCCCACCACCCGCTAAGTGTGACAATGTGTGACAGCTGTGTGTGTGCCCGCCCACTACTTGTGACCGATGTGTGCCCAACGCCCGCTACATGTGACTGCTGAGTGGCCACCAACCACTACGTTTGATCGTTCTGCGTGCCATCCACCTGCAACGTGTGACCACTGTCCATGGCCGCTACTTGTGACCGCTGTCTGTGTGTGCCCGCAACGTTTGAGCACTGTGTGTATGCTCACTACGTGTGACTGCTATGTGTGTGTGCTCGCTATGCGCGACCGCTGTCTGCCCACTGCCTGCTATGTGAAATGGCTGTGTGTGTGTGCCCGCCTCCAACTATGTGTGACGCTGTGTGTGTGCTTGCCTCCTGCTACGCATGACCACTCTGTGTGTGCCCACTGCCCATTATGTGTGACCAGTGTGTGTGTGCCGTCTGCACGTGACTGATGTGTGTGCCCTTTGCCTGCAAAGTGTGATCGCTGTGCATGTGTGCCCACCTCCCACAAAGTGTGAGCACTGTGAGTGCCCACCACCAGCTTCGTGTACCACTGTGTGTGCCCGCCGCCCTCTACTTGTGACCGTTGTTTGTGTGCCCACGGCCTGCTGCATGTGACTGCTGTGTGTGTGACCGCTACGTGTGACTGCTGTGTGTACCTACCGCCCGCTATTTGTGATAACTGTGTGTGCCCGCTACTTGTGGCCTGTGTGTGTAGGCCCGCCGCCTTTTATGTGTAATCGCTGTGTGTGTGGCCATCGGGCGCTATGTTTGACCGCTTCCAGTGTGCCTCCCGCCTGCTATGTGATTACTGTGTGTGTGCCTGCTACGTATGACTGCATTGTGTGTGCCCACCACCCGCTATCTGTGACCACTGTGTGCCCACTATGTGTGAATGCTGGGTGTGTGCCCACTGCGAGTGACCACTGTTTGTGTGCCCGCTATGTGTGACTTCTGTGTATGCGCACCGTGCACTATGTGTGACCGTGGTGTGTGTACCAGCTGCCTGCTAGTTGTGACTGATGTGAGTGCCCATTTCTGGCTACATGTGACCACTGTGTGCCCGCCGCCTGCTAGTTGTGACCGATGTGAGTGCCCATTTCTGGCTACATGTGACCACTGTGTGCCCGCCGCCTGCTACTTGTGACCGATGTGAGTACCCACTTCTGGCTACGTGTGACCACTTACATGGGACTGATGCCTGTGTACCCACTATGTGTGACTTATGACTATTGTGTGTGTGCCAACTGCCCGCTATGTGTGACCACTGTGTGTGACTACTGTGCCCACGTCCCTCTACATGTACCCATTGGCCACTACGTGTTACCGTTGTGGATTGTTGCCCACCGCCCACTAATGTGACTGCTGTGTGTACCAGCTATGAGTGACCACATTATATGTGACCGATGGTTGTGTTCCTATCGTCGGCAATGTGTGACAGCTGTGTGCGTGCCCACCGCCTACTTTGTGTAACCACTGTGTGTGCCCGCCACCCGCTTCAAGTGACTTTTGTGTGTGTGTACCCGTTACATGTTACTACTGTATGTGTGACCGCCGCCTGTGTGCCCACCACCCGCTACATATGGCCACTGTGTGCCCGCCACTTGCAACATGTGACCACCACTGTGTGTCCACTGCTACATGTAACTCATGCCTATGTACCTGCTATGTGTGAAAGCTGTATGTGTGCCTGCTAGAGGGACCGCTGCCTGTGTGCCCGCCACCCATTACGTGTGACCACTGTGTGTGTCTGCCACTCGCTACAAGTGACTGCTGTCTGTGAACCCGCTATGTGTGAACACTTCCTGTGTGTCTACCACCCGCTATGTGTGACCACTGCATGTATGCCCACCACCTGCTACATGTGATCGCTGCCTGTGTGCCGACCACCTGCTATGTGTGATTGTTGCCTGTGAGCTCGCCACCCGCTGTGTGACCACTGTTTTTGTGCCCATTGCCTGCTAAGTTTGACTTCTGCTTGTGTGCCCACTGCCTGTATTATGTTACTGCTGTGTGCCCACTGCCTGCTACAAGTGACTGCTGCCTGTGGGCCCACCACCTGCTACAAGCGACCACTGTGTGTGTGTCCACCACCTGCTACGTATGGCGGCTACGTTAGTCCGCTGCCTGTGCCTGCCACCCTTTATGCGTGACTGATGTCTATGTGCACACCAACCATTTGGTGTAACCATTACCTGTGTGCCCACTGCCCGCTACGTGTGAAACTGTTTCTTGGCCCACCGCCCACTACATTTTAATGATGCATGTGTGCCCGCTATGTGTGACTGGTGTGTGTGTGCCCACCACCTGCTATGTGTGACTGCTGCCTGTGTGCCCACCGCCCGCTATGTGTGACTGCTGGCTGTGTACTCCCTGCACACTATGTGTGACTTCTGTCTGTATGCCCACCGCCTGCTATGTGTGACTGCTGCCTGTGTACTCCCTGCACACTATGTGTGACTTCTGTCTGTATGCCCACCGCCTGCTATGTGTGACTGCTGCCTGTATGCCCACCGCCTGCTATGTGTGACTGCTGCCTGTGTACCCCCTGCCCACTATGGGTAACTGTTGCTTGTGTACCCACTGCCTGCTATGTGTGACTGCTGCATGTGTACCACCTGCCCTCTATGTGTAACTGTTGCTTGTGTGCCCATCCCCTGCTACACATGACTGCTGTATTTGTGCCCACTGCTGCTACAGGTAACTGCTGTGTGTGTGCCCGCTTGTGGTGCTGTATCTTGGACTATGTAGTGTATCATTGTTTGGTCACTACTTTGGTGTGGTTATTTTTGTACTCGTGGCTTCATTCATTACTTCCCTTCATTCATAACTCTGGGTCATTCATGTGTGTGTGTGCCAGACCGGCAGCTGTGGAGCACATATCCCAGAGGGAGATCGATGACTCCAGGCCGTAGTACATGTGTGTAGTGCTCTCTGTACATGTGTTTAGTGCTCTCTGTACATGTCTGTAGTGCTCTCTGTACATGTCTGTAGTGCTCTCTGCACGTGTGTGTAGTGTGCTCTGTACGTGTGTGTAGTGGGCTCTGTACGTGTGTGTAGTGTGCTCTGTACGTGTGTGTAGTGTGCTCTGGATGTGTGTGTAGTGTGCTCTGGACGTGTGTGTAGTGCGCTCTGGACGTGTGTGTAGTGTGCTCTGGACGTGTGTGTAGTGTTTCCTCTTTACGTGTGTGTAGTGTTTCCTCTTTACGTGTGTGTAGTGTTTCCTCTTTACGTGTGTGTAGTGTTTCCTCTTTACATGTGTGTAGTGTTTCCTCTTTACATGTGTGTAGTGTGCTCTGGACGTGTGTGTAGTGTCCTTTGGACGTGTGTGTAGTGTTTCCTCTTTACGTGTGTGTAGTGTTTCCTCTTTACATGTGTGTAGTGTTTCCTCTGTACATGTGTGCAGTGTTCTCTGTACATGTGTAGTGTCCTCTGTACGTGTGTGTAGTGTGCTCTGGACGTGTGTGTAGTGGGCTCTGGACGTGTGTGTAGTGGGCTCTGGACGTGTGTGTAGTGCGCTCTGGACGTGTGTATAGTACGCTCTGGACGTGTGTGTAGATCTGGTTGTATGATTGGATTGGTTCTGTTTATAACAGTCTATATACATGTGATCTGGTTGTATGATTGGATTGCTTTTGTATATGCCCGTCTATATACATGAGATCTGGTTGTATGATTGGATTGTTTGTGTATATATCTGCCTATATACATGAGATCTTGTATGATTGGTTCTGTATACACCTGCCTATATACATGAGATTTGGTTTTATGATTAGATTGGTTCTGTATACACCTGTCTATATACAGGAGATCTGGTTGTATGACGGTATTGGTTCTATATACACCTGTCTATATATATGCTCTGTACATGTGTGTAGTGTTTCCTATTTACATGTGTGTAGTGTGCTCTGTACATGTGTGTAGTGCGCTCTGTACATGTGTGTAGTGTCCTCTATACATGTGTGTCGTGTGCTCTGTACATGTGTGTAGTGTTTCCTCTTTACATGTGTGTAGTGTCCTCTGTACGTGTGTGTAGTGTCCTCTGTACGTGTGTGTAGTGGGCTCTGTACATGTGTGTAGTGTGCTCTGTACGTGTGTGTAGTGTGCTCTGTACATGTGTGTAGTGTGCTCTGTACGTGTGTGTAGTGTGCTCTGTACGTGTGTGTAGTGTGCTCTGGACGTGTGTGTAGTGTGCTCTGGACGTGTGTAGTGTTTCCTCTTTACATGTGTGTAGTGTGCTCTGTACGTGTGTGTAGTATCCTCTGGACGTGTGTGTAGTGTTTCCTCTTTATGTGTGTGTAGTGTTTCCTCTTTACATGTGTGTAGTGTTTCCTCTTTACATGTGTGTAGTGTTTCCTCTTTACATGTGTGTAGTGTTTCCTCTTTACATGTGTGTAGTGTTTCCTCTTTACATGTGTGTAGTGTTTCCTCTTTACATGTGTGTAGTGTTTCCTCTGTACATGTGTGCAGTGTTCTCTGTACGTATGTGTAGTGTCCTCTGTACGTGTGTGTAGTGGGCTCTGGACGTGTGTGTAGTGGGCTCTGGACGTGTGTGTAGTGGGCTCTGGACGTGTGTGTAGTGGGCTCTGGACGTGTGTGTAGTGCGCTCTGGACGTGTGTGTAGTACGCTCTGGATGTGTGTGTAGATCTGGTTGTATGATTGGATTGGTTCTGTTTATAACAGTCTATATACATGTGATCTGGTTGTATGATTGGATTGCTTTTGTATATGCCCGTCTATATACATGAGATCTGGTTGTATGATTGGATTGGTTGTGTATATATCTGCCTATATACATGAGATCTTGTATGATTGGTTCTGTATACACCTGCCTATATACATGAGATTTGGTTTTATGATTGGATTGGTTCTATATGCACCTGTCTATATACATGAGATCTGGTTGTATGACTTTTTGGAATTAGGTTGTGAAGCCATACTTGTAATAAATTTGTCTATCCGTTACCATTGAATTATTGAGTGATGCTGACATAGTATTGAAAGTAATGGTGACAGAGCAATAAGGTAATAGGGGTATTGTATTAAATGTTGTTGTAGTATTAACAGTAATGGGGACATAAAAGTAACAATAATGGTAACATGGTAATAACACTGTATACATAGTAATCTGTTGTAATGGTTATTTAGTATTAAAAGTAATTGTGACATAGTAATAACAGTAATGGTAATTAACTGTAATGAGGATGTAGTATTAAAAGTAATGGGGACATAATATTAATGGTAATGGTGATGTATTATTAAAAGTAATGGTGACGTAGTATTAATTGTAATGGTGATGTACAATTAAAGCAATGACCCAGTGTTAACAGTAGTGATTACATAGTACTAACAGTAATAATGAAGTAGTATTAATGGTAATCGTGAGATAGGATTAATGGTGATGTAGTATTAACAGTAATGGTGACATAATAATAAAGGTAATGCTGAGATAGTATTTGCAGTAATGATGGTATAATATTAACAGCAATGGGGACTGTTACGCCGAGCGCTCCGGGTCCCCGCTCCTCCCCGGAGCGCTCGCTTCACTCCCTCCGCTGCAGCGCTCCGGTCACGTCCTCTGACCCGGGGCGCTGCGATCCTGCTGCCAGCCGGGATGCGATTCGCGATGCGGGTAGCGCCCGCTCGCGATGCGCACCCCGGCTCCCCTACCTGACTCGCTCCCCGTCTGTTCTGTCCCGGCGCGCGCGGCCCCGCTCCCTAGGGCGCGCGCGCGCCGGGTCTCTGCGATTTAAAGGGCCACTGCGCCGCTGATTGGCGCAGTGGTTCCTATTAGGGTTTTCACCTGTGCACTTCCCTATATTACCTCACTTCCCTTGCACTCCCTTGCCGGATCTTGTTGCCTTAGTGCCAGTGAAAGCGTTCCTTGTGTGTTCCTTGCCTGTGTTTCCAGACCTTCTGCCGTTGCCCCTGACTACGATCCTTGCTGCCTGCCCCGACCTTCTGCTACGTCCGACCTTGCTTCTGCCTACTCCCTTGTACCGCGCCTATCTTCAGCAGCCAGAGAGGTGAGCCGTTGCTAGTGGATACGACCTGGTCACTACCGCCGCAGCAAGACCATCCCGCTTTGCGGCGGGCTCTGGTGAAAACCAGTAGTGGCTTAGAACCGATCCACTAGCACGGTCCACGCCAATCCCTCTCTGGCACAGAGGATCCACTACCTGCCAGCCGGCATCGTGACAGTAGATCCGGCCATGGATCCCGCTGAAGTTCCTCTGCCAGTTGTCGCTGACCTCACCACGGTGGTCGCCCAGCAGTCACAACAGATAGCGCAACAAGGCCAACAGCTGTCTCAACTGACCGTTATGCTACAACAGTTGCTACCACAGCTTCAGCAGTCATCTCCTCCGCCAGCTCCTGCACCTCCTCCGCAGCGAGTGGCCGCTCCTGGGATACGCTTATCCTTGCCGGATAAATTTGATGGGGACTCTAAGTTTTGCCGTGGCTTTCTTTCCCAATGTTCCCTGCATCTGGAGATGATGTCGGACCTGTTTCCCACTGAAAGGTCTAAGGTGGCTTTCGTAGTCAGTCTTCTGTCCGGAAAAGCCCTGTCATGGGCCACACCGCTCTGGGACCGCAATGACCCCGTCACTGCCTCTGTACACTCCTTCTTCTCGGAAATCCGAAGTGTCTTTGAGGAACCTGCCCGAGCCTCTTCTGCTGAGACTGCCCTGTTGAACCTGGTCCAGGGTAATTCTTCCGTTGGCGAGTATGCCGTACAATTCCGTACACTTGCTTCAGAATTGTCCTGGAATAATGAGGCCCTCTGCGCGACCTTCAAAAAAGGCCTATCCAGCAACATTAAAGATGTTCTGGCCGCACGAGAAATTCCTGCTAATCTACATGAACTTATTCACCTAGCCACTCGCATTGACATGCGTTTTTCTGAAAGGCGTCAGGAACTCCGCCAAGATATGGACTCTGTTCGCACGAGGCGTTTCGTCTCCTCGGCTCCTCTCTCCTCTGGTCCCCTGCAATCTGTTCCTGTGCCTCCCGCCGTGGAGGCTATGCAGGTCGACCGGTCTCGCCTGACACCTCAAGAGAGGACACGACGCCGTATGGAGAACCTCTGCCTGTACTGTGCTAGTACCGAACACTTCCTGAGGGATTGTCCTATCCGTCCTCCCCGCCTGGAAAGACGTACGCTGACTCCGCACAAAGGTGAGACAGTCCTTGATGTCTACTCTGCTTCTCCACGTCTTACTGTGCCTGTGCGGATGTCTGCCTCTGCCTTCTCCTTCTCTACAGTGGCCTTCTTGGACTCTGGATCTGCAGGAAATTTTATTTTGGCCTCTCTCGTCAACAGGTTCAACATCCCAGTGACCAGTCTCGCCAGACCCCTCTACATCAATTGTGTAAATAATGAAAGATTGGACTGTACCATACGTTTCCGCACGGAGCCCCTTCTTATGAGCATCGGATCTCATCATGAGAGGATTGAACTTTTGGTCCTCCCCAATTGCACCTCGGAGATTCTCCTTGGACTTCCCTGGCTTCAACTTCATTCCCCAACCCTGGATTGGTCCACTGGGGAGATCAAGAGTTGGGGGTCCTCTTGTTCCAAGAACTGTCTAAAACCGGTTCCCAGTAACCCTTGCCGTAACTCTGTGGTTCCTCCAGTAACCGGTCTCCCTAAGGCCTATATGGACTTCGCGGATGTTTTCTGCAAAAAACAAGCTGAGACTCTACCTCCTCACAGGCCTTATGATTGCCCTATCGACCTCCTCCCGGGTACTACTCCACCCCGGGGCAGAATTTATCCTCTCTCTGCCCCAGAGACTCTTGCCATGTCCGAATACGTCCAGGAGAATCTAAAAAAGGGCTTTATCCGTAAATCCTCCTCTCCTGCCGGAGCCGGATTTTTCTTTGTGTCCAAAAAAGATGGCTCCCTACGTCCTTGCATTGACTACCGCGGTCTTAATAAAATCACGGTTAAGAACCGCTACCCCTTACCCCTCATCTCTGAACTCTTTGATCGCCTCCAAGGTGCCCACATCTTCACTAAATTGGACTTAAGAGGCGCCTATAACCTCATCCGCATCAGAGAGGGGGACGAGTGGAAAACGGCATTTAACACCAGAGATGGACACTTTGAGTATCTGGTCATGCCCTTTGGACTGTGCAATGCCCCTGCCGTCTTCCAAGACTTTGTCAATGAAATTTTTCGTGATCTGTTATACTCCTGTGTTGTGGTATATCTGGACGATATCCTAATTTTTTCTGCCAATCTAGAAGAACACCGCCAGCATGTCCGTATGGTTCTTCAGAGACTTCGTGACAACCAACTCTATGCCAAAATTGAGAAATGTCTGTTTGAATGCCAATCTCTTCCTTTTCTAGGATATTTGGTCTCTGGCCAGGGACTACAGATGGATCCAGACAAACTCTCTGCCGTCTTAAATTGGCCACGCCCCTCCGGACTCCGTGCTATCCAACGCTTTTTGGGGTTCGCCAATTATTACAGGCAATTTATTCCACATTTTTCTACCATTGTGGCTCCTATCGTGGCTTTAACCAAGAAAAATGCTGATCCCAAGTCCTGGCCTCCTCAAGCAGAAGACTCCTTTAAACGACTCAAGTCTGCCTTTTCTTCGGCTCCCGTGCTCTCCAGACCTGACCCTTCCAAACCCTTCCTATTGGAGGTTGATGCCTCCTCAGTAGGAGCTGGAGCTGTTCTTCTACAAAAAAATCCTTCCGGGCATGCTGTCACTTGTGGTTTTTTCTCTAGGACCTTCTCTCCAGCGGAGAGGAACTACTCCATCGGGGATCGAGAGCTTCTAGCCATTAAATTAGCACTTGAGGAATGGAGGCATCTGCTGGAGGGATCAAGATTTCCTGTTATTATCTACACCGACCACAAGAACCTCTCCTACCTCCAGTCGGCCCAACGGCTGAATCCTCGCCAGGCCCGGTGGTCTCTGTTCTTTGCCCGATTTAATTTTGAGATTCACTTTCGTCCTGCCGATAAGAACATTAGGGCCGATGCTCTCTCTCGTTCCTCGGATGCCTCGGAAGTTGATCTCCCTCCGCAACACATCATTCCACCTGACTGCCTGATCTCCACTTCTCCTGCCTCCATCAGGCAGACTCCTCCAGGAAAGACCTTTGTTTCTCCACGCCAACGCCTCGGAATCCTCAAATGGGGTCACTCCTCCCATCTCGCAGGTCATGCGGGCATCAAGAAATCTGTGCAACTCATCTCCCGCTTCTATTGGTGGCCGACTCTGGAGACGGATGTTGGGGACTTTGTGCGAGCCTGCACTATCTGTGCCCGGGATAAGACTCCTCGCCAGAAGCCCGCTGGTTTTCTTCATCCTCTGCCTGTCCCCGAACAGCCTTGGTCTCTGATTGGTATGGATTTTATTACTGATTTACCCCCTTCCCGTGGCAACACCGTTATTTGGGTGGTCGTTGATCGATTCTCCAAAATGGCACATTTCATCCCTCTTCCTGGTCTTCCTTCTGCGCCTCAGTTGGCTAAACAATTTTTTGTACACATTTTTCGTCTTCACGGGTTGCCTACGCAGATTGTCTCGGATAGAGGGGTCCAATTCGTGTCTAAATTCTGGAGGGCTCTCTGTAAACAACTCAAGATTAAATTAAATTTTTCCTCTGCATATCATCCCCAGTCCAATGGACAAGTAGAAAGAATTAACCAGATCCTGGGTGATTATTTGCGACATTTTGTTTCCTCCCGCCAGGATGACTGGGCAGATCTCCTTCCATGGGCCGAATTTTCGTATAACTTCAGGGTCTCTGAATCTTCCTCCAAATCCCCATTTTTCGTGGTGTACGGCCGTCACCCTCTTCCCCCCCTCCCTACCCCCTTGCCCTCTGGTCTGCCCGCTGTGGATGAAATTTCTCGTGACCTTTCCATTATATGGAGAGAGACCCAAAATTCTCTCTTACAGGCTTCTTCACGCATGAAGAGGTTCGCGGATAAGAAAAGAAGAGCTCCCCCCGTTTTTTCCCCTGGAGACAAGGTATGGCTCTCCGCTAAATATGTCCGCTTCCGTGTCCCTAGCTACAAGTTGGGACCACGCTATCTTGGTCCTTTCAAAATTTTGTGTCAAATTAATCCTGTCTCTTATAAACTTCTTCTTCCTCCTTCTCTTCGTATCCCTAATGCCTTTCACGTCTCTCTTCTCAAACCACTCATCCTCAACCGTTTTTCTCCCAAATCTGTTCCTCCCACTCCTGTTTCCGGCTCCTCGGACGTCTTCTCGGTCAAGGAAATTTTGGCTGCCAAAAAGGTCAGAGGGAAAAATTTTTTTTTAGTAGACTGGGAGGGTTGTGGTCCTGAAGAGAGATCCTGGGAACCTGAGGACAACATCCTTGACAAAAGTCTGCTCCTCAGGTTCTCAGGCTCCAAGAAGAGGGGGAGACCCAAGGGGGGGGGTACTGTTACGCCGAGCGCTCCGGGTCCCCGCTCCTCCCCGGAGCGCTCGCTTCACTCCCTCCGCTGCAGCGCTCCGGTCACGTCCTCTGACCCGGGGCGCTGCGATCCTGCTGCCAGCCGGGATGCGATTCGCGATGCGGGTAGCGCCCGCTCGCGATGCGCACCCCGGCTCCCCTACCTGACTCGCTCCCCGTCTGTTCTGTCCCGGCGCGCGCGGCCCCGCTCCCTAGGGCGCGCGCGCGCCGGGTCTCTGCGATTTAAAGGGCCACTGCGCCGCTGATTGGCGCAGTGGTTCCTATTAGGGTTTTCACCTGTGCACTTCCCTATATTACCTCACTTCCCTTGCACTCCCTTGCCGGATCTTGTTGCCTTAGTGCCAGTGAAAGCGTTCCTTGTGTGTTCCTTGCCTGTGTTTCCAGACCTTCTGCCGTTGCCCCTGACTACGATCCTTGCTGCCTGCCCCGACCTTCTGCTACGTCCGACCTTGCTTCTGCCTACTCCCTTGTACCGCGCCTATCTTCAGCAGCCAGAGAGGTGAGCCGTTGCTAGTGGATACGACCTGGTCACTACCGCCGCAGCAAGACCATCCCGCTTTGCGGCGGGCTCTGGTGAAAACCAGTAGTGGCTTAGAACCGATCCACTAGCACGGTCCACGCCAATCCCTCTCTGGCACAGAGGATCCACTACCTGCCAGCCGGCATCGTGACAGGGACATAGTATTTACAGTAAAAGTGATGTTGTATTAATGGTAATAGTTATATATGTAATCTTGCTATTCTATGCTACATGGAAGTTTGCTTTTATGCTTTTGTCTCCTGTTTTTTACCTTCAATAAATTGAAGTTTTTTAGAAGTGCCGGCCATCCAAGTGTTTTTCCTAATAGTTATATGTTATTAATGGTAATAGTGATGTAGTATTAATGGTAATAGTTATATGTTATTAACAGTAATGATGATTTATTATTAATAGTAATGGTGACAAAGTAATAATGGTGATGCTGAGATAGTATTTGCAGTAATGGTGGCATAGTATTAACAGCAATATGCGTAATATTTACAGTAAAGGTGATGTATTATCTGGTAATGGTGACATAATATTAACGATAATGGCGCTGTAGTAATAACGTTATTGGTGATATTGTATTAATTGAAACGTAAACAGTAATAACAGTAATAGTGATGTAGTATTAACAGTATTGATGACATAGTAATAATGGTAATGTTGATGTATTAACAGTAGTAATGACATGTTGTAACAGTTACGGTGATGTAGTTTTAACAGCAATGGAAATGTAGTATGTACAGTAATGGCGGCCTAGGTTTTTACGGTAATATTGTTGTAGTATTAACAGTAATGATGACTTATTAATAACTGTAATTATCACGTAGTATTAACAGCAATGTAGAAATAGTATTTACAGTAATGGTGACGTAATGATAATGGGAACAGTAGTAATAACAAATATGGTAATGTAGTATTAACCATAATGGTGATGTTGTATTAATAGTTATAGTGGTGTAGTATTAACAGTAATAATCACATAATAGTAATAATAGATGTATGGTACTATAGTATTAATAGTAATGGTGCCATAGTAATAACAGTAATGGTAACATAGTAATAACTGCAGGGATGTGGAAATCCTATAGCCCGACGCCCGGGACAAGTAGTTTTGGGCTTCGGGCAGGTGAATTGTTTATAGATTTAGCCCTGTATCGGGCAGGGACAGACAGACTTCCCCCTTATTTTTCTTTAATGTCGGTGTGAGGCGCAGTCTGTACCTCACACCGGCGCTCAGAGTGTATGGAGGGGGCGGCGGCCTCCAGCTGACTGCAGAGCCCCCCCTTATCTCCCCTCCCGGAGGATGGACGGAGCTCAGAAGACACAGCAGGGTGAGAGAGAGGATGTAGACAGCTCCATCCCCCACACACAGCTCCATCCCCCGCACACTGCTCCATCCCCCACACACAGCTCCATCCCCCACACACAGCTCCCCCTCCCCCTGCTCTATCCCTCCCCCTCCCCTGCTCTGTCTAGACAGGACCTAATCCACCACGGGGCGGTTGCTTGTTTGCACGGGGAAAACACAGAGCGGGGGAGGGGGAGGGGGAGGACGGAAATCTCACCTCACACCGGCCGGGACTACAGCTCTGGTGTCCACTCATGGCGGCTCAGGTGAGGAGACCGAGAATACAGGCGGCGGCAGGAAGGGTGGTTGTATATGTAGGGTGTGAGTGTATGTGTGATGTGTGTGTGTGTAATGTATGATGGGGGGGCAGCGGCAGGTGTATGTATGATGTGTGCATATGTATGGTGTATATCAGTGTTTCCCAACCACGGTGCCTCCAGCCCTGGGCATGCTGGGAGTTGTAGTTTTGCAACAGCTGGAGGCACCCTGGTTGGGAAACACTGGTGGATATGTATGGTGTGGGTGTATGTGTGTATGTGTGATGTGTATGTAATGTATGATGTGGGGTGGGCAGCGGCGGGTGTGTGTATGTGTGTATGTAATGTATGATGTGGGGGGCAGTGGTGGGTGTGTGTGTGTATGTATGATATGGGGGCAGTGGCTGGTGTATGTATGATGTGTATGCATGAATGTTTTGTATAGGAGCGGACTGTCACGTCGGGCATTAGGGCAGTTGTGCCATCTAATTTTATTTATTTTTAGTGGCCCCCGCACTAAATTGCACCCCCAGAATCCCCCCCTTCATACTCACCCGACGACCAAGAGCCCCACGGATGCAGACAAACACGCCCGAACCAAAACTACAACTCCCAGCATGTTGGACAATAACCTAAACTGTAGAACTATAAAGTGCAACATGCTGGGAGTTGTAGTTTTGGTTCGGGTCAGCTGCAGAGCTATAGGCTGCATCAGGGCATGCTGGGAGTTGTAGTTACTAACTGTAATTCCCAGTATTCCTTGGCACAGACTATGGCTCTGCAGCTGACACAAACCAAAACTACAACTCCCAGCATGTTACACAATAACCTTAACTGTACTATACAGTGCAACATGCTGCAACACCCACACAACCATAGGCTGTATCAGGGCATGCTGGGAGTTGTAGTTATCTACTAACTAAATGCAACTTCCAGCATTTTCTGACACAAAATGCACCATATAAACTGGAGAAGCAGAACACCCCCCCCCCCCCCAGTAACACATAAGTTCCTATTGAGACTGAAAAATAGTGATTACAATATTTTAAAAAGTGCGTATATATGTGAATAAGCCCCTTTCCTAATAAAAGTTTCCAATTTTCTTTAAATAAAAATAATGTACAAAAATAAACATAAGTGGTATCGCTGCATGTGGAAATGTCCGGACTATTAAAATATGATGTTAATTAAACCGTACGGTGAACGGTGTAAATGTAAATAATAGTCCAGAATTGCTCATTTTTGGTCACTTCATATTAGAAATTTTTTATAAGGTGATCAAAAAGTTATATCTAGACTTTTCTGGGCTTCCCTCGGGGGTAAGAGGATCTAGCTACAGCTCTCCGGCCGCTAATATCCTGGCATACTGCGATCGCCTATTAAACCATTAGATCACCGCTGTCAGCAGTGTCTAAAGGATCTTATATCCATCCCTGGTGGTCTAGTGGGGGGGATCAGACTATTTTGTTGAAATTATTTTATCTACCAGGACAAGTAGATTTTCTTGAGGGACAAGTAGATTGTGTTCCGCTTTAGTCCCTTGGACAAGTAGTTTTTTTTTAAATTTCCACACCCCTGTAACTGTATGGTGAAGTAGTAATAATAGTAATGTTAATGTAGTAATAACAGTAATGGTGATGTAGTAGTTACCATAATGGTGATGTAGTATTATTAGGGAGAGGCCGGACGAAGCTCGTCTGTATGCGCGAAATGTCGGCATCGCCTCCGAGCGCTCCGTGGAACACTGCGTGATCCCGTTACCTTGGACCGGCTTTGTTAGCAGCTGATCACGGACCGAGCTGTGAGTGCACTACACCTCTTGTTGTTTGCTAGTTATATGATACTTCACCTTCGTATGTGCAGGTCCTGCCCACACTCGTCCTAGGAGTCCTCCTTTGTGTATCCCGGCGGATAGTCAGGTCAGGACAGCGCATTATAGGTGTGCCTTCCCTCTTTTCTGTATTTTGTAGTATTGTTAGAAATGATGGCGTAGTATTAACAGTAATGGGGATGTCCTAATAACAGTAATGGTGACATAGTAATAACGGAAATGGTTACATAGTAATAACAGTAATGGTGAAGTAGTAATTACAGTAATAATGATGTAGTTTAACAGTAATGGTGACGTAATGGTGACGTACTAATAACAGTAATGGTGACGTACTAATAACAGTAATGGTGACGTACTAATAACAGTAATGGTGATGTAGTAATAACAGTAATGGTGACGTACTAATAACAGTAATGGTGATGTACTAATAACAGTAATGGTTACATAGTACAAAACAGTAATGGTAAACTAGTAATAACAGTAATGTATAAGTAGTAATAACAGTAATGTTGAAATAGTATTAGCAGTAATGTGACATAGTATTAACAGTAATGGTGAAATAGTATTAGCAGTAATGTGACATAGTATTAACAGTAATGGTGGCGTACTAATAACAGTAATGTTGAAGTTCTATTAATAGGAATGTGACATAGTATTAACAGTAATACTGGCATAGTAATAACAGTAATGGTGATGTATTATTTACAGTAAGGGTGATATAGTATTTATAGTAATGGTGATGTAGTATTTACAGTAAAGGTGATGTAGTATTTACAGTAATGGTGATGTAGTGTTAACAGTAATGGTGATGTAGTATTAACAGGAATGGTAATGTAGTAATAACAGGAATGGTGATGTAGTAATAACAGGAATGGTGATATAGTAATAACAGTAATGGTGACTTGGTAATAACAGTAATGTTGAAGTAGTATTAACAGAAATGTGATATAGTATTAACAGTAATACTGTTGTAGTAATAACATTAATGGTGATAAAGTAATAACAGTAATGGCAATATAGTAATGGTGATGTAGTATTTACAGTAATGGTGATGTAGTAAATACAGTAATGGTGATGTAGTATTAACAGTAATGGTGGCTTGGTAATAACAGTAATGGTGATGTAGTATTTATAGTAATGGTGATGTAGTATTAACGGTAACGGTGATGTAGTAATAACAGGAATGGTGATGTAGTAATAACAGGAATGGTGATGTAGTATTAACAGGAATAGTGATGTAGTAATAACAGGAATGGTGATGTAGTATTTACAGTAATGGAGATGTAGTATTTACAGTAATGGAGATGTAGTATTTACAGTAATGGTGATGTAGTATTAACAGTAATGGTGATGTAGTATTTATAGTAATGTTGATGTAGTATTTATAGTAATGTTGATGTAGTATTTGTAGTAATGGTGATTTACAGTAATGGTGATGTAGTATTTATAGTAATGGTGATGTATTAACCCCTTAAGGACTCAGCCCATTTTCACCTTAAGGACATTTTTTTTTTTATTTGAAACTCTCTGCATATAAGGAAAATAGACATACCAAATAAATTATATATTAATTCACATATACAATATGTCTACTTTATGTTTGCATCATAAAATTGATGAGTTTTTACTTTTGGAAGACACCAGAGGGCTTCAAAGTTCAGCAGCAATTTTCACATTTTTCACAACATTTTCAAAATCTGAATTTTTCAGGGACCAGTTCAGTTTGAAGTGGATTTGAAGGGTCTTCATATTAGAAATACCCCATAAATGACCCCATTATAAAAACTGCACCCCTCAAAGTATTCAAAATGACATTCAGAAGATTTGTTAACCCTTTAGATGTTTCACAGGAATAGCAGCAAAGTGAAGGAGAAAATTCTAAATCCTCATTTTTTACACTCGCATGTTCTTGTAGACCCAGTTTTAGAATTTTTACAAGGGGTAAAAGGAGAGAAATCACCCTAAAATTTGTAATTCAATTTCTCTTGAGTAAGGAAATACCTCGTATGTGAATGTCAAGTGTTCTGTGGGTGCACTAGAGGGCTCAGAATGGAAGGAGCGACAATGGGATTTTGGAGAGTGAGTTTTTCTGAGATGGTTTTTGGGGGGCATGTCACATTTAGCAAGCCCCTATCGTGCCAGAACAGCAAAAAAAAATCCCAACATGGCACTCTATTTTGTAAACTACACCACTCAAGGGGTACAGTGAGCCTTAACACCCCACAGGTGTTTGACGACTCTTCGGTATAGATGGATGTGTAAATTAATATATATATATATATATATATATATATATTTTTTTTTTTTTTTTTTTTTTTTACTAAAATGCAGCTTTTTCCCCAAATTTTACACTTTTACAAGGGTAATAGGAGAAAATACCCCCCCCCCCCCCAAAAAAAAAAAAAAATTGTAATCCCATCTCTTCTGAGTATAGAAATACCCCATGTATGGACGTCAAGTGCACTTTGGGCGCACTACTATGCTCAGAAGAGAAATCACATTTGGCTTTTGGAAAGCAAATTATGCTGAAATGGTTTTTGGGGGGCATGTCGCATTTAGAAAGCCCCTATGGTGCCAGAACAGCAAAAAAAAACAAAAAAAAAAAAAACACATGGCATACTATTTTGGAAGGGACACCCCTCAAGGAGCATTACAAGGGGGTACAGTGAGCCTTAACACCCCACAGGTGTTTGACAAAATAAATTTTCACGGACCACTGTTCCAAAAATCAGACACCAGTGGGGCGTAAATGCTCACTGTACCCCTTATTACATTATTTGAGTGGTGTAGTTTCCAAAATGGAGTCACATGTGGGGGGGGGGGGGGTCCATTGTGCTGGCACTATGGGGGCTTTGTAAACACACAAGGCCTTCAATTCCGGACACATTTTCTCTCCAGAAGCCCAATGGCGCTCCTCCTCTTCTGAGCATTGTAGTTCGCCCGCAGAGCACTTTACATCCACATATGGGGTATGTTCTTACTTTTTTTTCCTGTTTTCCCTTGTGAAAATGAAAAATTTAGGGTAACACCAGTATTTAAGTTAAAACATTTTTTTTTCATTTTCCCATACAACTTTAACGAAAATTCATCAAACACCTGTGGGGTGTTAAGGCTCACTATACCCCTTGTTACGTTCCATGAGGGGTGTAGTTTCCAAAATGGGGTCACACGTGGGTATGTATTTTTTTGCGTTTATGTCAGAACCGCTATAAAATCAGCCACCCCTGTGCAAATCACCAATTTAGGCCTCAAATGTACATAGTGTGCTCTCACTCCTGAGCCTTGTTGTGTGCGTGCCCGCAGAGCATTTTACGCCCACATATGGGGTATATCCGTACTCAGGAGAAACTGCGTTACAAATTTTGGTGGTCTTTTTTGGGGCAACACCAGCATGTTAGTGTAAAATGTTTTCTTTTTTTACACTAACATGCTGGTGTAGACTCCCAACTTTTCCTTTTCATAAGGGGTAAAAGGAGAAAAACAAAACAAAATGTGTAACGCAATTGCTCCCGAGTAAGGAAATACCCCATATGTGGCCCTAAACTGTTTCCTTGAAATACGACAGGGCTCCGAAGTGAGAGAGCGCCATGCTCATTGAGGACTAAATTAGGCATTGCATAGGGGTATTCTACACCAGTGATTCCCAAACAGGGTGCCTCAAGCTATTGCTAAACTCCCAGGATGCCTGGACAGTCAGTGGCTGTCCGAAAATGCTGAGAGTTGTTGCTTTGCAACAGCTGGAGGCTCCGTTTTGGAAACACTGCCGTACGATAAGTTTTTCATTTTTATTGGGAGGGGGGGGGGCAGTGTAAGTGGGTGTATATGTTGTGTTTTACCCTTTATTATGTGTTAGTGTAGTGTAGTGTTTTTAGTGTACATTTACAAGGGTGGGTTTATGGCGAGTTTCCCACTAGGAGTTTGCGCTGCAGTGGAAAATTTACCGCAGCTCAAACTTGAAGCAGGAAACTCACTGTAAACCTGCCCTTGTGAATGTACCCTGTACATTCACATGGGGTGGGGGGGCAAACCTCCAGCTGTTGCAAAACTACAACTCCCAGCATGTACTGACAGACCGTGCATGCTGGGAGTTGTACTTTTGGAACAGCTGGAGGCACGCTGGTTGGAAAAACTTCAGTTAGCTTCTGTTAGCTAACTCATTATCCAACCAGTGGGCCTCCAGCTGCTGCAAAACTACAACCCCCAGCATGCACGGTCTGTCAGTACATGCTGGGAGTTTTAGTTTTGCAACAGCTGGAGGCTCCGTTTTGGAAACACTGCGGTACGAAATGTTTTTCATTTTTATTGGGGGGGGGAGGGGACAGTGTAAGGGGGTGTATATGTAGTGTTTTACCCTTTCTTATGTGTTAGTGTAGTGTTTTTAGGGTACATTTACACGGGCGGGTTTGCGGCAAGTTTCCCGTACTGACAGACCGTGCATGCTGGGAGTTGTACTTTTGTAACAGCTGGAGGCACGGTGGTTGGAAAAATTTCAGTTAGATTTTGTTACCTAACTCAGTATCCAACCAGTGGGCCTCCCAGCTGCTGCAAAACTACAACCCCCAGCATGTACTGATCGCCGAAGGGCATGCTGGGAGATGTAGTTATTCAACAGCTGGAGGTACGCAGCTACAACTCCCAGCATGTCGAGACAGCCATTTGCTGTTCATGCATGCTGGGAGTTGTAGTTTTGCAAGATTTAGAGGGCCACGGTTTAGAAACCACCGCACAGTGATCTCTAAACTGTGACCCTCCAGATGTTGCAAAACTACAAATCACAGCATGCCCAAACAGCAAACAGCCGTCTGGGCATGCTGGGAGTTGTAGTTTTTCAACATCTGGAGGGCTACAGTTTAGAAACCACTGTATAGTGGTCTCCAAACTGTAGCCCTCCAGATGTTGCTAGGCAACAACTCACCGGCTTCCGTAGGATTGCCGCACCAGGGAGCCGCACGTCATCGCCACCCGCCGCCGGTAAGTGACCTCTGGCGCCGGTCACACCACGCTGCCTCTGCTCTGCCAGGACTACAGTGGGTGGGCAGAGCGTGGAACCGAACTTTAACCCCTTAAGGACCCGGGCTTTTTCCGTTTTTTCATTTTCAATTTTTCCTCCTTAACTTTAAAAAATCATAACTCTTAAAAATTTTCACCTAAAATTATATATAATGGCTTAATTTTTGCGTCACTAATTCTACTTTGTAATGACATTAGTCATTTTACCCAAAAATCTACGGTGAAACGGGAAAAAAAATCAATGTGCGACAAAATTGATGAAAAAACACTATTTTGTAAGTTTTGGGGGCTTCTGTTTTTACGCAGTACATTTTTAGTCAAAAATGATACCTTATCTTTATTCTGTAGGTCCATACGGTTAAAATGATCCCCTACTTGTATAGGTTTGAATTTGTATCACTTCTGAAAAAATCATGAATACATGCAGGAGAATTTATACGTTTAAAATGGTAATCTTTTGACCCCTATAACTTTTTTATTTTTCTGTGTTCAGGGCGCTTTGAGGACTCATTTTTTGCGCCGTCATCTGAAGTTTTTAGCAGTACCATTTTTGTTCTGATCAGACTTTTTAATCACTTTTTATTCACTTTTTTGTGGTAAAAAAAGTGATCAAAAAGGCGCTATTTTGGACTTTGGAATTTGTTAGCGCGTACGCCATTGAACGAGCGGGTTTAAAAAGTGGTATATTTTTATAATTCGGACATTTCCGCACGCAGCGATACCACATATGTTTATTTTTATTATTATTTACATAATGGTTTTTTTTATTTTTGGAAATGCCGGGTGATTCAAACTTTTATTAGGGGAAGGGATAATTGAAAGGGTTAATGATTTTTTTTACACTTTTCTTATGCAATATTACAGCTCCTATAGGGGGCTATAACATTGCATGTACTGATCTTTTACACTGATTGATCCATCTCCATAGGAATGCCGGGCACTTTTACTTTCGTTTTTGCTGCGCGGCTCAGCTTTGAGCGCGCGGCTAAAGGGTTAATAGTGCGCGGCACAGCGATCAGTGCGCGCTATTAGAGGCGGGTCCTGGCTTCACCATGACGCCGGGCCCGCCGCGATATGATGCGGGGTCACCGTGTGACCCCGCGTTATATCGCAGGACCGGGACTCATGACGTACGCATACGTCATGGGTCCTTAAGAGGTTAACCCCCCCCAGCCCCCGATCTGCTATTGGTCGGTTGCTTCTGACTGACCAATAGAAGGGATAGGAGGGGTGGCACTCCTCACTCCTATCCCTTCAGGGGGATCGGGGGTGTCTTGGACAACCCCAATCCCCCTTATTTGCCCGGTAAGCGGCGGGGACCGGAGAAACGTATGGTGTACATGTACGCCCTGAGTCCTTAAGTGGTTAACAGTAATGATGATGTAGTATATATAGTAATGGTGATTATAGTATTTACAGTAATGGTAATGTAGTATTTATAGTAATAGTGATGTAGTATTTATAGTAATGGTGATGTAGTATTTACAGTAATCGTGATGTCGTATTTGTAGTAAAAGTGATGTAGTAATAGTAATGGTGATGTAGTATTTACAGTAATGGTGATGTAGTATTTACAGTAATGGTGATGTAGTATTTATAGTAATGGTGATGTAGTTTTTATAGTAATGATGATGTAGTATTTACAGCAATGGTAATGTAGTATTTATAGTAATAGTGATGTAGTATTTATAGTAATGGTGATGTAGTATTTATAGTAATGGTGATGTAGTATTTATAGTAATAGTGATGTAGTATTTATAGCAATGGTGATGTAGTATTTATAGTAATAGTGATGTAGTATTTACAGTAATGGTGATGTAGTATTTACAGTAATTGCAATGTAGTATTTATAGTAATGATGATGTAGTGTATATATAGTAATGGTAATGTAGAATTTATAGTAATGGTGATGTAGTATTTATAGTAATGGTGATGTAGTATTTACAGTAATGGTAATGTAGTATTTATAGTAATGGTGATGTAGTATTTATAGTAATGGTGATGTAGTATTTATAGTAATGGTGATGTAGTATTTATAGTAATGGTGATGTAGTATTTACAGTAATGGTGATGTAGTATTTATAGTAATGGTGATGTAGTATTTACAGTAATGGTGATGTAGGATTTACAGTAATGGTGATGTAGTATTTGCAGTAATGGTGATGTAGTATTTACAGTAATGGTGATGTAGTATTTATAGTAATGGTGATGTAGTATTTACAGTAATGGTGATGTAGTATTTATAGTAATGGTGATGTAGTATTTACAGTAATAGCAATGTTGTATTTATAGTAATGGTGATGTAGTATTTATAGTTATGATGATGTAGTGTATATATAGTAATGGTAATGTAGTATTTATAGTAATGATGATGTAGTATTTACAGCAATGGTAATGTAGTATTTATAGTAATAGTGATGTAGTATTTCTAGTAATGGTGATGTAGTATTTATAGTAATGGTGATGTAGTATTTCTAGTAATAGTGATGTAGTAATTACAGTAATGGTGATGTAGTATTTATAGCAATGGTGATGTAGTATTTATAGTAATAGTGATGTAGTATTTACAGTAATGGTTATGTAGTTTTTGTAGTGATAGTGATGTAGTATTTACATTAATGGTGATGTAGTATTTATAGTAATAGTGATGTAGTATTTATAGTAATGGTGATGTAGTATTTACAGTAATGGTGATGTAGTATTTGAAGTAATAGTGATGTAGTATTTACAGTAATGGTGATGTAGTATTTATAGTAATGGTGATGTAGTATTTATAGTAATGGTGATGTAGTATTTACAGTAATGGCGATGTTGTATTTATAGTAACGGTGATGTCGTATTTACAGTAATTGCGATGTAGTATTTATAGTAATGATGATGTAGTGTATATATAGTAATGGTAATGTAGAATTTATAGTAATGGTGATGTAGTATTTACAGTAATGGTAATGTAGTATTTATAGTAATGGTGATGTAGTATTTATAGTAATGGTGATGTAGTATTTACAGTAATGGTGATGTAGTATTTATAGTAATGGTGATGTAGTATTTACAGTAATGGTAATGTAGTATTTATAGTAATGGTGATGTAGTATTTATAGTAATGGTGATGTAGTATTTATAGTAATGGTGATGTAGTATTTATAGTAATGGTGATGTAGTATTTATAGTAATGGTGATGTAGTATTTATAGTAATGGTGATGTAGTAATTACAGTAATGGTGATGTAGTATTTATAGTAATGGTGATGTAGTATTTATAGTAATGGTGATGTTGTATTTATAGTAATGGTGATGTTGTATTTACAGTAATGGTGATGTAGTATTTTTAGTAATTGTGATGTAGTATTTACAGTAATGGTGATGTAGTATTTACAGTAATGGTGAGGTAGTATTTATAGTAATGGTGATGTAGTATTTACAGTAATGGTGATGTAGTATTTATAGTAATGGTGATGTAGTATTTATAGTAATGGTGATGTAGTATTTACAGTAATGGTAATGTAGTATTTATAGTAATGGTGATGTAGTATTTATAGTAATGGTGATGTAGTATTTATAGTAATAGTGATGTAGTATTTATAGTAATGGTGATGTAGTATTTATAGTAATAGTGATTTAGTAATTACAGTAATGGTGATGTAGTATTTATAGTAATGGTGATGTTGTATTTATAGTAATAGTGATGTAGTATTTACAGTAATGGTGATGTAGTATTTTTAGTAATTGTGATGTAGTATTTACAGTAATGGTGATGTAGTATTTATAGTAATAGTGATGTAGTATTTATAGTAATAGTGATGTAGTATTTATAGTAATGGTGATGTAGTATTTACAGTAATGGTGATGTAGTATTTGAAGTAATAGTGATGTAGTATTTACAGTAATGGTGATGTAGTATTTATAGTAATGGTGATGTAGTATTTATAGTAATGGTGATGTAGTATTTACAGTAATAGTGATGTTGTATTTATAATAACAATGATGTCGTATTTACAGTAATCGTGATGTAGTATTTATAGTAATGATGATGTAGTGTATGTATAGTAATGGTAATGTAGTATTTATAGTAATGGTGATGTAGTATTTACAGTAATGGGGATTTAGTATTTACAGTAATGGTAATGTAGTATTTATAGTAATGCTGATGTAGTATTTATAGTAATGGTGATGTAGTATTTACAATAATGGTGATGTAGTATTTATAGTAATGGTGATGTAGTATTTATAGTAATGGTGATGTAGTATTTACAGTAATGGTGATGTAGCATTTATAGTAATGGTGATGTAGTATTTACAGTAATGGTGATGTAGTATTTATAGTAATAATGATGTAGTATTTACAGTAATGGTGATGTAGTATTTATAGTAATGGTGATGTAGTATATACAGTAATGGTGATGTCCTATTTATAGTAATGGTGATGTATTTACAGTAATGGTGATGTAGTAATGGTGATGTAGTATTTACAGTAATGGTGATGTAGTATTTATAGTAATGGTGATGTATTTACAGTAATGGTGATGTAGTAATGGTGATGTAGTATTTACAGTAATGGTGATGTCCTATTTATAGTAATGGTGATGTATTTACCGTAATGGTGATGTAGTAATGGTGATGTAGTATTTACAGTAATGGTGATGTAGTATTTACAGTAATGGTGATGTACTATTTATAGTAATGGTGATGTAGTATTTACAGTAATGGTGATGTAGTATTTACAGTAATGGTGATGTACTATTTATAGTAATGGTGATGTAGTATTTACAGTAATGGTGATGTAGTATTTATAGTAATGGTGATGTAGTATTTGTAGTATTTATAGTAATGGTGATGTAGTATTTACGCTTCTTGGTGTAATAAAAGAGGGATCCTCAATGTAAAGATAAAATAAGAAAGCCGCTCACTAAAGGTGGTTATGTAGTCACATACACAATAATGGTAAAAACATCAAAGGGTAAGCTATCTGCAGCCTTCCGGCATGGCAATGGTGATCCATCGGTCTGACTTCAGGGAGAACGCCGGTCCACGTGACGCAGGATACAAATGGAAGGAGATCAGGTAAAAGCAAGATAGTTTATTTCCCAAGATGCAACGCGTTTCGGTGCGGAAAAGCAGTTTCATCAGGCATCTGATGCCTGATGAAGCTGCTTTCCCGCAGCGAAATGCGTTGCATCTTGGGAAATTACCTTGCTTTTACGTTTTTACAAATTTAATAGATTTGTAAATTACTTCTATTTAAAAATCTTAATCCAATCCAATACTTATCAGCTGCTGTATGCTCCACAGGAAATTCATTTCTTTTTTAATTTCCTTTCTGTCTGACCACAGTGCTCTCTGCTGACACCTCTGTCCATTTTAGAAACTGCCCGGAACAGGATAGGTTTGCTATGGGGATTTGCTCCTACTCTGGACAGTTCCTGATATGGACAGAGGTGTCAGCAGAGAGCACCGTGGTAAGACTGAAAGTAAATTAAAAAAAGAAATAAACTTACTGTGGAAAATACAGCAGCTGATAAGTATTATGATTTTTAAATAAAAGTCATTTACAAATCTATTTCAGTTTCTGGCACCATTTGGTAAACATTTTTTTTTCCAGTGGAGTACCCCTTTAGTCTTTTATTATGGAAAGGGCTTATTCACATTTATGGGGGATACTGTATATAATGTGAGGGGTGGAGTCACTTATGGGATATACTGTATATATAATGTGAGGGGTGGAGTCACTTATGGGATATACTGTATATATAATGTGAGGGGTGGATTCACTTATGGGATATACTGTATATATAATGTGAGGGGGGACTCACTTATGGGAGATACTGTATATAATGTGAGGGGTGGAGTCACTTATGGGAGATACTGTATATATAATGTGAGGGGTGGACTCACTTATGGGATATACTGTATATAATGTGAGGAGTGGAGTCACTTATGGGATATACTGTATATATAATGTGAGGGGTGGACTCACTTATGGAAGATACTGTATATATAATGTAAGGGGTGGATTCACTTATGGGAGATACTGTATATATAATGTGAGGGGTGGAGTCACTTATGGGATATACTGTATATATAATGTGAGGGGTGGACTCACTTATGGGAGATACTGTATATATAATGTGAGGGGTGGAGTCACTTAGGGGATATACTGTATATATAATGTGAGGGGTGGAATCACTTATGGGAGATACTGTATATATAATGTGAGGGGGGGAGTCACTTATGGGATATACTGTATATATAATGTGAGGGGTGGAGTCACTTATGGGATATACTGTATATATAATGTGAGGGGTGGAGTCACTTATGGGATATACTGTATATAATGTGAGGGGTGGAGTCACTTATGGGATATACTGTATATATAATGTGAGGGGTGGACTCACTTATGAGATATACTGTATATATAATGTGAGGGGTGGACTCACTTATGGGATATACTGTATATAATGTGAGGGGTGGACTCACTTATGGGAGATACTGTATATATAATATGAGGGGTGGAGTCACTTATGGGAGATACTGTATATATAGTGTGAGGGGTGGACTCTCTTATGGGATATACTGTATATATAATGTGAGGGGTGGACTCTCTTATGGGATATACTGTATATATAATGTGAGGGGTGGAGTCACTTATGGGATATACTGTATATATAATGTGAGGGGTGGACTCACTTATGGGAGATACTGTATATATAATGTGAGGGGTGGAGTCACTTATGGGAGATACTGTATATATAATGTGAGGGGTGGACTCACTTATGGGATATACTGTATATAATGTGAGGGGTGGACTCACTTATGGGAGATACTGTATATATAATGTGAGGGGTGGAGTCACTTATGGGATATACTGTATATATAATGTGAGGGGTGGAGTCACTTATGGGAGATACTGTATATATAATGTGAGGGGTGGACTCACTTATGGGAGATACTGTATATATAATGTGAGGGGTGGAGTCACTTAGGGGATATACTGTATATATAATGTGAGGGGTGGACTCACTTATGGGATATACTGTATATATAATGTGAGGGGTGGAGTCACTTAGGGGATATACTGTATATATAATGTGAGGGGTGGACTCACTTAGGGGATATACTGTATATATAATGTGAGGGGTGGACTCACTTAGGGGATATACTGTATATATAATGTGAGGGGTGGACTCACTTATGGGATATACTGTATATAATGTGAGGGGTGGACTCACTTATGGAAGATACTGTATATATAATGTGAGGGGTGGACTCACTTATGGGAGATACTGTATATATAATGTGAGGAGTGGAGTCACTTATGGGATATACTGTATATAATATGAGGGGTGGACTCACTTATGGGATATACTGTATATATAATGTGAGGGGTGGACTCACTTATGGGATATACTGTATATATAATGTGAGGGGTGGACTCACTTATGGGAGATACTGTATATATAATGTGAGGGGTGGAGTCACTTATGGGATATACTGTATATATAATGTGAGGGGTGGAGTCACTTATGGGATATACTGTATATATAATGTGAGGGGTGGAGTCACTTATGGGATATACTGTATATAATGTGAGGGGTGGAGTCACTTATGGGATATACTGTATATATAATGTGAGGGGTGGACTCACTTATGAGATATACTGTATATATAATGTGAGGGGTGGAGTCACTTATGGGAGATACTGTATATATAATGTGAGGGGTGGAGTCACTTATGGGAGATACTGTATATATAATGTGAGGGGTGGACTCACTTATGGGATATACTGTATATAATGTGAGGGGTGGAGTCACTTATGGGATATACTGTATATAATGTGAGGGGTGGACTCACTTATGGGATATACTGTATATAATGTGAGGGGTGGAGTCACTTATGGGAGATACTGTATATATAATGTGAGGGGGGGAGTCACTTATGGGATATACTGTATATATAATGTGAGGGGTGGAGTCACTTATGGGATATACTGTATATAATGTGAGGGGTGGAGTCACTTATGGGATATACTGTATATATAATGTGAGGGGTGGACTCACTTATGAGATATACTGTATATATAATGTGAGGGGTGGAGTCACTTATGGGATATACTGTATATAATGTGAGGGGTGGACTCACTTATGGGAGATACTGTATATATAATATGAGGGGTGGAGTCATTTATGGGATATACTGTATATAATGTGAGGGGTGGACTCACTTATGGGAGATACTGTATATATAATATGAGGGGTGGAGTCACTTATGGGAGATACTGTATATAAAGTGTGAGGGGTGGACTCTCTTATGGGATATACTGTATATATAATGTGAGGGGTGGAGTCACTTATGGGATATACTGTATATATAATGTGAGGGGTGGACTCACTTATGGGATATACTGTATATATAATGTGAGGGGTGGAGTCACTTATGGGAGATACTGTATATATAATGTGAGGGGTGGACTCACTTATGGGATATACTGTATATAATGTGAGGGGTGGACTCACTTATGGGATATACTGTATATACTGTGAGGGGTGGAGTCACTTATGGGATATACTGTATATATAATGTGAGGGGTGGACTCACTTATGGGAGATACTGTATATATAATGTGAGGGGTGGAGTCACCTATGGGATATACTGTATATATAATGTGAGGGGTGGAGTCACTTAGGGGATATACTGTATATATAATGTGAGGGGTGGAGTCACTTATGGTATATACTGTATATAATGTGAGGGGTGGACTCACTTATGGGATATACTGTATATAATGTGAGGGGTGGACTCACTTATGGGATATACTGTATATACTGTGAGGGGTGGAGTCACTTATGGGATATACTGTATATATAATGTGAGGGGTGGACTCACTTATGGGAGATACTGTATATATAATGTGAGGGGTGGAGTCACCTATGGGATATACTGTATATATAATGTGAGGGGTGGAGTCACTTAGGGGATATACTGTATATATAATGTGAGGGGTGGAGTCACTTATGGTATATACTGTATATAATGTGAGGGGTGGACTCACTTATGGGATATACTGTATATAATGTGAGGGGTGGACTCACTTATGGGAGATACTGTATATATAATGTGAGGGGTGGAGTCACTTAGGGGATATACTGTATATATAATGTGAGGGGTGGAGTCACTTATGGGAGATACTGTATATATAATGTGAGGGGTGGAGTCACTTATGGGAAATACTGTATATATAATGTGAGGGGTGGAGTCAATTATGGGATATACTGTATATATAATGTGAGGGGTGGACTCACTTATGGGAGATACTGTATATATAATGTGAGGGGTGGAGTCACTTATAGGATATACTGTATATATAATTTGAGGGGTGGACTCACTTACGGGAGATACTGTATATATAATGTGAGGGGTGGAGTCAATTATGGGATATACTGTATATATAATGTGAGGGGTGGACTCACTTATGGGAGATACTGTATATATAATGTGAGGGGTGGAGTTACTTATGGGATATACTGTATATATAATGTGAGGGGTGGAGTCACTTATGGGAGATACTGTATATATAATGTGGGGGGTGGAGTCATTTATGGGATATACTGTATATATAATGTGAGGGGTGGACTCACTTATGGGATATACTGTATATATAATGTGAGGGGTGGACTCACTTATGGGATATACTGTATATAATGTGAGCGGTGGAGTCACTTATGGGATATACTGTATATATAATGTGAGGGGTGGACTCACTTATGGGAGATACTGTATATATAATGTGAGGGGTGGACTCACTTACGGGAGATACTGTATATATAATGTGAGGAGTGGACTCACTTATGGGATATACTGTATATATAATGTGAGGGGTGGACTCACTTATGGGATATACTGTATATATAATGTGAGGGGTGGAGTCACTTATGGGATATACTGTATATATAATGTGAGGGGTGGAGTCACTTGTGGGATATACTGTATATATAATGTGAGGGGTGGAGTCACTTATGGGATATACTGTATATATAATGTGAGGGGTGGAGTCACTTATGGGATATACTGTATATATAATGTGAGGGGTGGAGTCACTTATGGGAGATACTGTATATATAATGTGAGGGGTGGAGTCACTTATGGAATATACTGTATATATAATGTGAGGGGTGGACTCACTTATGGGAGATACTGTATATGATGTGAGGGGTGGAGTCACTTATGGGATATACTGTATATATAATGTGAAGGGTGGAGTCACTTATGGGATATACTGTGTATAATGTGAGGGGTGGACTCACTTATGAGATATACTGTATATATAATGTGAGGGGTGGAGTCACTTATGGGATATACTGTATATATAATGTGAGGGGTGGAGTCACTTATGGGATATACTGTATATATAATGTGAGGGGTGGAGTCACTTATGGAAGATACTGTATATAATGTGAGGGGTGGAGTCACTTATGGGATATACTGTATATATAATGTGAGGGGTGGACTCACTTATGGGAGATACTGTATATATAATGTGAGGGGTTGAGTCCCTTATGGGATATACTGTGTATAATGTGAGGGGTGGAGTCACTTAGGGAATATACTGTATATATAATGTGAAGGGTGGAGTCACTTATGGGATATACTGTGTATAATGTGAGGGGTGGACTCACTTATGAGATATACTGTATATATAATGTGAGGGGTGGAGTCACTTATGGGATATACTGTATATATAATGTGAGGGGTGGAGTCACTTATGGGATATACTGTATATAATGTGAGGGGTGGAGTCAATTATGGTATATACTGTATATATAATGTGAGGGGTGGAGTCACTTATGGGATATACTGTATATAATGTGAGGGGTGGAGTCACTTATGGGATATAATGTATATATAATGTGAGGAGTGGACTCACTTATGGGAGATACTGTATATATAATGTGAGGGGTGGAGTCACTTAGGGGATATACTGTATATATAATGTGAGGGGTGGAGTCACTTGTGGAATATACTGTATATATAATGTTAGGGGTGGAGTCACTTATGGGATATACTATATATAATGTGAGGGGTGGAGTCACTTATGGGATATACTGTATATATAATGTGAGGGGTGGACTCACTTATGGGAGATACTGTATATATAATGTGAGGGGTGGAGTCACTTATGAGATATACTGTATATATAATGTGAGGGGTGGAGTCACTTATGGGATATACTGTATATATAATGTGAGGGGTGGAGTCACTTATGGGATATACTGTATATAATGTGAGGGGAGGAGTCACTTATGAGATATACTGTATATATAATGTGAGGGGAGGAGTCACTTATGAGATATACTGTATATATAATGTGAGGGGTGGAGTCACTTATGGTTTATACTGTATATATAATGTTAGGGGTGGACTCACTTATGGGAGATACTGTATATATAATGTGAGGGGTGGAGTCACTTATGGGAGATACTGTATATATAATGTGAGGGGTGGAGTCACTTATGGGATATACTGTATATAATGTGAGGGGAGGAGTCACTTATGAGATATACTGTATATATATAATGTGAGGGGTGGAGTCACTTATGGGATATACTGTATATATAATGTTAGGGGTGGAGTCACTTATGGGATATACTGTATATATAATGTGAGGGGTGGACTCACTTATGGGATATACTGTATATATAATGTGAGGGGTGGACTCACTTATGGGAGATACTGTGTATATAATGTGAGGGGTGGAGTCACTTATGGGAGATACTGTATATAATGTGAGGGGTGGAGTCACTTATGGGATATACTGTATATATAATGTGAGGGGTGGACTCTCTTATGGGAGATACTGTATATATAATGTGAGGGGTGGAGTCACTTATGGGATATACTGTGTATAATGTGAGGGGTGAAGTCACTTATGGGAGATACTGTATATATAATGTGAGGGGTGGAGTCACTTATGGGATATACTGTATATATAATGTGAGGGGTGGACTCTCTTATGGGAGATACTGTATATATAATGTGAGGGGTGGACTCACTTATGGTATATACTGTATATATAATGTGAGGGGTGGAGTTACTTATGGTATTTACTGTATATATAATGTGAGGGGTGAAGTCACTTATGGGAGATACTGTATATATAATGTGAGGGGTGGACTCTCTTATGGGAGATACTGTATATATAATGTGAGGGGTGGAGTCACTTATGGGATATACTGTATATAATGTGAGGGGTGGAGTCACTTATGAGATATACTGTATATATAATGTGAGGGGTGGAGTCACTTATGGGATATACTGTATATATAATGTGAGGGGTGGACTCTCTTATGGGAGATACTGTATATATAATGTGAGGGGTGGACTCACTTATGGTATATACTGTATATATAATGTGAGGGGTGGAGTTACTTATGGTATTTACTGTATATATAATGTGAGGGGTGGACTCACTTATGGGAGATACTGTATATAATGTGAGTGGTGGAGTCACTTATGGGATATACTGTATATATAATGTGAGGGGTGGACTCACTTATGGGAGATACTGTATATATAATGTGAGGGGTGGAGTCACTTATGGGATATACTGTATATATAATGTGAGGGGTGGACTCACTTATGAGATATACTGTATATATAATGTGAGGGGTGGAGTCACTTATAGGATATACTGTATATATAATGTGAGGGGTGGACCCACTTATGGGAGATACTGTATATATAATGTGAGGGGTGGAGTCACTTATGGGAGATACTGTATATATAATGTGAGGGGTGGACTCACTTATGAGATATACTGTATATATAATGTGAGGGGTGGACTCACTTATGGGATACTGTATATATAATGTGAGGGGTGGAGTCACTTATGGGATATACTGTATATATAATGTGAAGGGTGGACTCACTTATGAGATATACTGTATATATAATGTGAGGGGTGGAGTCACTTATAGGATATACTGTATATATAATGTGAGGGGTGGAGTCACTTATGGGATATACTGTGTATATAATGTGAGGGGTGGAGTCACTTATGTGATATACTGTATATATAATGTGAGGGGTAGACTCACTTATGGAATATACTGTATATATAATGTGAGGGGTGGAGTCACTTATGGGAGATACTGTATATATAATGTGAGGGGTAGAGTCACTTATGGGAGATACTGTATATATAATGTGAGGGGTGGAGTCACTTATGGGATATACTGTATATATAATGTGAGGGGTGGACTCACTTATGGGATATACTGTATATATAATGTGAGGGGTGGAGTCACTTAGGGGATATACTGTATATATAATGTGAGGGGTGGAGTTACTTATGGGATATACTGTATATATAATGTGAGGGGTGGACTCACTTATGGGAGATACTGTATACATAATGTGAGGGGTGGAATCACTTATGGGATTTACTGTATATAATGTGAGGGGTGGAGTCACTTATGGGATATACTGTATATATAATGTGAGGGGTGGAGTCACTTATGGGATATACTGTATATATAATGTGAGGGGTGGAGTCACTTATGGGATATACTGTATATATAATGTGAGGGGTGGAGTCACTTATGGGATATACTGTATATAATGTGAGGGGTGGAGTCACTTATGGGATATACTGTATATAATGTGAGGGGTGGAGTCACTTATGGGATATACTGTATATATAATGTGAGGGGTGGAGTCACTTATGGGATATACTATATATAATGTGAGGGGTGGAGTCACTTATGGGATATACTGTATATATAATGTGAGGGGTGGAGTCACTTATGGGATATACTGTATATAATGTAAGGGGTGGAGTCACTTATGGGATATACTGTATATATAATGTGAGGGGTGGACTCACTTATGGGATATACTATATATAATGTGAGGGGTGGAGTCACTTATGGGATATACTGTATATATAATGTGAGGGGTGGACTCACTTATGGGATATACTGTATATATAATGTGAGGGGTGGACTCACTTATGGGATATACTGTATATATAATGTGAGGGGTGGAGTCACTTATGGGATATACTGTATATAATGTGAGGGGGTGTTGGGTCTGCCGCCCGCAAAGCAGACTGTGTTTTTCCTGTTCCGGCCATTGATATTGAGGAAGCAGTGTGGCGGTTCACAGGGCCTTCCTGTTAAGGGGGCCGTACTGTGCACTAGAAGCCGGGTAAGGGGTATCGGAGGCAGGCGGGGAGCCGATCTCGGAGCGAGCACTCCCGTCTGCTGTACAGTCTACGCTCAGCCCATCTGCAGCACAGTCTTCACCCACCTGGGGTCCTGCGTGGCCGTTGGCGGCATTCGGGACTCCCAGTGAGACAACCGGTGGAGAGGCGCTGTCTCGGGACGACATCGCTGCAGTTTGACGGGAGTTCTTTTTTCACGGTACCGGAAGGCCACGTAGCAGTAACAGATTGGGCTCTTGGCACAAATTTCTGTCGGCTGGTCACACCAGCGGGGCGCGGGAGGGGCAGCTTACTTGATGCACAGGACCTGTAGCATCTTATTGTGGCAGTACAGGGCCGACTATGCTGTGTCCCTCTGTCGGGAGCGTTCAAATACGGGTGGTGGTTTGTGGCTCGGAGGGATAGCATAATCTGGGGCATGTAGGATGCTTGCCCCGCCCCTTTGGTACCACGCTCCGGTATGCATAAGCGCTTCTGAGGTCAGCAGCAAATCTGTTACTGAGCTTGTCCCGCCCCTTGGGTACAACGAGGTATATACTTTCAGGTTAGCATTTGTTCATTCGGTTGTTTTATACGGTTCTTTTTTAGGGTCGCGTTAATGTTTATAATGCGTTAATGTTTATAATGTAACACTGGTATTTTCATACAGTACACGCGATTGTAGTTTTGTATACATGCCTGTTTTCATACAGCATTCACGCATGCATTTTCATACAGTATACACGCTGGTATTTGCATTAAGTATACACGCTAGTGTTTCCATATAGGCTTACACACTTGCGGTTCATACAGTATACACACTTGTTTTTATAACAGTATACACGATCGTGTTTTCATACAGTATACATGCCTGTATATTCATACAGCATTACAAGCTTGTATCTCCATACAGTAGAGTATGTTTGCATTTTCCATACAGTTTACATGCATATATTTTCCATACAGTATACGCGCTCGTTTTTCCATACAGTATCACACGCTTGTATTTTCTATAGTATTTTCATACAGTACAACACGCCTGTGTTTCTTACAGTAGAACACGTTTGGATTTTCATACAGTAGAACACGTTTGGATTTTCATACAGTAGAACACGCTTGAATTTTCATACAGTAGAACACGTTTGTATTTTCATACAGTAGAACACGTTTGTATTTTCATACAGTAGAACACGTTTGTATTTTCATACAGTAGAACACGTTTGTATTTTCATACAGTAGAACACGCTTGGATTTTCATACAGTAGAACACGCTTGGATTTTCATACAGTAGTACACGTTTGTATTTTCATACAGTAGAACACGGTTGGATTTTCATACAGTAGAACACGCTTGGATTTTCATACAGTAGAACACGCTTGGATTTTCATACAGTAGAACACGTTTGGATTTTCATACAGTAGAACACGTTTGTATTTTCATACAGTAGAACACGGTTGGATTTTCATACAGTAGAACACGTTTGTATTTTCATACAGTAGAACACGCTTGGATTTTCATACAGTAGAACACGCTTGGATTTTCATACAGTAGTACACGTTTGTATTTTCATACAGTAGAACACGGTTGGATTTTCATACAGTAGAACACGGTTGGATTTTCATACAGTAGAACACGCTTGGATTTTCATACAGTAGTACACGTTTGTATTTTCATACAGTAGAACACGCTTGGATTTTCATACAGTAGAACACGCTTGGATTTTCATACAGTAGAACACGCTTGGATTTTCATACAGTAGAACACGCTTGTATTTTCATACAGTAGAACACGCTTGTATTTTCATACAGTAGAACACGTTTGGATTTTCATACAGTAGAACACGTTTGGATTTTCATACAGTAGAACACGTTTGTATTTTCATACAGTAGAACACGTTTGTATTTTCATACAGTAGAACACGCTTGGATTTTCATACAGTAGAACACGCTTGGATTTAAATACAGTAGAACACGTTTGTATTTTCATACAGTAGAACACGTTTGTATTTTCATACAGTAGAACACGCTTGGATTTAAATACAGTAGAACACGTTTGTATTTTCATACAGTAGAACACGGTTGGATTTTCATACAGTAGAACACGTTTGTATTTTCATACAGTAGAACACGTTTGTATTTTCATACAGTAGAACACGTTTGTATTTTCATACAGTAGAACACGTTTGTATTTTCATACAGTAGAACACGTTTGGATTTTCATACAGTAGAACAGGTTTGTATTTTCATACAGTTGAACACGTTTGTATTTTCATACAGTGGTACACGCTTGTATTTTCATACAGTAGAACACGCTTGGATTTTCATACAGTAGAACACGTTTGTATTTTCATACAGTAGAACACGCTTATATTTTCATATAGTAGAGCACACTTGGATTTTCATACAGTAGAACACGTTTGTATTTTCATACAGTAGAACACGTTTGTATTTTCATACAGTAGAACACGTTTGTATTTTCATACAGTTGAACACGTTTGTATTTTCATACAGTAGAACACGCTTATATTTTCATATAGTAGAGCACACTTGGATTTTCATACAGTATAACACGCTTGTATTTTCCTTACAGTATAACACGCTTGTATTTTCCTTACAGTACAACACGCTTGTATTTTCCATACAGGTTGTATTTTTCATACAGTATAAAATGTTTGTATTTCCATACTGTATTACACGCTCGTATTTTCCATACAGTCTACACACTCATTTCTGCACTGTATAGTATGCTCATGTATTTTGCATACAGTGTTTGGATGTTCTATATGGTGTAAAACGCTCCCGTTACCATAGGACATAACACGCTTATGTGTCCATACGTTGTACAGGCTTCTGTTTTTCATACGATATAATACGATTACGTGTTCATACGGTTCAACACGCCATAACAACATGTCCCATACGATTAACACGATCCGTCTATATGGCACAGCACGCACGTGGCTTCCATATGCTGCAATACGATTGTCGGAATATAGTATAACCTGCTTATGGTTGCATGCGGTGGTAAGCATATGTGCCTATGGTAACTGTGGTTATGCATGGTATACTAAGCATTGTTACTGTAGCATTGTCTCTGCATACATGTGTACATGTGATATCGTCTCTACGCTTATTACAACAGCAGTGTGGCTGCTGCTATAGCGGTTCTACGACACGTTTCTTGAACATTGGTACTACCCATACGACACTATAGCATGGTTAGCATGCGGATGTTACTGTAGCATGTACGGTGGTTATTCTTCTGAAAGTTACTAGTTTGATGTTGGTACGTTACCATAGTATTGGTGCCTCAGCTCTTGTTGCTTCGCATGTGTTACCATAGTTTATTTCTACACTCAGGTGACGTTAACAGGTCCTATAGATTTTCTCTACACGTTTCTCAGTACGCATTATTTTAGTTTTTCTTGTACGCTTTCAGTAGACTTTGGTGTTACGCAGAATACGGGACCATAGCTTTGGGTGGCCTATAGCAATTATGTTGATATGACATGTTGTTCCAGAGGGTTGGGTTATCATGGCATGTTGTGTTAATATAGTATTTGTTGGTTTGGCATTTTTACTTGTTGGAAAGGGTACGGTAGATTACACGGCGTGGTCTCCATGCTTATGTTATCATTACGTGCTACTCTATTGAATTAGATATGGTCACTGTTCACGGTCTTGGTATTTAGCTTATCATGGGCAGGTTGTTTATCTTGGATTTTAAAACTTATGAGACATTTATTGTCCATTATGGTATATCTCTCATAATGGCCTGTTATGCAGAGTGTGCCCGGCTCGACTTCTGACTGTTCTCATAACAATAGCAGCACAACACACACCTTGTTGTATACCCGTCCGTTATGCCTGTCACGTTTTCAGGTGGTATACACTACTCACTTATTGCTGCTGATATGTTTCAGAGCAGTAGTATCGCATACACATAGGTGGTGGTATATCCGGGATGCCTGTCACGTTCTCAGGTGGGATACACCACTCAGTTATTGTGGCCGACACGCTTTCAGAACAATAGTCTCACAACACATAGGCGGTTGTATACCTGTCATGCCTGTCACATTTTGCAGGTGGGATACACTGCTTGGTTATTGCTGCTGACACAGCTTCAGAGCAATAGTGCCACGGCACACGGACGCTTATATACCTGTGATGCCGATCATGGTTCCGGGTGGGGTGCATTGCATAGTTGATGTGTCTGACTCTTTTATCCTTAAGCATACGTAGTTTCAGAGTCATTGTTGGGCTCACGTTACTATCGCAGGTCACATTACCTTAGCAGGTTTGGCGAATAATGATTCAGCGTTGGTTATGGTTTATTTCAGCGTTCGGACTTAACGGGTTAGTTTACCATTGTTACAGACATTTAGTTACTTAAGCTTTAACATAACGGTCATTAGGCATCATGCACTTATGCCATTATACAACCCGTGGGTCATGTCATACTTACAGGTTGTGGGTAATCTCAGCCTGCCTGCCACGTCCGTAGGGGAGTACATTATCTGGGCTATTGTCTGGGACACGTTTTCCAAGGCAATTGCAACAGGACACATAGGGGGTATATACCTGGTATGCCTGACACATCCTCAGGTGGGATTTACCGCTTGGCTAGTGTTACTGACACGTTTTAGAGCAATGGCTTCACTACACATAGGCAGTTGTATACCTGTTATGCCTATCACGCTTTCAGCTGGGATGCACTGCATAGTCGTATGTTTCTGACACGTTTTCAGGACATGACTGCCATGTTTGTCACTAACTTTCTTATCTGCCGGTGACATATTCACACGCGGGACATGTTTCAGTTGTTCCTTCCACGCATATAGTGACTGATTCAACACATATTCCGTCAAGTAAGTACCGCACTCCTGTAATGTTCCATATCTCACGTCGTTCGGGTTCCTTACTATGGGGAGTTTATGTTTATGTGTGGACATGCATGCAGTGTTTATGGGGTAGCTATGGGATCTGGTACGATAAATGAAGTGACAGGGTTGGCCTCAGTGCTACTAAGGTATTCTTTGAGGGGGTTTTGGGCCATGGACGGAGTGCCTGGTTGGCAGCTGATGTCCTTATCTTATGTAAAGGGTATACAAATTACTTCCCTAGGTATGCTGTTTTGCCCTCTTAAAGGTGTACCCTCCAGCGGAGGCCTGGGCACAAATCTAGCCGCATGTTAGGTGAAGTAGATTTATGTCTCTTGCATCCTCGGTTACAGGTTTAGGTGAGTAGTCATGTTATCTTATTGTTTGTTATTAGGTAGGCTTACGTTTCATACGCACTGGAAGGCCCTGACCATTAATTCTGTATATATAATGTGAGGGGTGGACTCACTTATGGGAGATACTGTATATATAATGTGAGGGGTGGAGTCACTTATGGGATATACTGTATATATAATGTGAGGGGTGGAGTCACTTATGGGATATACTGTATATAATGTGAGGGGTGGAGTCACTTATGGGATATACTGTATATATAATGTGAGGAGTGGAGTCACTTATGGGATATACTGTATATAATGTGAGGGGTGGACTCACTTATGGGATATACTGTATATATAATGTGAGGGGTGGAGTCACTTATGGGAGATACTGTATATATTATGTGAGGGGTGGAGTCACTTATGGGATATACTGTATATATAATGTGAGGGGAGGAATCACTTATGGGATATACTGTGTATATAATGTGAGGGGTGGAGTCACTTATGGGAGATACTGTATATATAATGTGAGGGGTGGAGTCACTTATGGGAGATACTGTATATATAATGTGAGGGGTGGACTCTCTTATGGGATATACTGTATATATAATGTGAGGGGTGGAGTCACTTATGGGATATACTGTATATAATGTGAGGGGTGGAGTCACTTATGGGATATACTGTATATAATGTGAGGGGTGGAGTCACTTATGGGATATACTGTATATATAATGTGAGGGGTGGAGTCACTTATGGGATATACTGTATATAATGTGAGGGGTGGACTCTCTTATGGGATATACTGTATAAATAATGTGAGGGGTGGAGCCACTTATGGGATAAACTGTATATATAATGTGAGGGGTGGAGTCACTTATGGGAGATACTGTATATATAATGTGAGGGACGGACTCACTTATGGGATATACTGTATATATAATGTGAGGGGTGGACTCTCTTATGGGATATACTGTATATATAATGTGAGGGGTGGAGCCACTTATGGGATAAACCGTATATATAATGTGAGGGGTGGAGTCACTTATGGGAGATACTGTATATATAATGTGAGGGACGGACTCACTTATGGGATATACTGTATATAATGTGAGGGGTGGAGTCACTTATGGGATATACTGTATATATAATGTGAGGGGTGGAGTCACTTATGGGATATACTGTATATAATGTGAGGGGTGGACTCTCTTATGGGATATACTGTATATATAATGTGAGGGGTGGAGTCACTTATGGGATATATTGTATATACTGTGAGGGGTGGAGCCACTTATGGGATATACTGTATATATAATGTGAGGGGTGGAGTCACTTATGGGAGATACTGTATATAATGTGAGGGGTGGAGTCACTTATGGGAGATACTGTATATATAATGTGAGGGACGGACTCACTTATGGGATATACTGTATATATAATGTGAGGGGTGGAGTCACTTATGGGAGATACTGTATATATAATGTGAGGGACGGACTCACTTATGGGATATACTGTATATATAATGTGAGGGGTGGAGTCACTTATGGGATATACTGTATATATAATGTGAGGGGTGGAGTCACTTATGGGAGATACTGTATATAATGTGAGGGGTGGAGTCACTTATGGGATATACTGTATATATAATGTGAGGGGTGGACTCACTAATGGGAGATACTGTATATATAATGTGAGGGGTGGACTCACTTATGGGATATACTGTATACAATGTGAGGGGTGGAGTCACTTATGGGATATACTGTATATATAATGTGAGGGGTGGAGTCACTTATGGGAGATACTGTATATAATGTGAGGGGTGGACTCACTTATGGAAGATACTGTATATATAATGTGAGGGGTGGAGTCACTTATGGGATATACGGTATATATAATGTGAGGGGTGGACTCACTTATGGGAGATACTGTATATAATGTGAGGGGTGGAGTCACTTTTGGAATATACTGTATATATAATGTGAGGGGTGGAGTCACTTATGGCATATACTAGATATAATGTGAGGGGTGGAGTCACTTATGGGATATACTGTATATATAATGTGAGGGGTGGAGTCACTTATGGGATATACTGTATATATAATGTGAGGGGTGGACTCACTTATGGGATATACTGTATATATAATGTGAGGGGTGGACTCACTTATGGGATATACTGAATATATAATGTGAGGGGTGGAGTCACTTATGGGATATACTGTATATATAATGTGAGGGGTGGAGTCACTTATGGGATATACTGTATATATAATGTGAGGGGTGGAGTCACTTATGGGATATACTGTATATATAATGTGAGGGGTGGACTCACTTATGGTATATACTGTATATATAATGTGAGGGGTGGACTCATTTATGGGATATACTGTATATATAATGTGAGGGGTGGAGTCACTTATGGGATATACTGTATATATAATGTGAGGGGTGGAGTCACTTATGGGATATACTGTATATATAATGTGAGGGGTGGAGTCACTTATGGGATATACTGTATATATAATGTGAGGGGTGGAGTCACTTATGGGATATACTGTATATATAGTGTGAGGGGTGGAGTCACTTATGGGATATACTGTATATATAATGTGAGGGGTGGAGTCACTTATGGGATATACTGTATATATAATGTGAGGGGTGGAGCCACTTATGGGATATACTGTATATATAATGTGAGGGGTGGACTCACTTATGGGATATACTGTATATATAATGTGAGGGGTGGACTCACTTATGGGATATACTGTATATACTGTGAGGGGTGGAGTCACTTTTGGAATATACTGTATATATAATGTGAGGGGTGGAGTCACTTATGGCATATACTAGATATAATGTGAGGGGTGGAGTCACTTATGGGATATACTGTATATATAATGTGAGGGGTGGAGTCACTTATGGGATATACTGTATATATAATGTGAGGGGTGGAGTCACTTATGGGATATACTGTATATATAATGTGAGGGGTGGACTCACTTATGGGATATACTGAATATATAATGTGAGGGGTGGAGTCACTTATGGGAGATACTGAATATAATGTGAGGGGTGGAGTCACTTATGGGATATACTGTATATATAATGTGAGGGGTGGACTCACTTATGGTATATACTGTATATATAATGTGAGGGGTGGAGTCACTTATGGGATATACTGTATATATAATGTGAGGAGTGGAGTCACTTATGGGATATACTGTATATATAATGTGAGGGGTGGAGTCACTTATGGGATATACTGTATATATAATGTGAGGGGTGGAGTCACTTATGGGATATACTGTATATATAATGTGAGGGGTGGAGTCACTTATGGGATATACTGTATATATAATGTGAGGGGTGGAGTCAATTATGGGATATACTGTATATATAATGTGAGGGGTGGACTCACTTATGGGATATACTGTATATATAATGTGAGGGGTGGAGTCACTTATGGGATATACTGTATATATAATGTGAGGGGTGGAGTCACTTATGGGATATACTGTATATATAATGTGAGGGGTGGAGTCACTTATGGGATATACTGTATATATAATGTGAGGGGTGGAGTCACTTATGGGATATACTGTATATATAGTGTGAGGGGTGGAGTCACTTATGGGATATACTGTATATATAATGTGAGGGGTGGAGTCACTTATGGGATATACTGTATATATAATGTGAGGGGTGGAGTCACTTATGGGATATACTGTATATATAATGTGAGGGGTGGACTCACTTATGGGATATACTGTATATATAATGTGAGGGGTGGAGTCACTTATGGGATATACTGTATATAATGTGAGGAGTGGAGTCACTTATGGGATATACTGTATATATAATATGAGGGGTGGAGTCACTTATGGGATATACTGTATATATAATGTGAGGGGTGGAGTCACTTATGGGATATACTGTATATATATAATGTGAGAGGTGGAGTCACTTATGGGATATACTGTATATAATGTGAGGGGTGGAGTCACTTATGGGATATACTGTATATATAATGTGAGGGGTGGAGTCACTTATGGGAGATACTGTATATAATGTGAGGAGTGGAGTCACTTATGGGATATACTGTATATATAATGTGAGGGGTGGAGTCACTTATGGGATATACTGTATATATAATGTGAGAGGTGGAGTCACTTATGGCATATACTGTATTACTGTAGAGAGTCACTGACACATGTACAGATTTCATAGTCACTGACATATTTATTTGCTGTATAGTGTTATTGACACCTGTGTATGCTGAAAGGAGTCACTGATACCTGTATAGACTGTGAAGAGTCACTGACACCTGGACAGATTGAATAGCGTCTCTAATACCTGTATAGACTGTAGAGAGTGACTAACATCTGTACAGATTGTAATGTGCTATTGACACCTGTATAGACTGTAGAGAGTGACTAACATCTGTACAGATTGTATAGTGCTATTGACACCTGTATAGACTGTAGAGAGTGACTAACATCTGTACAGATTGTATAGTGCTATTGTTACCTGTATAGACTGTAGAGAGTGACTAACACCTGCACAGATTGTATAGTGCTATTGATACCTGTATAGACTGTATAGAGTTACTGACACCTGAATAGACTGTAGAGAGTGACTAACATCTGTACAGATTGTATAGTGCTATTGACACCTGTATAGACTGTAGAGAGTGACTAACATCTGTACAGATTGTATAGTGCTATTGTTACCTGTATAGACTGTAGAGAGTGACTAACACCTGCACAGATTGTATAGTGCTATTGATACCTGTATAGACTGTATAGAGTTACTGACACCTGAATAGACTGTAGAGAGTGACTAACACCTGTACAGATTGTAATGTGCTATTGATACCTGTATAGACTGTAGAGAGTGACTAACACCTGTACAGATTGTATAGTGCTATTGATACCTGTATAGACTGTAGAGAGTGACTAACACCTGTATAGATTGTAATGTGCTATTGATACCTGTATAGACTGTAGAGAGTGACTAACACCTGTACAGATTGTATAGTGCTATTGATACCTGTATAGACTGTAGAGAGTGACTAACACCTGTACAGATTGTATAGTGCTATTGATACCTGTATAGACTGTAGAGAGTGACTAACACCTGTACAGATTGTATAGTGCTATTAATACCTGTATAGACTGTAGAGAGTGACTAACATCTGTACAGATTGTATAGTGCTATTGATACCTGTATAGACTGTAGAGTGACTAACACCTGTACAGATTGTAATGTGCTATTGATACCTGTATAGACTGTAGAGAGTGACTAACACCTGTACAGATTGTAATGTGCTATTGATACCTGTATAGACTGTATAGAGTTACTGACACCTGTACAGATTGTATAGTGCTATTGATACCTGTATAGACTGTAGAGAGTGACTAACACCTGTACAGATTGTATAGTGCTATTGATACCTGTATAGACTGTAGAGAGTGACTAACACCTGTACAGATTGTATAGTGCTATTAATACCTGTATAGACTGTAGAGAGTGACTAACACCTGTACAGATTGTATAGTGCTATTAATACCTGTATAGACTGTAGAGAGTGACTAACACCTGTACAGATTGTAATGTGCTATTGATACCTGTATAGACTATAGAGAGTGACTAACACCTGTACAGATTGTAATGTGCTATTGATACCTGTATAGACTATAGAGAGTGACTAACACCTGTACAGATTGTAATGTGCTATTGATACCTGTATAGACTATAGAGAGTGACTAACACCTGTACAGATTGTATAGTGCTATTGACACCTGTATAGACTGTATAGAGTTACTGACACCTGTATAGACTGTATAGAGTTACTGACACCTGAATAGACTGTAGAGAGTGACTAACACCTGTACAGATTGTATAGTGCTATTGATACCTGTATAGACTGTATAGAGTTACTGACACCTGTATAGACTGTATAGAGTTACTGACACCTGTATAGACTGTATAGAGTTACTGACACCTGAATAGACTGTAGAGAGTGACTAACACCTGTACAGATTGTATAGTGCTATTGATACCTGTATAGACTGTAGAGAGTGACTAACACCTGTACAGATTGTATAGTGCTATTGACACCTGTATAGACTGTATAGAGTGACTAACACCTGTACAGATTGTATAGTGCTATTGACACCTGTATAGACTGTATAGAGTGACTAACACCTGTACAGATTGTATAGTGCTATTGATACCTGTATAGACTGTAGAGAGTGACTAACACCTGTACAGATTGTATAGTGCTATTGACACCTGTATAGACTGTATAGAGTGACTAACACCTGTACAGATTGTATAGTGCTATTGACACCTGTATAGACTGTATAGAGTGACTAACACCTGTATAGACTGTATAGAGTTACTGACACCTGAATAGACTATAGAGAGTGACTAACATCTGTACAGATTGTAATGTGCTATTGATACCTGTATAGACTATAGAGAGTGACTAACATCTGTACAGATTGTATAGTGCTATTGATACCTGTATAGATTGTAGAGAGTTACTGACACCTGTATAGACTGTATAGAGTTACTGACCCTTGTATAAAATATCAGGGAAGTATAAAATATCAAGATTCACTGACTCCTGTACAGATTGGACAGCATTACTGATACCTGTACAGTTTGGAGAGAGTCACTGACACTTGTATCAATGTGAGAAAGTCACTGATAACTGAACAGATTTAGAGTTACTGACACCTGTACAGACTGTAGAGAGTCACTGACACCTGTACAGACTGTATAGAGTCACTTCACCTTTACAGATCGTATAGAGTCACTGACACCTGTATAGATTGTATAGGGTTACTCATTCCTGTATAGATTGTAAAGCGGTACTGATACCTGTACAGTCTGAAGAGAGTTACTGGCACCTGTATAGACTGTAGAGTCACTGACAACTGTACAGATTATATATCATTACTGATACATGTATATAATGTAATAAATCACTGACACTTGTAAAGAATGTGTAGAATCACTGACCTCTGTATAACCTGTAGAGAGTCACTGACACCTGCACAGTCTGCAGAGTATAACTGACACCTGTAAAGAACATATAGAGACTCTGACACCTGTATAAAATGTATAGATTCAATGACACCTGTTTAGACCAATAGAGTCTGTGACTCCTTTAGTGTCAATTGGGGACATTTATCAAAACCTGTCCAGAGAAAAAGTTGCTGAGTTGCCCATTTTTCAGAGGCCTTGTTAAAAATGAAAGAATACATCTGATTGGTTGCTATGGGCAACTCAGCAATTTTTCCTATGGACAGGTTTTAAATCTCCCCCAATGACACCTGTATAGACTATAGAGCAGCAGGTTTTTTAAAGAACAATTTCTATATAGATGGAAGTCACTGGCACCTATATAGATGGAAAGAGTCACTTACGCCTATATAGATGGAGAGAGTCACAGACACCTATATAGATGGAGGGAGTCACTGACACCTATATAGGATTGAGAGAGTCACTGACACCTATGTAGATGGAGAGAGTCACTGACACCTATATAGATGGAGAGAGTCACTGACACCTATGTAGATGGAGAGAGTCACTGGCACCTATATAGACGGAGAGAGAGTCACTGGCACCTATATAGATGGAGAGAGTCACTGGCACCTATATAGATGCAGAGAGTAACTGGCACCTATATAGATGGAGAGAGTCACTGGCACCTATGTAGATGGAGAGAGAGTCACTGGCACCTATATAGATGGAGAGAGAGTCACTGGCACCTATATAGATGGAGAGAGTCACTGGCACCTATATAGATGGAGAGAGTCACTGACTCCTATATAGATTAAACTGAGTCACTGACACCTATATAGATGAAACTGAGTCACTGACACCTATATGGATGGAGAGAGTCACTGATACCTGTATAGATGGAGAGAGTCACTGACACCTATCATTGTTTCCTTTACACGGATCAGTTGTCCTGGTCCCTTTGCTGAAAAACAGCCCCAAAGCATGATGTTTCCACCCCCATGATTCACAGTAGGTAAGGTGTTCTTTGGATGCAACTCAACATTCTTTCTCCTCCAAATGCGACGTGTTTAGTTTTACCCGATAAGTTCTACTTTGGTTTCATCTGACCATATGACATTCTGCCAATCCTCTTCTGGATCATCCGAATCCTCTATAGCAAACTTCAGACGGGCCCGGACATGTACTGGCTTAAGCAGGGGGACACGTCTGGCACTGCATGATTTGAGTTCCTGGCGGCGTAGTGTGTTACTGATGGTAGCCTTTGTTACTTTGGGGGGCTCTCTGCGGGTAATTCACTAGGCCCCCTTGTGTGGTTCTGGGATTTTTTCTCACCGTTCTTATGATCATTTTGACACCACGGGGTGAGATCTTGCGTGGAGCCCCAGATGAAGGGAGATTATCAGTGGTCTTGTATGTCTTCCATTTTCTAATAATTGCTCCCACAGTTGATTTCTTCACACCAAGCTGCTTGCCTGTTGCAGATTCAGTCTTCCCAGCCTTGTTTCTGGTGTCCTTCGACAGCTCTTTGGTCTTGGCCATAGTGGAGTTTGGAATGTGACTGTTTGAGGTTGTGGACAGGTGTCTTTTATACTGATAAGTTCAAACAGGAGCCATTAATACAGGTAACGAGTGGAGGACAGAGGAGACTCTGAAAGAAGAAGTTATAGGTCTGTGAGAGGCAGAAATCTTGTTTATTTGTAGGTGACCAAATACTTATTTTCCACCATAATTTGCAAATAAATTCTTTAAAAATCAGACAATGTGATTTTATGGATTTTTTTTCTCATTCTGTCTCTCATAGTTGAGGTTATAACCTATGATGAAAATTACAACCTCTCATCTTTTTAAGTGGGAGAATTTTCACAATTGGTGGCTGATTAAATACTTTTTTGCCCCACTGTAGATGGAAAGAGTCACTGACACCTATATAGAGGGAGAGAGTCACTGACACCTATATAGAGGGAGAGAGTCACTGACACCTATATAGAGGGAGAGAGTCACTGACACCTATATAGAGGGAGAGAGTCACTGACACCTATATAGAGGGAGAGAGTCACTGACACCTATATAGAGGGAGAGAGTCACTGACACCTATATAGAGGGAGAGAGTCACTGACACCTATATAGACTGAGACAGGGTCACTGACACCTATATAGACAGAGACAGTCACTGACACCTATATAGACTGATACAGAGTCACTGACACCTATATAGACTGATACAGAGTCACTGACACCTATATAGACTGAGACAGGGTCACTGACACCTATATAGACTGATACAAAGTCACTGACACCTATATAGACTGAGACAGAGTCACTGACACCTATATAGACTGAGGCAGGGTCACTGACACCTATATAGAGGGAGAGAGTCACTGACACCTATATAGACTGAGACAGAGTCACTGACACCTATATAGACTGAGACAGAGTCACTGACACCTATATAGACTGAGACAGGGTCACTGACACCTATATAGACTGAGACAGAGTCACTGACACCTATATAGACTGAGGCAGGGTCACTGACACCTATATAGAGGGAGAGAGTCACTGACACCTATATAGAGGGAGAGAGTCACTGACACCTATATAGACTGAGACAGGGTAACTGACACCTCTATAGACTGAGACAGGGTCACTGACACCTAAATAGACGGAGACAGAGTCACTGACACCTATATAGACTGAGACAGGGTCACTGACACCTATATAGACTGATACAAAGTCACTGACACCTATATAGACTGAGACAGAGTCACTGACACCTATATAGACTGAGGCAGGGTCACTGACACCTATATAGAGGGAGAGAGTCACTGACACCTATATAGACTGAGACAGAGTCACTGACACCTATATAGACTGAGACAGAGTCACTGACACCTATATAGACTGAGACAGAGTCACTGACATCTATATAGACTGAGGCAGGGTCACTGACACCTATATAGAGGGAGAGAGTCACTGACACCTATATAGAGGGAGAGAGTCATTGACACCTATATAGACTGAGACAGGGTCACTGACACCTATATAGACTGAGACAGGGTCACTGACACCTATATAGACTGAGACAGGGTCACTGAAACCTATATAGACGGAGAGAGTCACTGACATTATAGAGCGGAGCGGCCTGTACTTCCAGGTCCAGTCTTTTGAACCATCGCAGAATATTCTTCCTGGACCCCGTCAGGATATATACCGCCCCCATGAGCGAGTGTTTTAGCTCTGTTATCCTCCATCTGGTAAATTTAGCATGAAGTCACCCTGGGACTCATGATGTCATCCGTATTGCAGTATAAAATGGTGTCCAGCTGACATAGATTGAGTTTCACTGCAGCTTTTCCCCATTGCTGCAGAAAGGATATTTATTCCCATAATCACCAAACAAGTGCACCGCCACATGGAGGACGAGATACAACTAGGGTCACTGAACCACCCTGGGCGACTACCGCTAACTGCAGCCACATTACTGCTATGTGATTTGTGTACAGGAGGCTTATTGGCTGTGTGATTTGTGTACAGGAGGCTTATTGGCTGTGTGATTTGTGTACAGGAGGCTTATTGGCTGTGTGATTTGTGTACAGGAGGCTGATTGGCTGTGTGATTTGTATACAGAAGGCTGATTGGCTGTGTGATTTGTGTACAGGAGGCTTATTGGCTGTGTGATTTGTGTACAGGAGGCTTATTGGCTGTGTGATTTGTGTACAGGCAGCTGATTGGCAGTGTGATTTGTGTACAGGAGGCTGATTGGCTGTGTGATTTGTATACAGAAGGCTGATTGGCTGTGTGATTTGTGTACAGGAGGCTGATTGGCTGTGTGATTTGTATACAGAAGGCTGATTGGCTGTGTGATTTGTGTACAGGAGGCTGATTGGCTGTGTGATTTGTATACAGGAGGCTGATTGGCTGTGTGATTTGTATACAGGAGGCTGATTGGCAGTGTGATTTGTGTACAGGAGGCTGATTGGCTGTGTGATTTGTATACAGGAGGCTGATTGGCTGTGTGATTTGTGTACAGGAGGCTGATTGGCTGTGTGATTTGTGTACAGGAGGCTGATTGGCTGTGTGATTTGTATAAAGGAGGCTGATTGGCTGTGTGATTTGTGTACAGGAGGCTGATTGGCTGTGTGATTTGTACACAAGCGGCTGATTGGCTGTGTCATTTGTATAAAGGAGGCTGATTGGCTGTGTGATTTGTACACAAGCGGCTGATTGGCTGTGTCATTTGTATACAGGAGGCTGATTGGTTGTGTGATTTGTATACAGAAGGCTGATTGGCTGTGTGATTTGTGTACAGGAGGCTGATTGGCTGTGTGATTTGTGTACAGGAGGCTGATTGGCTGTGTGATTTGTGTACAGGAGGCTGATTGGCTGTGTGCTTTGTATACAGGCGACTGGCTGTGTGATTTGTATACAGAAGGCTGATTGGCTGTGTGATTTGTATACAGGCGGCTGATTGGTTGTGTGATTTGTGTACAGGCGGCTGATTGGCTGTGTGATTTGTGTACAGGCGGTTGATTGGCTGTGTGATTTGTGTACAGGCGGTTGATTGGCTGTGTGATTTGTGTACAGGCGGCTGATTGGCTGTGTGATTTGTATACAGGAGGCTGATTGGCTGTGTGATTTGTGTACAGAAGGCTTATTGGCTGTGTGATTTCTGTACAGTAGGCTTATTGGCTGTGTGATTTGTATACAGGAGGCTGATTGGCTGTGTGATTTGTGTACAGGAGGCTTATTGGCTGTGTGATTTATGTACAGGAGGCTGATTGGCTGTGTGATTTGTATACAGGAGGCTGATTGGCTGTGTGATTTGTATACAGGAGGCTGATTGGCTGTGTGATTTGTGTACAGGCGGCTGATTGGCTGTGTGATTTGTGTACAGGAGGCTGATTGGCTGTGATTTGTATACAGGAGGCTGATTGGCTGTGTGATTTGTACACAAGCGGCTGATTGGCTGTGTGATTTGTATACAGGAGGCTGATTGGCTGTGCGATTTGTATACAGGAGGCTGATTGGCTGTGTGATTTGTGTAGAGGAGGCTGATTGGCTGTGTGATTTGTGTACAGGCGTCTGATTGGCTGTGTGATTTGTGTACAGGAGGCTGATTGGCTGTGTGATTTGTGTACAGGAGGCTGATTGGCTGTGTGATTTGTATACAGGCGTCTGATTGGCTGTGTGATTTGTATACAGGCGGCTGATTGGCTGTGTGATTTGTATACAGGCGTCTGATTGGCTGTGTGATTTGTGTACAGGCGGCTGATTGGCTGTGTGATTTGTGTACAGGAGGCTGATTGGTTGTGTGATTTGTGTACAGGCGGCTGATTGGCTGTGTGATTTGTGTACAGGCGGCTGATTGGCTGTGTGATTTGTATACAGGAGGCTGATTGGCTGTGTGATTTGTATACAGGAGGCTGATTGGCTGTGTGATTTGTATACAGGAGGCTGATTGGCTGTGTGATTTGTATACAGGAGGCTGATTGGCTGTGTGATTTGTGTACTGGAGGCTGATTGGCTGTGTGATTTGTGTACAGGAGGCTGATTGGCTGTGTGATTTGTGTACAGGAGGCTGATTGGCTGTGTGATTTGTACACAAGCGGCTGATTGGCTGTGTGATTTGTGTACAGGCGGCTGATTGGCTGTGTGATTTGTATACAGGAGGTTGATTGGCTGTGTGATTTGTATACAGGAGGCTGATTGGCTGTGTGATTTGTATACAGGAGGCTGATTGGCTGTGTGATTTGTATACAGGAGGCTGATTGGCTGTGTGATTTGTGTACAGGAGGCTGATTGGTTGTGTGATTTGTATACAGGAGGCTGATTGGTTGTGTGATTTGTATACAGGAGGCTGATTGGCTGTGTGATTTGTATACAGGAGGCTGATTGGTTGTGTGATTTGTGTACATTGTATCCATGTGATTGGTTTCAGAGATTTGGGCCCTTATACAGTTTTTTGGTGCCCAGAAGCTTTACGTTCGGCCTTTGTGTATTGGGAATTGTTTTATGTTACCCTTTAGTATGTTGAGAAACATAAATAACATGGCTGACTTGGCGGCCATTTTGAATTGTTTTCCCTTATTCCCTTGATGTCATCTTGTTGAGCCAATGATTGATAGATGCCGTGGTACCAACGTGTATCGTTGCTGGCATTATGCTGCTACTATTATCTTTTTTCATATTAGATATAAGTATACGTGCAGTGTTTATGGATTTGCCGTCTCTCTCCACCTGTATTGAGGCTGGCCGGTGATTTCACGTCTTCTGTACTAAGATTAATGTCAGGTGATGGTGAGGCGAGCGGTAATTGTGGTATTTAGGGGACGTGTGGTCTCTGCAGCTGGCAGCGGTCTGATAACCAGGGTCTCTTCGGCAGGCTGCGTCTAGGATAGAGGTCACCGCGGTGGGATTACAGGCACGGTAAATCATTGTCATGTGATGGTCCGGGCCCCGAATGTCTTAGTCTGAAGTAGCAGCTCACGGCACAAGTCTTAGCGCCCTCCCAGGACGTACTACAACATGTGGGGGGGGAGGGGGGGAACGGGTGGTGGTAAATGAAGGTGTTTCGCTAATTAATTGAACGTCACGCACTAATGGAAGGCTGGCGAAATCTATTCCACCAGCTCCATTCTTCCTCCCGCGCCCGGAGTCACAGAGCGTAAAATTAATGTGACTTTTCTGAACAGCCGCAATGAAATTACATAAGTGGAGGCCACATTCAGCGCTTATTGTGCGTTACGTAAGCCACAAAAACCTCATGGCTTTAGCTATCATGTGCATCGACTCGCCATGGACTGCGTGCTGGATCTTAAGCGCACCTGGATAACATGACGGAAAGCTGAGAGGCCGCCATGTTGATTACCGTTACGCCTCAGACATGAGAAGAGAAGACGTGACAGCTTCATGATTATCATCTGACATTATAGATTACAAAACTTTATGTATTTTTGTATTATATATGTGATCGTTGTTATTTTTAGCAGTTTGGATCCTTCGTGGATATAGAAGGTTTTTGGAGATTGTGTGGGAGGTGGATATGAATGGAGGGCAGTGCACATGTGTGGCCTCCACTTTATTTGACAGGAGTTTCAGAACCCCTTTTCTCACGATTGTGGGGATATGAATGGAGGGCAGTATACACGTAATCTCTCCTCAGAGCCCCTGTTTTCCAGATTGTGTGTGTATATGAATGGAATGGCAGTGCACGTGCATCTATCTATACATCTTATCCCCTATCCGTTGGAGGATCGGGGGGGGGGGGAGGGGGGGGTCTGCCAGTGGCAACCCTTGCAATCCCTGTGCAGCACCCGCATTCTATGCCAGGCTGCTGCTCCAGTCTTGAAAACCTCTATGTTTCCGGGACTGGAGACGTGACGTCACACCACGCCCCCTCCCATAGATATGAATGGAGGGGGAATGGTGTGACGTTATGAGGGGGTGTGACGTTACGAGGGGGCGTGACGTTACATCTTCAGTCCCGAAAGCACAGAAGTTTCCGAGTCTGGACCAGCAGCCCGGCATAGAGTGCGAGTGCTGCACAGAGATTGCAGGGGGTCCCAGCGGCACCCCCCCAATCAGCCACATTTTATAAGATGTCTGTGGCCGGAATACCCCTTTAACCTCTGCTCCATTCCTACAAGAGACTCAGAACTCATGTTCTCAAGATCATGTGGATATAAAAGGATTGGCAGTGCACACATGCTACTTCCGCTCCATTCTGAAGGTAGACTCACAACCCCTGTTCTCGAGATTGTGTGGATGTGAATGGAGCACCAGTGCCCATGTGTGACCCTCTCTCCATTCCAACAGTAGACTCTTTGTTCTCAAGTTGGCTGTGTGAACATGAGTAGAAGCAGTGCACACGTACGACCGCCTCTCCACTCCTTCAGGTGTCTCAGAACTTCTCGAGATTATGTGTATATATGAATGGAAGCAGTGCACACTTGTGACCTCCACCTCATCCCTACAGGAGAATTAGAACATCTTGAGATTGTGTGTATATAAATGAGAGCAGTGTGACCTCTGCCCCATTCCTACGGGAGAATTAAAACTCTTCCTGAGATCATATTGACATGAATGGAAGCAGTGCCAACCTCTGGACAGGTTTTGATAAATCTCTCCCTATGTGTATATGCACACATGTGACCTCCATTCCATTCCTTCCAAAGATAATGTGTGCAATGTATGCATGTGAATGGAAGCAGTGCACTCGTGTGACCTCTGCTCTATTTCTACGAGAAACTCAGAACTTATCGAAATTGTGCCAATGAATTGAAGCTGTGGACGTGTGACCTCCAGTACATTCATGTGTATACGAATGGAAGCAGTGCACATGTGGATTCTCTGCTCAATTCTTACAAGAGACTTAGCAATTGTGTGCATATGACTGGAGTGGCAGTATACTTCACACATATAACCTCCACTCCATTCCTACCAGAGACTCAGAAATTCTGGAGATTGTGTATATAGTGGTCCCTCAAGTTACAATATTTATTGGTTCCAGGACGACCATTGTATGTTGAGAACATAACTCTATGGAAACCTGGTAATTGGTTCTGAAGCCACCAAAATGTCATCCAAAATTAGGAAAAAGCGAGGATTAAAGAAAAATAAGTAGATAACTAATATAGATAAATCAAGTCCTTACATATAAAAGTAATAAATATCTGCTGGGAGCTGTAATCACTGTCTATGTAGAGGACAGGAACGTCTTCAGGGTCCTGTACAGTAAACAGTGTCCTAAAAAAGTAACATGGAGCCGCCTTCACCTGGTGTCCAAAGGAGCAGCTAACCCTGGAACAGGTAAAGAGTACAGAACATGTAATACCTCCCTGTACTGTAGGAGGCGCTACCAGACATTAGTCAGTGCATACACTTCAGTAATACAGGTAAAGAGTTCAAAACATGTAATAACTCCCTGTACTGTAGGGGGCGCTACCAGACACCAGTCAGTGCATACACTTCAGTAATACAGGTAAAGAGTACAGAACATGTAATACCTCCCTGTACTGTAGGGGGCGCTACCAGACACCAGTCAGTGCATACACTTCAGTAATACAGGTAAAGAGTACAGAACATGTAATACCTCCCTATACTGTATGGGGCGCTACCAGACACCAGTCAGTGCATACACTTCAGTAATACAGGTAAAGCATACAGAACATGTAATACCTCCCTATACTGTATGGGGCGCTACCAGACACCAGTCAGTGCATACACTTCAGTAATACAGGTAAAGCATACAGAACATGTAATACCTCCCTGTACTGTAGGGGAGGTATTACAGGAATTCAGTGCATACACTTCAGTAATACTGGGAGGGGTTTTACCATTTAAATGTTCCATTTCTTCCGGATCATTATCGAATTATCAGCAAGGTAATTGCCGATACTGATAACGTCCAAAATCATGAATATCGGCCGATAATATCGGCCAAACCGATAATCTGTCAATCCCTAATATCGGCAGCACCATGTGAATAGATCCTAAATGTACATCATCTAACACCGTCAGACCGCCATACCGCCAAGTGTGGAGTACGTTTTGACCGTCGCAGTCGTCCAGCCCTTTTTATGGCCTTTTGCCCTGGACATATAGAGAAGGTTTTTGCCCGTTAATCTATTTCGAGTCATTTCCATAAAGAGAGAGCCATCGGGGCAATGGGGGTTGGTGACATCAGATCAGTAGTGACCCTCGTATCCCTGGCCAGGTGGAGCAGATGTCTACTTCAGAGGAACCGTACAGATCAATAAAGGGGGAAAAAAGTCATTGATAGCATCGGCTAAAGCAATCTCTGTGCACGGACATGATGTGACGGTGTAATAACCGCCCCCCACCCGTGTGTATCGATTACTGATCAGCTGTGGATGTTCACTGGGGACCTATCACCCCCCACCCCTTTGGCATGACAACCGCAGAGGTATTGATTCACTCAGAGGTTGTGGGTCATTAACGCAGCATTAAGCAGAGCATGCCTGACCCCTTGACCTTTAGGAGTGATGGATGCCTTGGGAGGGGGGGTTCCGGTTGGAGACTCAGTTGAATGCACACTAAGGCAGGACGGGAAGATCTGTGCTAATGCCGGACAGAAGGACAATGAAGGACGAGCGGTGACCACAGGGCTGCCGAGTGATGGAGGCCGCTCCTCTGGTGTCACCTGTCCTTCCTACCGGTCACCATTTTTCTTTCCCGCGCTCCGTCCATCCTTGTCGATGGCTGATTTTCCTTCCTTTCTCCGACTCTTCTCCCTCTCTCTATTGTTTTTTCCTCATACATCATCAGTCTGATCACCGGTGGTATTCCTCTCTCGCTCTCAGCCTGGTGCAGTGCACACGTTGGAGGACACGAATACTCCGACAGAATGCAGATATGACACAAGAGCAGAAAGGAGAGGACAGCACCGGCGAGAGAGAAACAAAGGAGCATGGTAGCGGGCGGGCGCAGAGACGAGCCCCTCCATCTGTCCGGCCCTGATCTGCCCCGGGGGTCTACACTCCCCATTGTTATTCTAAGTGGTCTTCGCTTTCTTTCATAGAATTATCTCTGCGTAATGGTAGAGCTGACATAATGTGCAGGGATCTAGGGACTGGATCAGAGTCTATGGAGCTGGGTTATTATATATAATATACAGGGATCTATTAACTGCATATTATATATAATGTACAAGGATCTACTGACTGGATCAGAATCTATCAACGCTGGGTTATTATATATAATGTACAAGGATCTACTGACTGGATTGACAAAGACCATGTGAGACGGTCGAAACGTCGTGTATTTGCATTTGATGAAAAAAGCCTAACTCCTCTTTTTCCATCCATCACGGAGTGCTGCTGCATTTTTTGTTTATATATATATATATATATATATATATATATATATATATATATATAAATATATATATATATTGTACAGGTAGTGAAATGTCATAGCTGACAGAGCTGCACGGGGTAATGTTTGTTGGTGAACGCCTGGTAGGGGACTCTCATTGTGCATAGACTGACATAACAGCTGCAGACAGAAGCAGCTGTGGTCAAAAGTCAAAGCTTGATGTGAGGGAGAGTAATAGAGATGAGCGAACTTACAGTAATTCGATTCGTCATGTACTTCTCGGCGGTTTCTGACTTTATCCTGCATAAATTAGTTCAGCTTTCAGGAGACTCTCTCTTAGGACTGTATACACCTTTTCCAGCTCACCGGAGCACCTGAAAGCTGAACTAATTTATGCAGGATAAAGTCAGCAACCGCCGAGCCGAGAAGTTCGTGACAAATCGAATTACTGAAAGTTCACTCATCTCTAGAGAGTAACAAAAAATAAAAAACACAAAATTGTTGAGTTGAAAGCTTCTAGTTTAAAGCGTTACTGTCATTTAATAAACTTTTCACATGTCGACAGAGATGTCAAAGATTTCGATAGGTCGGGGTCTCAGTATTAAGACCCCCTCTGATCCTTATATGTAACAGGGAGAAGCATGTGGCTCCATAGACCTATAATAAAGCCCTTCTCTTGCAAAACCTTTGATTGAGTGGCAAGCCACTGACGTACACTTCATCCAGCTGTAATTAATGATCGGAGGGGGTATCAGTCAAGCTTTGACTTACCACCACAGCTACTTCTGTCTGCAGATGTTTTGCTGGTCTTTTCATACTGAGATGTGAACGAGGAAATAGTAGACCCCAACACAGCCATCTGTCTGGAAGAAACCAGGCACTGCCCATCACCTGCCCAATACCATCCCTACAGTGATCATGGTGGGGGCAGCATCATGTCTGGAGGAAACCAGGTACTGCCCATCACATGCCCAATACCATCCCTACAGTGATCATGGTGGGGGCAGCATCATGTCTGGGGGAAACCAGGCACTGCCCATCACCTGCCCAATACCATCCCTACAGTGATCATGGTGGGGGCAGCATCATGTCTGGAGGAAACCAGGTACTGCCCATCACCTGCCCAATACCATCCCTACAGTGATCATGGTGGGGGCAGCATCATGTCTGGGGGAAACCAGGAACTGCCCATCACCTGCCCAATACCATTCCTACAGTGATCATGGTGGGGGCAGCATCATGTCTAGGGGAAACCAGGCACTGCCCATCACCTGCCCAATACCATCTCTACAGTGATCATGGTGGGGGCAGCATCATGTCTGGAGAAAACCAGGCACTGCCCATCACCTGCCCAATACCATCCCTACAGTGATCATGGTGGGAGCAACATCATGTCTGGGGGAAACCAGGTACTGCCCATCACCTGCCCAATACCATCCCTACAGTGATCATGGCGGGGGCAGCATCATGTCTGGAGGAAACCAGGCACTGCCCATCACCTGCCCAATACCATCCCTACAGTGATCATGGGGGGGCAGCATCATGTCTGGAGGAAACCAGGCACTGTCCATCACCTGCCCAATACCATCCCTACAGTGATCATGGGGGGGCAGCATCATGTCTGGAGGAAACCAGGCATTGCCCATCACCTGCCCAATACCATCCCTACAGTGATCATGGTGGGGGTAGCATCATGTCCTGGTGGAAACCAGGCCCTGCCAATCACCTGCCCAATACCATCCCTACAGTGATCATGGTGGGGGCAGCAACATGTCTGGGGGAAACCAGGCACTGCCCATCACCTGCCCAATACCATCCCTACAGTGATCATGGGGGGGCAGCATCATGTCTGGAGGAAACCAGGCACTGTCCATCACCTGCCCAATACCATCCCTACAGTGATCATGGGGGGGCAGCATCATGTCTGGAGGAAACCAGGCATTGCCCATCACCTGCCCAATACCATCCCTACAGTGATCATGGTGGGGGTAGCATCATGTCCTGGTGGAAACCAGGCCCTGCCAATCACCTGCCCAATACCATCCCTACAGTGATCATGGTGGGGGCAGCAACATGTCTGGGGGAAACCAGGCACTGCCCATCACCTGCCCAATACCATCCCTACAGTGATCATGGTGGGGGCAGCATCATGTCTGGGGGAAACCAGGTACTGCCCATTACCTGCCCAATACCATCCCTACAGTGATCATGGGGGGGGGGCATCATCATGTCTGGGGGAAACCAGGCACTGCCCATCACCTGCCCAATATTATCCCTACAGTGATCATGGTGGGGACAGCATCATGCTGGATGACAGGGAGACTGGTCAGGGTTGAGGAAAAGCTGAATAAAGCAAAGTACAAAGATATTCTTAATGAATGCGTTGAAGACTTTCTGTATACATTGTATATAGTGATTGGATGTGAAGACTTTCTGTATACATTTTATATAGTGATTGGGTGTGAGAACTTTCTGAATGTGTTGTGTAATGCGCAATCTGTTGGATATTATGGGGATCCGGCAGCACGGTGTTGTAGTCGCTGTGCAGGTGTACTCAGTGCATACGTGACATTACTCGCCGTCCTCGCTCTTGTTAATATAACCCATTAGCGGGGGCTCCGGAGACTGATGAAATATTTACGTTTTCTAATGCACCAGTCATGACGAGACGCATTCCATCGATCACAGGGCATAATGTGCGGCTTAAGGAAGTGCGACTGCTGGAGGCCTGATGGGGAGAACTTACAGGAGACGTCTCCAGGTACCTACAGCCGATCATGTTTATTACAGTTATAATAGGAGCTGGTGAGGCCAGAAACTGCTGAATGAGGTTTATGGAAACTTCTGAGGATCTTCTAGGGTTTCTAAGACTCGTCATCCATCACTCACCACAGACTACCTAGTTAAGATGGCGGATGCTGTCAGTTTCAGGTAGGGTTGGTGACAACCTTGGAGAATTGTCTTTGTTCCTTCAGGTGTCAGCAGGTAATCACAAAGGCCGATATCAACCAGTTTCACACAAGTGTAATGAGGCCACAAGTTCCAGGGCCACCCCGGGTCTGAAGATCCGATGTGACAGCATCAGAAATCCCCATTGCTTTATGTAGTCCACCATATGTGTGTGAGCGAACCGGGCTCTGCTGCATCCGAGGGGGTAAATGTGCTCATCTAAGGGTTTAGGTTCTTCTGTCTGCAGCTAAGCGCAGGAAACGATGTTGGGGAGGGGGTCACTGATGGAGCCCCACATTCAGCTGTCGTCACTAGAGGCCTCACATTCAGCTGTTGTAACTAGAGGCCTCAAATTCAGCTGTTGTCACTAGAGGCCTCACATTCAGCTGTCGTCACTAGAGGCCTCACATTCAGCTGTCATCACTAGAGACCTCACATTTAGCTGTCGTCACTAGAAGCCTCACGTTCAGCTGTCGTCACTAGAGGCTTCACAGTCAGCTGTCGTCTCTAGAGGCCTCACATTCAGCTGTCATCACTAGGCGCCTCACATTCAGCTGTCGTCACTAGATGCCTCACATTCAGCTGTCGTCATTATAGGCTTCACATTCAGCTGTCGTCATTATAGGCCTCACATTCAGCTGTCGTCATTAGAGGCTTCACATTCAGCTGTCGTCACTAGACGCCTCACATTCAGCTTTCGTCATTATAGGCTTCACATTCAGCTGTCGTCTCTAGAGGCCTCACATTCAGCTGTCGTCTCTAGAGGCCTCACATTCAGCTGTTGTCACTAGAGGCCTCACATTCATCTGTTGTCACTAGAGGCCTCACATTCAGCTGTCGTCTCTAGAGGCCTCACATTCAGCTGTTGTCACTAGAGGCCTCACATTCATCTGTTGTCACTAGAGGCCTCACATTCAGCTGTCGTCTCTAGAGGCCTCACATTCAGCTGTTGTCACTAGAGGCCTCACATTCAGCTGTTGTCACTAGAGGCCTCACATTCAGCTGTCGTCATTATAGGCTTCACATTCAGCTTTCGTCACTAGAGGCCTCACATTCAGCTGTCGTCACTAGAAGACTCACATTCAGCTGTTGTCATTTGAGGCCTCACATAGCTGTTGTCACTAGAAGCCTCACATTCAGCTGTTGTCATTTAAGGCTTCACACAGCTGTTGTTACTAGAGGCTTCACATTTAGCTGTCGTCACTAGAGGCCTCACATTCAGCTGTCGTTACTAGAGGCCTCACATTCAGCTGTTGTCACTAGAGGCCGCACATTCAGCTTTTGGCACTAGAAAAGCCACATTTAGCTTTCAGCATTGGGGGTCCCACATTCATTTGTCTGCACTGGGGGCTGAAGGGTTACTGCACATTGGGTCTGTATATCTTTTTGTTGCTTCCAACTTACCCCCCCAGTCGCTGTTTGCCTGATACGTTTGGATATTTCTGCTATTTCACCTTCAAAAGTTTATGAGCTGAAGCTTTCCAAGAAGAAATAATTTAATACATGAGGAACTTTATGAGCGTGGTATACACCAATCTTTGCTCAGAGATACAGGAGAACTAGAGATCCTGAGATATATATATATATATATATATATATATATATATATATTGTAGGAGTATAGCTCTGTAGAGCTAAGCAAATGGCAGTAAACAGCAGCCAGAGTCAGTGACACAGATCCTATTCAGGGCTTCTTCTGTCCAAAAACAGTATATAGAAAATATACAGCCTTAGTCACACTGGCACAAAACAATATCTGCTTGTCCGACAGTAACTATACAGTCATTGTGGCTGACTATACAGGTGGCTTACTACCAACCACCCCAGAAATGGGTCACAATGTGTGTGTGTCCCCTTTTTGAGGCCACAGTCTTCAGGAATGAAGCTCCCATCAGTGGTGTCAGTTCCTCATAGCACAGAGTGACTCTAACCTAGTTATAAAGCCAAGTGAGGAGCTGTCTTCAGTACCTGTGCTGATCTGGGCTACTGTACTATACTAGCCCAGGAAGGTGATGAAAGTCCCCACTACCAACCTACATTTCATCCCATAAAAAGCTAAGCCCGATAAGAGAACCAACATCCCTAGCAGCTGTGGTCGGCTGGAGATTTAACTCTTTGCTGGATTTCTGATATCTTACCCAGCTTTTCTTGGAAGGGATAACTGCCTTCGGAAACAGGATATCCATATACAATAGGTACCTTAAGGAAATATGGCGATCCCCGACCACCATATATACTGTTTATTAGAGGGGGAACAGAAGTGGAATAAACTGTATATTAGGTAGTAACATGAAACAGGACAGGATTAGATACATGACTCAGTAGACAACATCATACAAGAAAGACCTAGATACAGCAGCTCGTTAGTATCACACATGATAGAATTAGATACCGCAGCTCAGCATACAGTATCACTTAAGATGAGATTAGATACACAGTTCAACGGAAAGTATCACACATGATAAGATTAGATACAGCAGACAGTATCACACATAGTATTAAATGCAGTAGCTCATCAGACTATCTGACAGGATAGACACAGTAGTTTAGCAGACAGTATCACATATAATAGATGCTTAGATACAGCCGACAGTATCAGACATGAAAGAATTAGATACAGCCAACAGTGTTACACATAATAGGCTTAGATTCAGCAGATGGTATCAAACATAATAGGATTAGATGCAGCAGACAGTATTAGATATGATAGGATTAGATGCAGAATCTCATCAGACAATATCACATGATAGGCTTAGATACGACAGTCCAGCAGACTGTATCACACATGATAGGCTTAGATACGACAGTCCAGCAGACTGTATCACACATGATAGGCTTAGGTACAGCAGTTTAGCAGACAGTATCAGACATCATATAATTTGGATACTGCAGATAGTATCAAATGGGATAGGTTTAGATATAGAATCTCATCGGACAGTTTCACATATGATAGGATTAGATACAGCAGCTCCACAGACAGTATCACACATGATAGGTTTCGATACAGAAAACAGAATAAAGCATGATAAGATTAGATACAGCAGACAGTAGCAGACATAAGATTAGATACCACAGACGGTATCACACACACGATGGGCTTAGATACAGCAGCTCAGCAGACAGTATCACACATGATAGATTTAGATACAGCAGACAGTATCAAACATGATGAGATTTGATACAACAGAGAGTATCAGACATGATAGGCTTAGATACCGCAGACTGTATCACAGTGCGCATATTAGGCTTATATACAGAAGCCTATCAGACTGTATCAAATATGTTAGGCTTAGATACAGCAGCTTAGCAGATAGTATCGGACATGATAGGCTTAGATACATCAGACTGTATCAAATATAAACAGGTTTAGATACAGCAGACAGTATCAGACATGTTAGAATTAGATACCGCAGACTGTATCACACATGTTAGGATTAGATGCAGAATCTCATCGAACAAGAATTAGATACAGCAACTCAGCAGACAGTATTACACATAATAGGTTTAGATACAGCAGAGAGTATCAGACATGATAAGATTAGATACCACAGACTGTATCATGCATGTTAGGCTTATATACAGTAGCCTAACAGACTGTATCAAATATGAAAGGCTTAGATACAGCAGCTTAGCAGACAGTGTCGGACACCATAGGCTTAGATACAGCAGACAATATCAGACGTTCTAGGATTAGATACACACAAGTGTGCAGCGATGACATCATGGCCGTCCGCTTACATTATACACCAGTGATGAATAGCGGGGGGGGGGGGGGGGGGGCGGGGAATGACTGGGGGGGCAGACGGTGACATTTCTGGTGGGATGGCTGAGTCACGTGCCGCGGCCATTGATGCCGTGAATGAGTCGGAGTGAGTACGCACGAGCGTGGCGGCCGGGCTCCCTCCGAGATGTGAGCGGCTCTTTGTTCCTTCACCTCCTGCCGCTCGTTCTGATTACAGTCTACACCACCTGACACCGTATAGAGGCCGTACTGCGTCCTCCCCCCATATTACGGGAGGTCGGGGGCGGCCATTGTTCAGCATATGAATAAGAATATAACGTATGGCAAAACCCGTCGTAACTCTCCCCCCCCCCCCCCCCTCCTTCATGGGATTGAACGTGAATCTGCTGAATTATTAACCCTACAACACCCAGACGGGTGTTCAGAATTGTGTCACCCTACAGTGGCTTCCAAGATGACCTTGAACCCCTTAGGGTGCATTCACACCACGTTTTTGCAATTCAGTTCCTGTATCAGGTATTTGATGAAAAACTGATTCCTCAAAACCTGACTAAACTGTATCAAAACATGTGGACAAATTTCAACCCGTATACGGTTTGAAAAATGATGTCCGGTTGCGTCCGTTTTTTAAGAAAAAAAACATATACGTTTTGAACTTTTCACTCCATTATGAATAAAGTTTCACTTGTTTGATTGAAATTCCAAGAAAAAAAACTGCAAAGTCAAAAACCGTATGATGAAAACTAGGGATCGACCGATTATCGGTTTGACCGATATTATCGGCCGATAATCACGATTTTGGGCATTATCAGCAATTACCTTGCCGATATGCCGATAATGCCCCGCCCCCACCGTACCGTAACCGGCCCCATTGCCTCCCCCATCCCCGGTTTTATAATTACCTGTTCCCGGGGTCAATGCTACTTCTGGCTCCTGCTGCGTCCTGCGTTACGCTGTGCGCAATGACGAGTGACGTGACGCGACGTCACCGTCATTGCCCACAGTGACAGATCAGGAGGACGCCACCGGAGCCAGATGTAGAGTGGACCCCGGGAACAGGTAATTGTAAAACCGCAGATGGGGGAGGCAAAGGGGCCGGGGCGGTGTGGTGGGGCGGTAGGGGGGCGCGGAGCGGTGCGGTGTGGGGGGCGGTGGCGATGATAGGAATCAGGAGGACCCCCGTACAGGTAGGGGGAGAGAAGCGGATGGCGGCGGCGGTCTATGGCATCGCAAAAGCCGCTGCAGTTCATTGATTTAAAGCGCCCGCTTTAAATCAATGATCTGCAGCGGTGGGGGGGGGGGGGGGAGGGGGGATAAATAGCCGATAACTTATACCGGAATATCGGTATAAGTTATCGGCTATCGGCCCTAACCTCCACCGATTATCGTTATCGGCCTTAAAAAACCGATATCGGTCGATCCCTAGTGAAAACCTGATGGAACCGTGCGCACATACAGTTCTGTACGGTTCCCATTGACTCCCATGTTAAAAAAATAAAAAACGTATATGGTTTAATACAGTTTTTCACCCGGACCAAAAAAACGTGGTAGGCTACGGTATTGGGTAAGGGAAGAAAAACTGACAAAACCGTACAGGATGCAAAACGGATGCATCATTTGGCGTACGGTTTTCAACGGAGAGTCAATGCATACGGGTTTCAATACGGTTCCGCACGGTTTTCACATTTAAAAGTTTTACGGGAACTGTATTGCAAAAACGTGGTGTGAATGCCGCCTAATACAGTTTTTCACCCGGACCAAAAAACGTGGTAGTCTACGGTTTTAGGTACAGGTAAAAAAAAAACTGACAAAACCGCATAAGACGCAAAATGGACTAAACCGGATGATGCGTTTGACATACGGTTTAAAATGTTAAGTCAATGCGAACGGTTTTCCATACGGTTTTTACCTTGAAACTGTATAGGGAACTGTATAGCAAAAACGTGGTGTGCATGCACCCTAAGACAGCGGCACATCAAGCGCCTATTTTTCAACCATTGTTGCAAAACTACAACTCCCAGCATGCCCGGACAGCCAACGGCTGTCCGGGCATGCTGGGAGTTGTAGTTTTGCAACAGCTGGAGCTGCGCTGTTTGGCGAACACTGACTTATAGGCCTGTAGTGCTAAAGAACAGTGACACCTTCAGGGTGAGGACGGTATTACACTCTGAGCATCGGTTTCGATTTTTGGGATCGTTTTTTGTTAATGTAACATTCATTGTGCTAATAGCGTGATCCCGAATCGTTCCTGTCGCAACCATTCCGCCCCCTTGTCCGTGCCTGTTTTTTCGCCGCCTTCATTCTTGTAGGCTTTTGTTACATGAGGCTCGGGTGACCATTTCGGGATGACAAAACTACCAACTCCGACCTTCTGGAAGCATGCTGGAAGTTGTAGTTTTGCAACAGCTGGAGCCACGCTGTTTGGCGAACACTGATTCTTAGGTCTGTAGTGGTAAAGAGCAGTGACACCTTCAGGATGTGGACGGTATTACACACGCAAAACTACAACTCCCAGAATTTTGGACTATATAGTAGAATATAGTATAAGTCAATGTTTCCCAACCAGGGGTGCCTCCAGCTGTTGCAAAACTACAACTCCCAGCATGCCCGGACAGCCATTGGCTGTCCGGGCATGCTGGGAGTTTTAGTTTTGCAACAGCTGGAGCTGCACTGTTTGGCGAACACTGATTCTTAGGTCTGTATTGGTAAAGAACAGTGACACCTTCAGGATGTGGACGGTATTACACTTGCAAAACTACAACTCCCAGCATGCCCTGATAAAGCCTGTGGCTCAGCAGCTGCCCCAAATGAAAACTACAACTCCCAGCATGTTGGACTATATAGTAGTATATAGTATAGGTCAGTGTTTCCCAACCAGGGTGCCTCCAGCTGTTGCAAAACTACAACTCAGGGGATGTTGGACTATTTAGTAGTATATAGTATAAGTCAATGTTTCCCAACCAGGGGTGCCTCCAGCTGTTGCAACTGCTGAAGCCGCGCTGTTTGGCGAACACTGACTTATAGGTCTGTAGTGGTAAAGAACAGTGACACCTTCAGGGTGAGGACGGTATTACACTCTGAGCATCGCTTTTGATTTTTGGGATATTTTTTTTTTTTTACGTAACATTCATTGTACTTCACGTGACGCCGTATTGTTCCTGTCGAAGCCGTTTCGCCCCCCATGTCTGCTCCTATCGTCGTTCTGCGCCTGTTTTCGCCGTCTTCCTTCTTGCAGGCTCGTGTTACACGAGGTCCGGGTGACCTTGTCGGGATGACTGTGGTCTCCTCCTATGATGCATCAGCAGGGTTACTAAATATACCCTCCCCGTCCGGGCCGGGTTAACCCTTTATGTCCCTCTCGTATGTCTCCGTTTGATCCTTCGCCCCGCTCGGTGTATGCAATACATGCGGATGTCGCAAAACTACAACTCCCAGCATGCCCCGATCGCCAACAACCTATAGTGTAACGCAGTGATTTCTAAACTTTGGACCTCAAGATGTTGCAAAACAACTCCCAACATGCCCGGACAACTCCCAAAGTGTTCTAGGCATGCTGGGAGTTGTAGTTTTGCAACCGCTGGATAATGCTGGTGGACCTCCAGATGTTGCAGAACTACAACTCTCAGCATGCCAGGACAGCCATTGTTTTTTTTACAATCTTTAAACAGAGGTTTTATTTTACAATGGTCCTTAATCCATCACACAACTACAACTCCCAACATGCCCCGGCAGCCATTGTTTTACTATGGTCTTTAAACAATCAAAGTTTTTTTTTATTTTTTTTTACTATGGACGTTAATCTATCGCACAACTACAACTCCCAGCATACCCAGACAGCCAGTGGTGAAGCGCAGTGGTCTCCAAACTGTTGACCTCCAGATGTTGCAACACTACAACTCCCAGCATACCCGGAAAGCCGTTGTTTTCATTAAGTCTTTTTTTTTTTTATTACGCTCTTTAATCCATTGCACAACTACAACTCCCAGCATGCTGGGAATTTTAGTTCTGCAACATCTGGGGGTCCACAGTTTGGAGACCGCTGTTATAGGGTGCGTTATAGCTATATTTATTACTACACAAGGGAACACCTAAACACCACAATGTAACTCCAAATCACTGACACTTGTGTGAGATCCCACTGTCCACTCAGGAAGAACACTGATTGACAATCAATTCACATGGAACAGACAACAGGTGGAAATTATAGGCAATTACCAAGACACCCCCAATAAAGGAGTGGTTCTGCAGGTGGTGACCACAGACCACTTCTCAGTTCCTATGCTTCCTGGCTGATGTTTTGGTCACTTTTGAATGCTGGCGGTGCTTTCACTCTAGTGGTAGCATGAGACAGAGTCTACAACCCACACAAGTGGCTCAGGTAGTGCAGCTCATCCAGGATGGCACATTAATGCAAGCTGTGGCAAGAAGGTTTGCTGTGTGTCAGTGTAGTGTCCAGAGTACCAGGAGACCGGCCAGTACATCAGGAGACATGGAGGAGGCCGTAGGAGGGCAACAACTCAGCAGCAGGACCGCTACCTCCGCCTTTGTGCAAGGATGAGCAGGAGGAGCACTGCCAGAGCCCTGCAAAATGACCTCCATGTGCATGTGTCCACTCAAACGGTCAGAAACAGACTCCATGAGGGTGGTATGAGGGCCCGACGTCCACAGGTGGGGGTTGTGCTTACAGCCCAACACCGTGCAGGACGTTTGGCATTTGCCAGAGAACACCAAGATTGGCAAATTCACCACTGGTGCCCTGTGCTCTTCACAGATGAAAGCAGGTTCACACTGAGCACATGTGACAGTCTGGAGACGCCGTGGAGAATGTTCTGCTGCCTGCAAAATCCTTCAGTATGACCGGTTTGGCAGTGGGTCAGTAATGGTGTGGGGTGGCATTTCTTTGGGGGCCGCACAGCCCTCCATGTACTTGCCAGAGGTAGCCTGACTGCCATTAGGTACCGAGATGAGATCCTCAGACCCCTTGAGAGACCATATGCTGGTGCGGTTGGTCCTGGGTTCCTCCTAATACAAGACAATGCTAGACCTCATGTGTCTGGAGTGTGTCAGCAGTTCCTACAAGAGGAAGGCATTGATGCTATGGACTGGCCGCCCGTTCCCCTGAATCCGATTGAGCACATCTGGGACGTCTCGCTCCATCCACCACAGACTGTCCAGGAGTTGGCGGATGCTTTAGTCCAGGTCTGAGAGGACATCCCTCAGGAGACCATCCTCCACCTCATCAGGATCATGCCCAGGCATTGTAGGGAGGTCATACGGGCACGTGGAGGCCACACACACTACTGAGCCTCATTGGGACTTGTATTAAGGACATTACATAAAGTTGGATCGGCCTGTAGTGCGGTTTTCCACTGTGATTTTGAGTGCGACTCCATATCCAGACCTCCAGGGGTTCATACATTTAATTTCTATTGATATTTTTTGTGATTTTGTTGTCACATTCAACTATGTAAAGAGGAAAGTATTTCATACGATTGGTTCAGTCAGATCTAGGATGTGTTATCTTAGTGTTCACTTTGTTTTTTGAGCAGTGTGTATTTACTCTGTGATTATAAAGCACAAAAAATAGCACAGAGCGCTTCATGGGGTAAAACGTTTTTCGGCTCAACTTATTCTACTTATCAGTACAGCAACAGGGTGGTCACCTGGTGGGCTTGTGGATAAGCTACAACACTATGAAGGATAGATCAATCCCACTCCGGGGAGAACACATCATGCCAGGATGTGCAGCGTAGGAGCTATATGTGGCCAGACATGTCGTCCAAGCCAGTGGAGTATGTGGGAATATTAAAAAAAGAAAAAAGCTCCAATTTGCGCAGCAATCCAATAATCCAACTTCAGGGTAAGTATAACTCTCCAAGAGAACTTTATTGTCCACAAGACAAGCGCTTTACGCGCTCTTATGGCTCCTTCCTTACTTATATTACTTACTAATATTGAATGCTATTGTACACATTTGTATGTTTCTATGGTTTTTTTAAAGGTGGTACTTCAATTATATTAATCCCAACGCTTTTTCATATACAGTGGTCCCTCAACATACGATGGTAATCCGTCCCAAATGGACCATCGTTTGTTGAAACCATCGTATGTTGAGGGATCCGTGCAATGTAAAGTATAGGACAGTGGTCTACAACCGGCGGACCTCCACATGCTGCAAAACTACAACACCCAGCATGCCCGGACAGCCGTTGGCTGTCCGGGCATGCTGGGTGATGTAGTTTTACAACATCTAAAGGTCCGCAGGTTGAAGACCACTGTTAGAAGAAGTTGTACTCACCTGTCCCCACCGCTACGGACCGTCACCGCTCGTCACCGCTGCCCTGGATGTCACCATCCATCTCTGTCGCCGCGTCCCCGGGGTGTCCCCGACGCTCCGGCAAGGCCTCTGCTTCCCCGGCATCCGCGCTCTCCGTCGCCGCCATCACGTCGCTACGCACGCCGCTCCTTTCGGATGACGGGACGGCGTGCGCTGCGACATGATGACGACGATGGAGAGCGCAGACGATGCAGAGGATCCCGAAGAGGACGCGCCGGAGCCCCGAGGACAGGTAAGAGACATCACCGGAGCACATGTGGCACCATAAACGGCTATCCGGTGGCAGGTGAAGCAGTCTGCGCTGTCGGATAGCCGTTTATGCGATGGCCCCGACATACAAAAGCATCGTATGTTGATGCTGCCTTCACCATGTGATGGACTCTGAGAGTGATCGTATGCTGAAATGATCGTATGTCGGGGCCATCGTAGGTCGGGGGGGGTCACTGTATATATATGGTATGTCGGGGCCATCGTAGGTCGGGGGGGTCACTGTATATATATCTTATGTCGGGGCCATCGTATGTCGGGGGGGTCACTGTATATATATGGTATGTCGGGGCCATTGTAGGTCGGGGGGTCACTGTGTATATATGGTATGTCGGGGCCATCGTAGGTCAGGGGTCACTGTATATATATGGTATGTCGGGGCCATCGTAGGTCAGGGGGTCACTGTATATATATATGGTATGTCGGGGCCATCGTAGGTCGGGGGTCACTGTATATATATGGTATGTCGGGGCCATCGTAGGTCGGGGGTCACTGTATATATATCGTATGTCGGGGCCATCGTAGGTCGGGGGGGGGGTCACTGTATATATATGGTATGTCGGGGCCATCGTAGGTCGGGGGTCACTGTATATATATATATGGTATGTCGAGGCCATCGTAGGTCGGGGGTCACTGTATATATATATATGGTTTGTCGGGGCCATCGTAGGTCGGGGGGTCACTGTATATATATGGTATGTCGGGGCCATCGTAGGTCGGGGGGTCACTGTATATATATATATGGTATGTCGGGGCCATCGTAGGTCGGGGGGTCACTGTATATATATGGTATGTCGGGGCCATCGTAGGTCGGTGGGGGTCACTGTATATATATGGTATGTCGGGGCCATCGTAGGTCGGGGGTCACTGTATATATATGGTATGTCGGGGCCATCGTAGGTCGGGGGGTCACTGTATATATATGGTATGTCGGTGCCATCGTAGGTCGGGGGGTCACTGTAAATATATGGAATGTTGGGGCCATCGTAGGTCGGGGGGTCACTGTATATATATGGTATGGCGGGGCCATCGTAGGTCGGGGGGTCACTGTATATATATGGTATGGCGGGGCCATCGTAGGTCGGGGGGTCACTGTATATATATGGTATGTCGGGGCCATCGTAGGTCGGGGGGTCACTGTAAATATATGGAATGTTGGGGCCATCGTAGGTCGGGGGGTCACTGTAAATATATGGTATGTCGGGGCCATTGTAGGTCGGGGGGTCACTGTATATATATGGTATGTCGGGGCCATTGTAGGTCGGGGGGTCACTGTAAATATATGGAATGTTGGGGCCATCGTAGGTCGGGGGTCTCTGTATATATATGGTATGTCGGGCCATCGTAGGTCGGGGGGTCACTGTAAATATATGGAATGTTGGGGCCATCGTAGGTCGGGGGGTCTCTGTATATATATGGTATGTCGGGGCCATCGTAGGTCGGGGGGGTCACTGTATATTTATGGTATGTCGGGGCCATCGTAGGTCGGGGGGTCACTGTAAATATATGGTATGTTGGGGCCATCGTAGGTCGGGGGGTCACTGTATATATATGGTAGGTCGGGGGGGTCACTGTATATATATGGTATGTCGGGGCCATCGTAGGTCGGGGGGTCACTGTATATATATGGTATGTCGGGGCCATCGTAGGTCGGGGGTCACTGTATATATATATGGTATGTCGGGGCCATCGTAGGTCGGGGGTCACTGTATATATATGGTATGTCGGGGCCATGGTAGGTCGGGGGGGTCACTGTATATATATGGTATGTCAGGGCCATCGTAGGTCGGGGGGTCACTGTATATATATGGTATGTCGGGGCCATCGTAGGTCGGGGGGTCACTGTATATATATTGTATGTCGGGGCCATCGTAGGTCGGGGGATCACTGTATTGGAAGTTTTTTTGTCTATATGGCAGAAGTCCTGTAACCTGAGGAAGGAGCCGTAAGAGCTCGGAAAGCGCTTGTTTTTTGGACAATAAAGTTCTCTCGGAGAGTTATACGTTCCCTGAAGTTGGATTATTGGATTGTTGGGCGAATTGAAGCTTTTTTCTTTTTTCGAATATTCCCACATACTCCGTGATTAATTAGTTTACATTTAGTCAGTCAGGACTGTAAAAAAGCTGGGTAAAACCAATATGGCCGCCTTTAGCTCTCCTTGATTGCTGAATACCTAGACAGGTTTGTTGGTTGTCACTCTGCCTTCTCAGAACCGGAGAACCGTTGCAAAACTACAACCCCCAGCATGCCTGGACAGCGAAAGGCTTTCCAGGCATGCTGGGAGTTGAAGTTTTGTAACAGCTGGAGGCACTTTGGTGGGGAAACACTGCCATAGTAAAACAAGTTTTGATTTATGGCGGACGCTGCGTCCTTCTAATGTACCACCTGACACAGCACTGGGGCTCCCTGAGTAATGGCGACAGAGTGGTAACGAAGCTGGGTTATGTTAGAGGTCATGTCTCCGGTTATACGTATGGGGACGTGATAATCGGCGACAAATCTCCACAGAGACATGAGCCAATCAGATTGCAGCTTTCTGGGGGAGATTCATCAAAACCAGTACAGAGGAAAAGTTACTGAGTTGCCCATAGCAACCAATCAGATCGCTGCTTTCATTTTGCAGAGGCCTTTTCAGAAATGAAAGAAGCGATCTGATTGGTTGTTATGGGCAACTTAGCAACTTTTCCACTGGTTTTGATAAATCTCCCCAATGTCTCTATCCCACAGTGGGACAATGGACGCTGACTGGTTGCTATGGGTGTCCAGGCCTACTCTTCCTCTCAGTCTACATGGAGCCATTTTAAGTGAATATTATCAATAATGGAGGTTGCGAAAGGGATGTGCTTACCTTTTAAAATACTCATATGCTTCCTCATCTGGTGGAATCCATTTTGTGTGATCATTGTTATGAGCCTGAGGCTGCACTACTGAGACAGGGATCTCTGTCAGGTGCGGTGTTGTCATGGAGACTGTTTGCGTGTGTGATCATTGTTATGAGCCTGAGGCTGCACCACTGAGACAGTGATCCCTGTCATTCACAGTGTTGTCATGGAGACCGTGTGATCATTGTTATGAGCCTGAGGCTGCACCACTGAGACAGTGATCCGTGTGAGGTGCAGTGTTGTCATGGAGACTGTGTGTGTGTGTGTGATCATTGTTATAAGCCTGAGGCTGCACTACTGAAACAGGGATCCGTGTGAAGTGCAGTGTTGTCATGGAGACTGTGTGTGTGTGATCATTGTTATGAGCCTGCCTGAGGCTGCACCACTGAGACAGTGATCCGTGTGAAGTGCAGTGTTGTCATGGAGACTGTGTGTGTGTGATCATTGTTATGAGCCTGAGGCTGCACCACTGAGACAGTGATCCGTGTGAGGTGCAGCGTTGTCATGGAGACTGTGTGTGTGTGTGATCATTGTTATGAGCCTGAGGCTGCACCACTGAGACAGTGATCCGTGTGATGTGCAGCGTTGTCATGGAGACCGTGTGTGAATCCACACCACCATTCACAACCATATGTACTTCATGTGTGTGACAACATTCATGCAGATGATGGTCTATCGCAGTGTTACCCAACCAGGGTGCCTCCAGCTGTCGCAAAACTACAACTCCCAGCATGCCCGGACAGCCAAAGGCTGTCCGGGCATGCTGGGAGTTGTAGTTTTGCAACAGCTGGAGGCCCCCTGGTTGGGAAACACTGGTCTATAGAGTTTGTGCAAAAATGTACGATATTTGCGGATTTAGTGTAGAAGGGGCGGGGCCTAATCTCAAGTCGATTCTACTACAATATACACTAGTGAGCGAGGGAATTGTAGTTGCCCCATGTATTGTGCTGATCTATTGCTTAGTGAGCCAGTATCTGTAAGGCCAGGGCTATAACGGCGACTTTGGCCACGACGCAGATTTTGCGCAGCCAAACATTGCCATCCCGCGCTCCCTGAATCGCGCTAGTAATGGTGAATGGGGTCACGTTGCAACCAGCAAGTGGCTGCGGTCCCATCCCCGAGTCCATCCTCACAGCCACTTGCGGGTAGAAATGTGTCCAACCATTCACGTACATTAGACGTGTTGTGGCGCAATTCAGGGGAGCAGAAGTCGTTCGCCTCAGTGCGTGTGGGCGTTGTGTTGCGTATAACACCGTTTCTGATTTTCTACCTCACAGGCTAAAGATAGCGATGACGATGAGGAGATCGTACACGTGGACCGGGACCACTTTATGGACGAATTCTTCGAGCAGGTGAGGTCGGATTTTACGCGGATTTTCCCATTATAGGAACAATTACCCAGAATCGAAATCGCCATAAAAAACACTTAACAGGAGTTATAGGACTTCCCTTGCATGCTGCCTCCATTTTCCTCAGTAGCGGCAGCAACCCATGACCGCCGGCGGTTTCCTCCTAATTGTGTGGTAATCAGCGCGCGGAGTAATCAGCTCTGGTGTCGCGCGCAGACGGCTGTGCTCCGGGTGCTGTGGACGTCACCGGTTGCTGCCGTATGACAAATGGAAGTCATTACTGTTTAAGTCGAGTAAATAAAGAGATTTCATCCCCTGAGCACTTTCCCGGTAATATCCGCGTCCCTCGGCGCACGCGGCCCCTGTTCCCCTGAACTCTGATATATGGAGCCTTGTCCTTTCCCTCCACAGGTGGAGGAGATCCGGGGATGCATCGAGAAGCTCTCAGAGGATGTGGAACAAGTGAAGAAACAGCATAGCGCCATTTTGGCAGCACCCAACCCTGATGAGAGTAAGTACAACCTCTTATGTCCCTATGGCAACACTTCCTGTCCCTGTGCATGAGCTGCTCAGTGATGTCACAGGGACCCTTGAGTGCGGTGATAATAAGACTTCAATCCTTTCTTATCATGTATACACAATTCCACTTATTACCACATATATCCACTTACAGAGCGCTTGACGTGTTTTGACCTATGCGGTGTTAATCATTTGCTTATGATTAGGAGCGCATAGGTCGAAACACGTCAAGCGCTCTGTATGTATGGGACTTCTACATTTATGACCAATGTAGAGGATACTAACTAAAGATAATCATGCTGGATCCTTTTCTTCAAGTTGCACTTTTTCTGATGGGGTGGCTCCCCCCCTTGCCCATGCACGGATCTACATGCACAAAGGCGCGCTGGCCCTTCTCTTTCCTTGTTAAAGAAGCCTTCCAGGTTCCCCATATCATACGCAATCACAATTCATACAGCACCATTTTGCTTTATTCCAGCATCTGAACGTTTCATTACTGTAACTTGGTCATGTGATTGCCAGTCTGACTTATCTGCCGTTATTTCTATGGGATCAGGATATATAGTAGTTATACACCTCCCCTCCAGCTCTATCTGTATACTGCTGCTGCTATCTCTATGGGATCAGGATATATAGTAGTTATACACCTCTCCTCCAGCTCTATCTGTATACTGCTGCTATCTCTATGGGATCAGGATATATAGTAGTTATACACCTCCCCTCCTGCTCTATCTGTATACTGCTGCTGCTATCTCTATAGGATCAGGATATATAGTAGTTATACACCTCCGCTCCAGCTCTATCTGTATACTGCTGCTGCTATCTCTATGGGACCAGGATATATAGTTGTTATACACCTCCCCTCCAGCTCTATCTGTATACTGCTGCTATCTCTATGGGATCAGGATATATAGTAGGTATACTTCTCCCCTCCCCTCCAGCTCTATCTGTATACTGCTGCTATCTCTATGGAATCAGGATATATAGTAGTTATACACCCCTTCTCCCAGCTCTATCTGTATACTTCTGCTATCTCTATAGGATCAGGATATATAGTAGTTATACACCTCCCCTCCAGCTCTATCTGTATACTGCTGCTATCTCTATAGGATCAGGATATATAGTAGTTATACACCTCCCCTCCAGCTCTATCTGTATACTGCTGCTATCTCTATGGGATCAGGATATATAGTAGTTATACACCTCTTCTCCTGCTCTATCTGTATACTGCTGCTATCTCTAAGGGATCAGGATATATAGTAGTTATACACCTCTTCTCCTGCTCTATCTGTATACTGCTGCTATCTCTAAGGGATCATGATATATAGTAGTTATAGACCCCCCCCTCCAGCTCTATCTGTATACTGCTGCTATCTCTATGGGATCAGGATATATAGTAGTTATACACCTTCCCTCCAGCTCTATCTGTATACTACTGCTGCTATCTCTATGAGATCAGGGTATATAGTAGATATACACCTCCCCTCCAGCTCTATCTGTATACTGCTGCTATCTCTATGGGATCATGATATATAGTAGTTATACACCTCCCCTCCAGCTCTATCTGTATACTGCTGCTATCTCTATGGGATCAGGATATATAGTAGTTATACATCTCCCCTCCAGCTCTATCTGTATACTGCTGCTATCTCTAAGGGATCATGATATATAGTAGTTATACACCTCCCCTACAGCTCTGTCTGTATACTGCTGCTATCTCTATGGGTCTAGGATATATAGTAGTTATACATCTCCCCTCCATCTCTATCTGTATACTGCTGCTATCTCTATGGGATCAGGATATATAGTAGTTATACATCTCCCCTCCATCTCTATCTGTATACTGCTGCTGCTATCTCTATGGGATCAGGATATATAGTAGTTATACACCTCCCCTCTATTGCTATCTGTATACTGCTGCTATCTCTATGGGATCAGGATATATAGTAGTTGTACACCTCCCCTCCAGCTCTATCTGTACACTGCTGCTATCTCTATGGGATCAGGATATATAGTAGTTATACATCTCCCTTCCATCTCTATCTGTATACTGCTGCTATCTCTATGGGATCAGGATATATAGTAGTTATACACCTCCCCTCCAGCTCTATCTGTATACTGCTGCTATCTCTATGGGATCAGGATATATAGTAGTTATACACCTCCCCTCCAGCTCTATCTGTATACTGCTGCTATCTCTATGGGATCAGGATATATAGTAGTTGTACACCTCCCCTCCAGCTCTATCTGTATATTGCTGTTATCTCTATGGGATCAGGATATATAGTAGTTGTACACCTCCCCTCCAGCTCTATCTGTACACTGCTGCTATCTCTATGGGATCAGGATATATAGTAGTTATACATCTCCCCTCCATCTCTATCTGTATACCGCTGTTATTTGTAGTAGTTATACAACCCACTTATGAGTCCTAATGGGGAGGTTTTTTTATTTTTGTATTCGCTCCCTCTACAATAAACCCTCACTGGCCACTTTATTAGGTACACTGGTTCCATTGCTCGTTAACACAGATAGCCAATCAGACATGGTTGCAGCTCAGTGCATTTAGGCATGTAGATGGGGTCAATACAACTTGCTGAAGTTCAAACTGAGCATCAGAGTTAGGAAGAAAGAGGATTTAAGTGACTGTGAATGTGGCATGGTTGTTGGTGCCAGACGGGCCGGTCTGAAGATTTCTGGGATTTTCATGCACAAATATCTCTAGGGTTTACAGAGAACGGTCCGAAAATGAGAAAATATCTAATGAGTGGCAGACATGTAAACAAAAATGCCTTGTTAATATCAGAGGAGAATGGGGAGACTGGTTTGAGATGACAGAAAGGCAACAGTAACTAGAATAACCACTGGTTACAACCAGGGTCTGCAGAAAACCATCTCTGACCGCACAACATGCCCAACCTTGAAGCAGATGGGCTACAGCAGCCGAAGACCACACCGGGGGCCCCTCCTGTCAGCTAAGAACAGGAAACTGAGGCGACAATTCACACAGGAACCAAAACTGCACATTGGAGACTGGAAGAACCTTGTCTGGTCTGAGAAGTCTCCATTCCAGCTGTGACATCAGATGACAGGGTCAGAATATGGTATAAACAACATAAATCCTGGATCCCTCCTGCCTTGTATCAGCGGGTCAGCCTGCCTGAGTATTGTTACTGACCATGTCCGTCCCTTTATGACCACAGCGGACCCTGTATCTTCTGATGATACTTCCTACAGGATAATGCCCCATGTCACATGACATCATCTGATACAGGACAATGAGATCACATGACATCATCTGATACAGGACAATGAGATCACATGACATCATCTCATACAGGACAATGAGATCACATGACATCATCTCATACAGGACAATGAGATCACATGACATCATCTCATACAGGACAATGAGATCACATGACATCATCTCATACAGGACAATGAGATCACATGACATCATCTCATACAGGACAATGAGGTCACATGACATAATCTCATACAGAACAATGAGGTCACATGGCATCATCTCATACAGAACAATGAGATCACATGACATCATCTCATACAGGACAATGAGATCACATGACATCATCTCATACAGGACAATGAGATCACATGACATCATCTCATACAGGACAATGAGGTCACATGACATCATCTCATACAGGACAATGAGGTCACATGGCATCATCTCATACAGAACAATGAGGTCACATGACATCATCTCATACAGGACAACGAGGTCACATGACATCATCTCATACAGGACAATGAGGTCACATGGCATCATCTCATACAGAACAATGAGGTCACATGACATCATCTCATACAGGACAATGAGGTCACATGACATCATCTCATACAGGACAATGAGGTCACATGGCATCATCTCATACAGAACAATGAGGTCACATGACATCATCTCATACAGGACAACGAGGTCACATGACATCATCTCATACAGGACAATGAGGTCACATGGCATCATCTCATACAGAACAATGAGGTCACATGACATCATCTCATACAGGACAATGAGGTCACATGACATCATCTCATACAGAACAATGAGATCACATGACATCATCTCATACAGGACAATGAGGTCACATGACATCATCTCATACAGGACAATGAGATCACATGACATCATCTCATACAGGACAATGAGATCACATGACATAATCTCATACAGGACAATGAGATCACATGACATCATCTCATACAGGACAATGAGGTCACATGACATCATCTCATACAGGACAACGAGGTCACATGACATCATCTCATACAGGACAATGAGGTCACATGGCATCATCTCATACAGAACAATGAGGTCACATGACATCATCTCATACAGGACAACGAGGTCACATGACATCATCTCATACAGGACAATGAGATCACATGGCATCATCTCATACAGAACAATGAGGTCACATGACATCATCTCATACAGGACAATGAGGTCACATGACATCATCTCATACAGAACAATGAGATCACATGACATCATCTCATACAGGACAATGAGGTCACATGACATCATCTCATACAGGACAATGAGGTCACATGACATCATCTCCTACAGGACAATGAGGTCACATGACATCATCTCCTACAGGACAATGAGGTCACATGACATCATCTCATACAGGACAATGAGGTCACATGACATCATCTCATACAGAACAATGAGGTCACATGACATCATCTCATACAGGACAATGAGGTCACATGACATCATCTCATACAGGACAATGAGGTCACATGACATCATCTCATACAGAACAATGAGGTCACATGTCTCCAATGGCCTCCACAGTCACCAGATCTCATCCAATAGATCGACACTGGGATGTGGTGGAACCGGAGATTCTCATCATGGATCCGACAAATCTACAGCAACTGTGTGATGTCATCATGTCCGTATAGAGGAACTGTGTGATGTCATCATGTCCGTATAGAGGAACTGTGTGATGTCATCATGTCTATATGGAGGAACTGTGTGATGTCATCATGTCTATATGGAGGAACTGTGTGATGTCATCATGTCCATATGGAGGAACTGTGTGATGTCATCATGTCTGTATGGAGCAAAATCTCTGAGGAGCATGTCCATTACCTTATAGAAAGTATAAAGGGATCCGACCCGAGACTAGATAGGTACAGCTATTAAAGTGGCCAGGGAGTGTATGTTTTATCCTTTTCTTCATATATATATATCCACTGCTTCCCGTCTGGTGCGCCATAAATTGATGTGATGCACGGCACTAGACTCGTGGATGCGATCATCTTACCACACTGCATGAAAACTATGGTGGATCGCTAGGTGAATGTGAACCCGGCCTAAAGAGGCTTTCATACATCCAAACCCCTCACCTGCGCTGATAATTTGTTACAGTGTATCAGTGCACAGCACAGTCCTGTGTGGTGAGCTAAACACCTCAGCAATGCCGATCTCTCTCCGGGCCTCGTATGTTTGTTACAATGTATCAGTGCAAACATATGCAGTCCACTCACTAAGGGTACGGTCCCACATAGTGTATTTGTTGCTGCTGCGTATTTTGCTACTCATTGGCTTCAGTGTGAAGGAAAATACGCAGCCGCATCAAATACGCTACCGTACCCCAAAGGTGTTATCTATTAATTGAAAAATAAAGTTAATTTGTTCCAAAAACAGCGCCACCCCTCTCCTCAGATTGTGTATGGTATTGCAGCTCAGTTCCAATGGAGTAAATAGAGCCAAGTTGTAATACCACACACAACCTGAGGACAGTGTGGCGCTGTTTGCAAAATAAACCAGCTCTGTTTTTCTAATCTTGCATAACCCTCTTAACGACAAGCAGAGAAAATATTGAGAAATTGGAGCACGTGGTCTATTAGATATAACTTCCTTCTCTTTGTCTCCATTCTCTAGAAACCAAGCAAGAGCTGGAGGATCTCACGGCCGACATCAAGAAAACGGCCAACAAAGTGCGCTCCAAGTTGAAAGGTGGGTTCTCGGCATTCTAGTGTATTCCACATCTGCACAATGTTTTTTCATAACTAGCGCCCTGTGCCTGATCTCCCTCCTTCCTTACAGCCATCGAGCAGAGCATCGAACAGGAAGAGGGAATGAACCGCTCCTCAGCCGACCTGCGCATCCGGAAAACACAGGTAGGGGGCCCCGAGGAGCAGAATAGTGGAGGCGCCTGGGCTAATGGGAATCCACCTGGGAAATGTCTCATCCTACATTACATCCAGTTATGGTCACTGAGTGGATCCTGTGGACTCTGTGATGGTCAGACAGAGGAAAGACAGCTGCTCTGCCCAGTATAGGGGCACTCCGCCCCTAGACATAATATTCCCTATCCAAGGGAAAGGGGATAAGATGTCTGATCGCGAGGGGTCTGGCCGCTGGGGACCCCCGTGATCTCTGGGCCTTCACCCCTACGTCACCTCCGCTCCCATAGACATGAATGGAAGGGGCGTCGTGTGATGTCACGACTACGACCACCCTAAACCCTGCGCTCTGAACTTAATGTTCATAGTGCTGGGGTGGTGGCCTGGAGATTGCAGGGGGTCCCAGCGGCCGAACCCCGCTGTCAGACATTTTATCCTCTATCCTTTGTATAGGGGATAAGATGTCTAGGGGCGGAGTATCTCTTTAAAGGAGTACTCCGGCCCTGAGATATCTTATCCCCTATCCAAAGGATAGGGGATAAGATGTCCCGCCGCTGAGGACCCCCGCAATCTTGTATTCGCCACCCACCTGTTTGAGCTGCATGCCGCGGTGCCAGCTCACCAACAGCCGGGTGGCGACCACGGGGCCGCAGTATCGTGATGTCACGACTCCGCCCCCGTGTGACATCACTCCCCGCTATGCAAGTCTATGGGAGGCGGGCATGTCACCCCCTGCCCCCACTATGCAAGTCTATGGGAGGGGGCATGACGGCCGTCACGCCCCCTCCCATAGACTTGCATAGCGGGGGCGGGGGGTGACGTCACACGGGGGGCAGAGTCATGACATCACGATACTCCGACCCCGCCACACGGCTCAAACAGGTGGGTGACGAATACAAGATTACGACCAGAGGAACAGAAAATGGGGTATATAGGAGCACAAGAAATTCAACGAATGCACCACATCAGGAGTCCTCCTAACAGTCGGAAGGCTAAAACGCAAACGCAACCCAACCATAGTATAGTTATAACCCCATAAGGGTTCTTTAGACCATCGTATGGCAGATCATGGGCACCGTAATCATCCTCCCTGTTCCTTCCTTCAGTTCCCATGCGTTTCACTCATCCGTCTCATCTACCCGTTTACTTGTTCGGCTCTCACTCTGTTCTTTCTCCTCCACAGCATTCTACTCTGTCCCGTAAATTTGTGGAAGTGATGACAGAATACAACGCAACGCAATCTAAATACAGAGACCGCTGCAAGGACCGTATCCAGCGACAGCTGGAGATCAGTACGTATTCTGGAATTGATAGGGAGGAGTCGTTTTAGGAGAATTGTCCTGACCCCCTTCTTTATTTTCTCCCGGCAGCTGGAAGAACCACAACCAACGAGGAGCTGGAAGACATGCTGGAGAGCGGGAAGCTGGCCATATTCACAGATGATGTAAACACCTAAAAAAAAAAGCATGAGGAACATGAAATGTATCTTCAAGCCCAAGTGTCAACCTTTTTTTTCCCCCTCATACAGATCAAGATGGACTCTCAGATGACCAAACAAGCCCTGAACGAGATCGAAACACGACACAATGAGATCATCAAGTTGGAGACCAGCATCCGGGAGCTGCATGACATGTTTGTAGACATGGCTATGCTGGTGGAGAGCCAGGTGAGGGGGCCCAGCCCATGGTCACACACTGGGCCAAGCCTATAAAGCATGGACGCCAAATAACCTGCTGGTGTTTTGTCCATTCCCAGGGGGAGATGATAGATCGCATTGAGTATAATGTGGAGCACTCTGTGGACTATGTGGAGCGAGCAGTGTCTGATACCAAGAAAGCTGTGAAATATCAGAGCAAAGCACGGAGGGTGAGTATCTGACTGGACCTGTACTGATCACCGGACAGACTGGTAGAAGAGCATTGACCCAGACAGACTCACATACGTGTAGTATATAGAGCGGACCGCAGCACAGGGGGGACTGATATACAGTGATCCCTCAACTTACAATGGCCTCAACATACAATAGTTTCAACATACAATGGTCTTTTCTGGACCAATGTAACTTGAAACCAGACTCAACATCCAATGCTACAGACAGTCCAGATCTGTGAAACGCGTCAATGGCTGGAAGAACTGACCAATCAGAATGGGCATTTTACTGGTAAAACCCCAGTATTCCTGAAGTGCATGCACTGACTGGTGTCTGATAGCGCCCCCTACAGTACAGGGAGGTATTACATGCTCTGTACTCTTTACCTGTAATACTGAAGTGTATGCACTGACTGGTGTCTGGTAGCGCCCCCTACAGTACAGGGAGGTATTACATGTTCTGTACTCTTTACCTGTATTACTAAAGTGTATGCACTGACTGGTGTCTGGTAGCGCCCCCTACAGTACAGGGAGGTATTACATGTTCTGTACTCTTTACCTGTATTACTGAAGTGTATGCACTGACTGGTGTCTGGTAGCGCCCCCTACAGTACAGGGAGGTATTACATGTTCTGTACTCTTTACCTGTACCAGGGTTACCTGCCCCTTAGGACACCAGGTGAGGGCGACTTCATGTTACTTTTTTAGGACATTGCCCCTACTGTACAGGAACCCGAAGAAGATCCTGTCCTCTACATAAACCAGTGTTTCCCAAGCAGGGTGCCCTCAGCTGTTGCAAAATACAACTCCCATCATGCCCGGACAGCCTTTGGCTGTCCGGGCATGCTGGGAGTTGTAGTTTTGCAACAGCTGGAGGCTCCCTGCTCTGAAAACACTGACAGACAGTGATTACAGCTCCCAGCAGATCTTTCTTACTTTTATATGTAAGGATTTGCTTTATCTATATTAGTTATCTACTTTTTTCCTTATTTTTGGTGCCTTTAGAACCAATTACCAGGTTTCCATAGAGTTCTGGTCTCAACATACAATGGTTTCAACATACAATGGTCGTCCGAGAACCAATGAATATTGTAACCTGAGGGACCACTGTAATGTATTACTGCTCTGTATTGTCTGTCCCTGTCTTTATAACACTGCTGACGATTTCTTCTCTCTGTTCTCTCCCTTCTTCTTCTTCCTCCACATCTTTCCCCTTTGTCTCTTTCCTTCTGATCTTCCTTTTCTCTCCGTACCGAACTCTTCATCTAACCCTTGACTTTTGCACTTTTCGCTCCTTGCTTGTGTTTTTGCCTCCTTCAACCCTTCACCCTCCTCCCGCTGTTCCTCCTTCCCCCAACGACTTCCTCTTTCCTTCCCTTTCCTTCCATTGATGCATCTTTTGTTTCTCTATGTTCCATCCCTGAATTGCCCCCATTGCCCCCTCCCCATGCCTTTATCTGCCCTTCTACCTTTTCCTTTCCTCTGTTCCCTTTACATTTTTGTTTCTTTTCCTTACTTTTTCCCTCTTCCCTTGACTTACTCCCTTTCCCTCCACCATTTCATTTCTTCCTTTCTGTCAACCTTTTTCTTACTTTTTTCTCTCTCTACCTTTACCTTCTTTCTTTTCCCTTCACCATTTCTTGTCTTCTTTTTCCCTCTACATTTTCCTTATTTCTCTTCCATTTTCTCTTCTTTTTTCTCTGCCTTCTTCCATCTCTCCCTTACACCCATTCCCTCCTCTCTCTACCCTTTTCCCCCATTCTTTATCCATCTTTCTTTTCTATCCCACCGCTCTCCCCTCCTCCTCCTCTCCCTTTGCCCTTATCCATTTTTTACCTCTTTTTACGTCTCTTCCTCCTCTTCTTCATCCGCCACATTTTCCCGTTCTCTTCGCTTTTCCTCCGATTCTGATGGCGTTGGGTATGTAGAAGAAGATTATGATCATAATCTGTTGTGTGGTGCTGGGTGTCGTTCTCGCCTCCTCTATCGGGGGGACATTGGGTTTCTGAAATAATAAACAAATGCACAAAGCAGAGTAAAAAGGAAAGATAAAGAAAATAGTGAATTACAAAAAGAAACAAACAAAAAAACAAAAAGAGATACAATATTAACGTACACGATAAGTATTGGAATTTACGCACAGATCAGGAAGCTGTGAGTGCGGCCGACCCGTTTTCGCCTCTGTGGGTTTCACTCAGGAGTTAGGTTACCATCAGCTAATTCAGTCTTACGGGGGCGCGTATTTCTGGAGTCACTCTACCCCTCAGCAGTGTTAACTGACGTCAACCTAAAGCCAAATTATAACCTGTCACCCACAGGAGTTGGGGGGCGAAAAAAAGGGCCAAAAATTCCCGGATTTCTTTTTCCTCCTCTGTGTCTGTTTCCCGTTTTTTGTTTTATTTTATTTTTTTGTCATTTTTATTCTTTGTTATCCTGTCTGTCAAAAACAAACAAAAAAAACGTACTTGTATTTGACGTTGCTGGACGTGTTGCATGGGGACCCCTGAACGTGTGGAGAGTGGACAGAGGGGTCCGACCTGGCGCTTTGAATTGTCCGTTTTCTCTTGACCGGTGGCTGAGTGTGTTTGTCTGTCTTTGTGTGTTATGCTCATATCTCTTCTGTCTTATCGATCAAGTGGTGATGTATGAGTGGGGGGGGGCTAGGTGGCGGTGTCGAAGGGGGCAGGTGGGGCACGTGAGCTGTGAGTCGTGCTTCCATCTTGGGAAGTCAGTGTCCTCTAGTTGATGGTCGCTGACTGGGGAAAAGGCTGGATACTACGTGAATAGCATCCTGAGGTGACACACCGCGTGGCTGAGCTCCGAATAAACTATGTTGTACTTGTGTATTCTGCAGCCGTAGCAATAGGCAGGGGAAGCATCGCCGCATCTTCTTTCCTAATAAGACGAGGAGATCTGCCTCTCGTCCTTCATCTCATCCTTCATAACCATCCTCGGTGCGGGAAATCCTCCCATTTACCTGCGCAGCTGCGAATCATCCCTATCCCAGGGATCTCCATGTTGCGTCCGTCCCAGCAGCAGCCGCCAGCCATGTATATTAGAATGGCTTTGTCTGCTTCCTCTATATACTCGTATATATATATATCCCTTGCCCCCTATATAACAACCCCCATTTTTAGGATTTTCTAGTTTGCTCCTGTATGAATCAGTATTCGGGCCATCCTGTATGGATTCCCGGAATAGTTTACATACACCGCGAGGAGCTCGGGCAGCGTCTGATACTACAAAGTCTGTCCCAACAAATAGATTGGCGGGCTATGGCACTGCTCTACGGGCAAAGCTTTGAACCCCCCTTGAGATATGCAAGAAACAATCGTCTTCGATTTTCGTACAATCCGATCATTCGTCGCTTTCCTAATTCATCCTAATTATTCTGGGGGAAAAAAAAACAGTTTGTTCCTGTTTTCACTGTGTTCAGCGATATCTCCAATTTTTCCTTCCACTGACCCTCCACTAGTGTATGTTACACCCCCTCCCCGGCCCTGTAAGCAGCAAAAAAAACAAAAAATGAACAGGCAGCGCGAGTGCGTGTAAGATACTCATCCCGTCATACAGCAATAAAGTACTCTGACCTCACAGCTGTTCTGTCCGGGGCATCAAAGAAAAAAGAGGATTGTGGTGCGCCGGTCAGGGCTCGAGTGATGTAAATTTTTTATTTAATAATTAAGATTTTATTTTTTTTTAATGACCCGACGCTTGTTGTGCACACAAACATATAGTGTAGATGTCCGTCACCTGTGTTGAGGTTATAGCACAGAGACATGTAGTGGGTGGGGGGGGGGGGGGCTACAATGAGCAAGATCTACTTTACGGCACTCGTCACATATCGTTTCCCCGTTCCCGAGTGGTACAAACTTTAATGCAGATATTACAATGAAATGTCAGCAGCACACACAGCCCCTTTCAGCGCTCTTCCTCCGTTCCGTCTGTTCGTCTACTCCGTCGCCTTTTGCATGAATCGAGCCCCCCCGTCTCTTGTGGATATTACAAGTCTTTTTTGTCCCGATTACAAAATAAAAAAAAAATAAAGTAAAATTAAACCTTTTCACTAGTAGGAGAGGAGAAAGGGACAGGCTAAGCCTCTCCTGTGCATGCAAGAACCGCAACAGCTCCGGCCAAGAACTTAACCGGGGCGGCCATTTTGAACTCAAAAAACCTCAGCGTGTTGTGTTCGGACCGTGACTTCTCAAATGTAGTTAGCCGATAGTTTTTTTTCAAAATTTTTCTTTATATATCCGCTAGAGGGTAGCCAGCCCATCCGCTGCTCCCGCCTGTCCGCCATCATCAGCCATCATGAGTAGCTTAGGTCACAAATTAAAATGGCTGCCCCAGCAGACGAAGAGGGTTTCTTTACTGTATCTATGCAGATTTCATTGTTTTTGGGGTGTTTTTTTTTGTTTTGTTTTTTACACACCACAGTGACATGTGGTCCGTCCTGCCTTCAGCTTTAATATTGAATTATTTCATATAAATAAATATATAGAGATTTAAATTAAAAATATATATATATATATTAAATCTAAGGAAACAAGCAATTCAGTCTCATGTCAGGGATGTGTCAGAGAATCGTCTGATGTCTACCGTGGCAACTGAATTATTATTATTCGTTTTTTATTTTTATTTTTTTTAAGGGGACCTCTAGATCTAGCTGGGGGGTAAGTTAACGTCCTCTTGTGTGTGGTATATGGATTTTATTTTTATTTTTTTAATATGCAGATCACAACCGAACTTGTTCCTCTCCTTACAAAGCCTTATATATTTATTTTTCTTTATTTTTATCATTTTTATTTATTTTTTTATTGTAATTTTTTTTTGTTACCAGTGTCTTCTATCGGGGGTGCTCGGCGCCGGCCGTGTTCCCTCCTTCTTTAGTATAGGTTAATTGGAGAACAGAGGTGATGAATGTGTATTTACTATGATGTGTTTGGAGAACACAGAAGCATGTTCAAATAAGAGTGTCCAGTAGAGAAGCAAGTTTCAAAATGGCCGCCCTCAGCAGCCATATTGTATGAACGTCTCTGGTCCCATTGTGTGTGTTGTGCCCTTGGATCTCTGGGTGTCTTAATTGGCTTTTTTCGTCTTTGGATTTGCTGTAAATGTTTTTTCTCCGTTAGCGGCCTTGAAATTTGCATGTTTGTTTCATTTTATTGAGCGTCTCTGGTCGCGAGGATCATCGAAAATTGCAATGAGTATTAAGGAGGGGATCGCGCAGAGAGGGAGCGGCAGAGCCCAGGGTGGGAGGAAGGGAGGGGTTCAGTGTTTCATGACAAGAGCTGGGGTGTATGTTGGGCTGTCTACCCATGACAGTGTATGGAGGAGTCAGCCACAAAAATGTGACCCCCCATCCAAAGCTTCTCTGGTGTCACATAGACTTTATGCAGTATTGTCCAAGAAAAACATGGAATCCACTACTCCCAGTACAAAATAATTGCTCCCAAGAGACGAGATACCAAAGTGCAAGATATTAAAAAATGTTTGAAATTGAGGTAAAAATTCTTGACTTTAAGATCATTGCCAGGAAGATTCGACTCCAATAAGATCATCAAAATGTCTTCAGAAAAATGGCTGACCTTCTAAGAGAGTGAGACCAACCCTCTCCAAACCCAACTCTCCACAGTCTTGGTGAGCCGGGGGAGGGCGGATACCAAGCACTCCCCCGGTGAAGACGACGTGTGGCACATGAAGCCTTCCCGCTCCTCCCTCGCCAATCAGAGGAGCCTGCGGTACATCCTAAACTAGAAGACAAGGGTGTTCAATTCTTCCGCTTCCTCTCCTCCCCTTTTACTCCCTTCCCTCCCGTATGAAAATTTTTTGATGTTTAAAAACGTCTCAGTTGAAAAAAAAATGTGAATTGCAAAAAAAACAAAAAAAAAAACAAAAAAAAGTTGTTTTAAGGTTGAAAAATATACAAAAAATGAAAAAAATTCTGAAAAAAAACTGCTTGCATGTTACAAAAATGTGAAAAAAAATTACAGCAGAAACCGTGAAAAAGAGAAGAAAAAAATAATCTGAATTCTCGGTTTAAAAAAAAGTGTGTCGTCTTTATTTGTTTTTGTTTGTTGTTTTTTTGTGTTTTTTTATTGTGCTGCTGGAAAAAAGAACAAAAAAAAAAACCATCAGAAAAATCCCCTCACCCTAATGTGTTTTTGTGAAGTAAACAGTCATGTCTCTTTGTGTGTGTATTTACCTGATGTCTTTTGTCTGGGATGGAGGGGGTCACCACCCAATAAGACCAATGGTTATAACCTATTATAACGTATCTGACATCTACCGGTGAAGCTTCTCCAGTAGACGCGGCTCAGAAGATTGGGGTCCATGCTGTTTCCGTCATGAAGTTGTTTTCAATGTCCTTCAAAAATGTGTCTGGAAAAATTACTATAAATTTGTATGAAAAACATATACACTCAGGTGGCAACATGCATAGAGCAGAACTGTGTACATAGGCACCTTAAAGGGGTATTCCGGGTTTATACATCTCATCCACTATAGAGGATTGGCCTGTGTTATATGTAATTTATGTTATTTGTAAATTCTTGAAAAATTCAATAAAAACATTTGAACACACAGGGGTCCCACCACTGGGGACCCCCACAATCTCGGTGCAGCCCCCAGTATTCTGTGTCGGGTGCTGCCTCTGAGACAGGGACATGATGCCACGCCCCCTGTCATAGACATGAATGGAGGGGGCGTGGCCGTGACGTCATGTCCCCGTCTCGGAGGCAGCGCCCTACACAGAATGTCGGGGGCTACACCGAGATTGTGGGGGTCCCCAACGGTGGGACCCCTGCGATCATAAATCTTAACCCCTATCCTTTGGATAGTGGATAAGATGTATAAACCCGGAATACCCCCTTTCAGTCCCTATGGCCCCGAAATAAGTGTGCCGCCATAAAGTGCTCCATATGAAAATATTCTTATGCTCCTCAATACGGCACTTTGTGGAACAACCACAATTCTATACAGAGGTACAGGAGGAACCAGTAGACTTCTTTGATGGCCACGAGGGTTTACAAAGCCATAATATGTGCATTAAGTAGACTTCTATGGGTTGTATATGGCGGCCTGGAGGTTAAATAAAGCCGTAATTACATTGTGTGCATTAGGCCAAAAAAAAAAACATTTCTTATAATGGGCGTCATTGAAAAAAAAATCTTTTTGGCAAGTAACAGAGACATGTCGAGCTTTAATCGCGGGAGACGAGAAACCAAAGTTTTGATTGAGAAAAACGAGATACCAATTTTTAATCGAGAGAGACTAGATAATGAAGTTTTGACCGAGACAGACTAGATACCAAAGTTTTGGTTGGGAGGTACAAGAAGTTTTTGAAATTTGAGTAAAAAGTATTGACTGTGAGATCATTCCGTGGAAGATTTGACTCCAATAACACCATCCCCCGATCAGGAGAAGGAACGGGTCTCAGCAATCAGCTCTCAGCGTTCTCTGCACTGGGGCCGTCCAGAGAAGACCTAGATTGCTGAGAACTGGGGAGTGAAGTGCACCTCTCCTCGCCTGTTCTCCTGATCAGTGGAGGTCTCGATCAAAGCTTATAACTTGTCTCTGCGAGATTTCAAAGTCAATTTTACAGCTGTCATTTTGTAAAAGAAAAAAAAATAGAGATATATGTTGTTTTACACTGTGGGCCAAAATATATATAGATAGATATGTATCATGTGTGTATATATATATATATATATATATATATATATATATATATATATACTTATTATTATTATATTTATTTATTTATTTTATTTTTTATTATTATTATTATTTATTTATGTATTTTCAATCAGAATATTGTTTAAACATAATTTTTTTTTTCATTTATAAATGAAATCATACACCTTAAAATACGCTCTATATATCACCAAAAATAGTCTGTGGTTGGAATTTAGAAATTTTTAAGTCAGGTGTTTTTTTTATTTATTTATTTATTTTGATACCTATAAAAAAAACGTATGAGGCTAAGTTCTCACTGTGCAAAATATTCCGACATATTTTATTTCACACGCACATTTCCTAAATGACCTTTTTTCTTTTCTTTTGCTAATTACGAAGGAAAAATTACATGAAATAAAATACCTCTGGAAATGTTATGCCTTGTGAACTTAGCCTAAATTGGGGAAATAATTACCATTAAAATGGAATAATCTCCCGGTTAATAACAATTTATATGGTGATCCATATATGGTCCCATGGTCATTCTTCAAAGGGGTACTCTGCGGCTCCAGCGCTCCAGCGTTCGGGACAGTTTGTTCCAAACGCTGAGCAGTGGAGTACCCCTTTAAGGGTGTACGGGCTTTTGCAGTCAGCTATTACTATGCCACTAAGGGTGGAAACGCACAGGTTGCGTTGCAGTTTCCAATACCACAATGAAATTCTTCCATGGATGCAGTTACAAACTGCGATACAACCGCAACGCAACCTGATCGTGTGTTTTCCCCCCTAAAATGAAAAAAGTGAAGCGACTTTGTAATTAGTTCTGAAGAAAAAAATTAATAGAAAAAAAACTCCTCCCGTTATGTGTATTCAGCTCCTAGGCAGAGCTATGTGTCTCCACTAAGCAGGCCTGAGGACCCTGGTACAAAGCACCAAGGATACAGGCAAGTAGTCCAGCAGTCCGAAGTCTGTACGAGGAGAGGAAGGTATCATGGGGTCAGGCAAGAGGCGGTGTCACAAAACAGGCAAAGGTCTGGGAACACAGGATACAGCAGAACAGCACAATCAACGGAACCTTTACTATGGATAACCAATTGGTAGCTCAGGTGAGAAGGCGAGGTCGGAGCGCCCTAAAAAAGAGACATCAGTCATGGATTGGAGGGGGAATAGAGTAAGAGATGCGCACAAACCCTTAAAGAGGCAGGCCTTGTGCAGCCCCTGCTAGATGCACCAGACACTGTTGCTGGGTGAGACAGTGTGGAGGGAGCAGACCGGAGCCTGCAGCGAGGAGAGGGAGGCAGCGGAATGTAGTACACACTGGCAGCGTTAAAACAAGTATAGCAGTTAAAGGGGTTATCCAGGGAAAACATTTTTTATATCAACTGGCTCCAGAAAGTTAAACAGATTTGTAAATTACTTCTATTAAAAAATCTTAATCCTTTCAGTACTTATGAGCTTCTGAAGTTAAGGTTGTTCTTTTCTGTCTAAGTGCTCTCTGATGACACGTGTCTCGGGAACCGCCCAGTTTAGGAGAAAATCCCCATAGCAAACCTCTTCTAAACTGGGCGGTTCCCGAGACACGTGTCATCAGAGAGCACTTAAACAGAAAAGAACAACCTTAACTTCAGAAGCTCATAAGTACTGAAAGAATTAAGATTGTTTAATAGAAGTAATTTGCAAATCTGTTTAACTTTCTGGAGCCAGTTGATATATAAAAAAAAAAAAAGTTTTTTTCCTGGATAACCCCTTTAAGTTAATAACACACATCCAGTTGTGCAATCTATGTCTTTTAGCAAGCACCTTGCTTAAACATCCACAGTGCAGGGAGAAAAAGTAAGCAAACTCTTTGGAATCCCTCCGGAATTTTTGCATTGGTTACTAATATAACATTGTCTGACTGTGTTTCTCTAAAATGTTGAACAAGAAAGCAATGTAACTAACTAATAACACACACCCAGCTGAGCCTTTTGTGTCTTTTACTGAGCACATTGAGTAAACATCCACAGTGCAGGGAGAAAAAGTAAGTAAAGTCTTTCTGGGAGTTGGGAAACATTGGATTAGAGTAAGATGGAATCTAAAGGGTTAGGCTACACTGGGTTAAGACATGTATTAGCATTAGGCTGCCTGAAAGCTGCATACACAATACGGCAGAAGACTTTTTTTTTCATTAAAGACTATTTGCAAACTATTTTAGATGAATGGTAACAATTAGAATGGTTGCACAATTTTCAGATTCTGAGTATAATATAAAGAAAGAAATGCTGGAAATTATAGGTTAAAGGGGTATTCCAGGCAAAAACTTTTTTTATATATATCAACTGGCTCCGGAAAGTTAAACAGATTTGTAAATTACTTCTATTAAAAAATCTTAATCCTTCCAATAGTTATTAGCTTCTGAAGTTTTCTGTCTAACTGGTCAATGATGATGTCACGTCCGGGGAGCTGTGCATGATGGGAAAATATCCCCATAGGAGCTGGACAGCTCCCGGGACTTTCATCAGAAAGCAGTTAGACAGAAAACAGCAACTCAACTTCAGAAGCTAATAACTATTGGAAGGATTAAGATTTTTTAATAGAAGTAATTTACAAATCTGTTTAACTTTCCGGAGCCAGTTGATATATATAAATAAAGTTTTTGCCTGGAATACCCCTTTAAGCCTAATGCACATTTCTTGTATGTTGTTGACCGCCATGTGTGCAGTTGTGTCCCGGTACGACCATGTGATATGGTTACACAATATATAACTAGGCAAAAACGTATCATCATTTAACCGCCCCTGCAGGGGGTTTGGAGCTCTGTATCAGGAAACGGAGCTTTGACCCCTTATAAAGCTATGGGGAGGGGGGTTATTAAGGGTAATGTAGATGAACGATTTTTTACACGTTTAATTTGTGTAGTGGTAATGTGTACGTGCGACAAATTGCGCGACAAGTTGCACATAACAAATTCATATCCAGAGCAAAAGTCGCATCTAAAACAGCATCGGCGACAAATAGTGCGGCAAATTAAAGGGGTACTCCACTACATTCCGAATGCTTGGAGCGGGTGCCCCTTGTTCCATCACGCCACACCCCCTCAATGCAAGTGTATGGGAGGGGGCGTGGCGAATGCCACGCCCCCTCCCATAGACTTGCATTGAGGGGGCGTGGTGTGACATCACCTGGGGGGTGGGGTGGCAGTGATGTCACGATCCCCACCGCCCATACCCAGCTTTCCGGGTGCTGCACAGAGATCGCAAGGTTCCGCAGGGGTGTCGTACTATCCATTGGATAGGGAATAAGATGTCTTGGGGCGGAGTACCCCTTTAACACTATAAATAAAAGGGTAAAACCAATGATAAATCCCCCCACCATGGTGTTAGTGCAGGATCTTACACTCAGTTTATTCATATTACAGTAAATTGTGACATCACATAGATGCAGTAAACAGACCTGCAGCCTCAGCACGACATGGGACTGCAAGAAGCGAGACGGAGCTGATGGGCGAAGATGAGGAGGTGACCCCTGTGATCTCCGCCATCATCTGGTATGTACAAACCCCTATCCGGGGAGCGGGGGGTGACGCTCAGTGAGTGACGCGCTTATATCCTTACAGATATCCCATTCATAGACGGATGGCGCTGTAAGTGTATTGACCCATAATCACACTTGTGCTTTTAGAAGTCTTTCGAAGTCATATGTTCACACGTTTTTTTGGCTGTGACTTTCCAAAATTGTTATAAAAAAAATACAATGATCTTTGTAATTTCAGTAAAAGAATGTGAACATAGCCACAATGGAGGCACATAACTGCTATATATCAGGATCCTATAAAGAGCAGCAGCAGTATACAGATAGAGCTGGAGGGGAGGTGTATAACTACTATATAGTCTGATTCCATAGAGATAGCTGCAGTATACAGATAGAGCTGGGAGGGAGATGTATAATTACTATATATCATGATCATATAGAGATAGTAGCAGCAGTATACAGATAGAGCTTGGAGGGGAGGAGTATAACTACTATATATCCTGATCCCATATAGATAGCAGCAGTATACAGATAGAGCTGGGGGGAGGTGTATAACTACTATATATCCTGATCCCATAGAGATAGCAGCAGTATAGAGATAGAGCTGGAGGGGAGGTGTAAAACTACTATATATCCTGATTCTATAGAGATAGTAGCAGTATACAGATAGAGCTGGAGGGTAGAGCTGGGCGGTATGACCAAAAATGTGTATCACGGTATTTTTGTAACTTATGGCGGTTCCACGGCATATAACGGTATTTCTTTCACCCCAGCCCCCCCCAATCATGTGACCCTCGAGCGCTGTTCTGCTCCCCCCCCACCAAATCATGTTACCTGCCAGCGCTGTTCTGCTCACCCCCCCCCCACCACCACCGAATCATGTTACCTGCCAGCGCTGTTCTGCTCACCCCCCCCACCACCACCACCGAATCATGTTACCTGCCAGCGCTGTTCTGCTCACCCCCCCACCACCACCACCACCAAATCATGTTACCTGCCAGCGCTGTTCTGCTCACCCCCCCACCACCACCACCACCAAATCATGTTACCTGCCAGCGCTGTTCTGCTCACCCCCCCACCACCACCACCACCAAATCATGTTACCCGCCAGCGCTGTTCTGCTCACCCCCCCACCACCACCACCAAATCATGTTACCTGCCAGCGCTGTTCTGCTCACCCCCCCCCCCACCACCACCAAATCATGTTACCTGCCAGCGCTGTTCTGCTCACCCCCCCCCCCACCACCACCAAATCATGTTACCTGCCAGCGCTGTTCTGCTCACCCCCCCCCCACCACCACCAAGTCATGTTACCTGCCAGCGCTGTTCTGCTCCCCCCCCACCACCACCACCAAATCATGTTACCCGCCAGCGCTGTTCTGCTCACCCCCCCCCCCCCCCACCACCACCACCAAATCATGTTACCTGCCAGCGCTGTTCTGCTCACCCCCCCACCACCACCACCAAATCATGTTACCCGCCAGCGCTGTTCTGCTCCCCCCCCCCCCCCACCACCACCACCAAATCATGTTACCTGCCAGCGCTGTTCTGCTCACCCCCCCCCCACCACCACCACCAAATCATGTTACCCGCCAGCGCTGTTCTGCTCCCCCCCCCCCCCACCACCACCAAATCATGTTACCTGCCAGCGCTGTTCTGCTCACCCCCAATTAATTATCAGCCCAGCCGGGCACTACTCACATATGTCACCCGCAAGCACTGCCCTCCTCCTCTTTGTTGCGGGCCGACACCAGCGCTAGAACTCTATACTGTATGCCAGTGGTCTCCAACCTGCGGACCTCCAGATGTTGCAAAACTACAACTCCCAGCATGCCTGGACAAACATCTGGAGGTCCGCAGGTTTGAGACCACTGCTGTACACTGTATCCCTATGCCCGAGCTGCAAAAGATAAGAAGCCGGCTCCTTACATGACAGTGGGCTCAGCCTATCACTGGCCAGGGCGGGACATCGCTCCGGCCGGTGATAGGTAGTGTTGAGCGGCATAGGCCATATTCGAATTCGCGAATATTTGCGAATATATCGACGAATATTCGTCATATATTCGCGAATATTCGCATATTCGTAATATTCCGTTTTATTTTCGCATATACGAAAATTCGCGTATGCGAAAATTAACATATAAAAAAAATTAACATAAGCGAAAATTCGCACACCAGTCTCACACAGTAGTATTAGAGCCTTCTTACACCACACAAGCTGGAAGCAGAGAGGGATGATCACTGTGATGTGTACTGTGAAAAAAAAAACGAATATTCGCGAGCAACACTAGTGATAGGCTGACGGCTGTCCGACGTTCCCGTCCCCAGCGTAAGGCCGATGTAGGTAAGTTAAAGTTTATTTTCTTTATCTTTTGCAGCTCGGGCATAGGGATACAGCGTACAGCAGTGGTCTCAAACCTGTGGACCTCCAGCTGTTGCAAAACTACAACTCCCAGCATGCCCGGACAGCGTTGGCTGTCCGGGCATGCTGGGAGTTGTAGTTTTGCAACATCTGGAGGTCCGCAGGTTGGAGACCACTGGCATACAGTATAGAGTTCCAGCGCCGGTGTCGGCCCGCAACAAAGAGGAGGAGGGCAGTGCTTGCGGTTGACATATGTAATTAATTCCCAAGGGGGAGGAGCCCAACCGGTATTGCGGTATGGGAAAAATTCATATTGTGCAGCCCAAAAATTTCGGTATTCGGTATGAACCGGTATACCGCCCAGCCCTACTGGAGGGGTATAACTACCATATATCCTGATCCCATAGAAATAGCAGCAGTGTACAGATAGAGCTGGAGGGGGTGTATAACTACTATATATCCTGATCCCATAGAGATAGCAGCAGTATACAGATAGAGCTGGAGGGGAGGTGTATAACTACTATATATCCTGATGCCATAGAGATAGCAGCAGTATACAGATAGAGCTGGAGGGCAGGTGTATAACTACTATATATCCTGATCCCATAGAGATAGCAGCAGTAAACAGATAGAGCTGGAGGGAAGGTGTACAACTAATATATATCCTGATCCCATAGAGATAGCAGCAATATACAGATAGAGCTGGAGGGCAGGTGTATAACTACTATATATCCTGATCCCATAGAGATAGCAGCAGTATACAGATAGAGCTGGAGGGAAGGTGTACAACTACTATATATCCTGATCCCATAGAGATAGCAGCAGTATACAGATAGAGCTGGAGGGCAGGTGTATAACTACTATATATCCTGATCCCATAGAGATAACAGCAATATACAGATAGAGCTGGAGGGAAGGTGTACAACTACTATATATCCTGATCCCATAGAGATAGCAGCAGTATACAGATAGAGCTGGAGGGGGTGTATAACTACTATATATCCTGATCCCATAGAGATAGCAGCAGTATACAGATAGAGCTGGAGGGGAGGTGTATAACTACTATATATCCTGATCCCATAGAGATAGCAGCAGTATACAGATAGAGCTGGAGGGGAGGTGTATAACTACTATATATCCTGATCCCATAGAGACAGCAGCAGTGTACAGATAGAGCTGGAGGGAAGGTGTACAACTACTATATATCCTGATCCCATAGAGATAGCAGCAGTATACAGATAGAGCTGGAGGGGGTGTATAACTACTATATATCCTGATCCCATAGAGATAGCAGCAGTATACAGATAGAGCTGGAGGGGAGGTGTATAACTACTATATATCCTGATCCCATAGAGATAGCAGCAGTATACAGATAGAGCTGGAGGGGAGGTGTATAACTACTATATATCCTGATCCCATAGAGACAGCAGCAGTGTACAGATAGAGCTGGAGGGAAGGTGTACAACTACTATATATCCTGATCCCATAGAGATAGCAGCAAGATACAGATAGAGCTGGAGTTAGTTCACAAGAATTTAGCTGACCCAGGACGGACCAATTCAATTGGCACAATAAACATTTTCTGTGAGTCGGACTGGTGATCCCATGACCCAGTTCCAGTAATAAAACGCATGGATGCAGATGTGCTGAAATAAAACAGATGCCACTTTAGGACTATATTACTGTAAAAACATAATTTATTTTATTTTATTTTTTGAAAATTTCAGCAAAAAATGCTGAAAAATTCTAAGGGCTTTAAGACTTAAAATCTTCATAAATGCCTCAATTGTTATTATAGGTCAAATCTCTTTCACCTCATCGCAATATTTCTCTAAATAAAACACAGTTTAAATAAGAAAACCAGCTGCAGGGATGAGACTTCTCCTCCTCTCTGCAAAGCCAGAGGATTCATGGAAAATGTAGGCAGCAATGCAAAATAATTTCAGTGATTGAATCAGTATGGCTGAAAACTCATGCCTGCCACATCAGATAAAACAGGTATGCACAAGGCATGCGCAAGAACCTCTACGTCATTCTCTAATAATAGCCTATGTGCACTATATAAGCAAAAAAGGTGTCTTGAGAGATCATTTGAACAATGGGGTCCTGGATGCCTCTTTTGAAGAATATAAATTACACGGTATAAGATTTTAAAGAGATGGGTTTGATATATTCTAATTATAAAATTTGGAGACAAGAAGGAATTTTTCCCCTTGTATGGGGCAATTGGTCCCGTCCTGGGATCTCCAGGGATCTCCAGTATGGGGCCTCGGCTCTCTATCAAAATAGCACATGTCAATCATCGCACGAAGCGGCAGGCGACACACACCCTCAATGCAGCGCTATGGCATAGCCGGCGACTACCGAATCCAGCTCTCATAGAGATATATTGAGCCGCCGCTTTGTGGGGTGGCCAAACACGCCCCCTTCCTGCAGACTCCCGGGGCCCCATATGGGATATGTTTTTTTTTTTATACCAGAATATACCATAATAGGGGTACATATCGATATGTGCACCACTGGGTATGTGGACTGCATCTGAGTACATAATATTCACTGCTCAAAAAAACAAAGTGAACACTAAGATAACACATCCTAGATCTGAATGAACTAATCGTATGAAATCCTTTCCTCTTTACATAGCTGAATGCGCTGACAACAAAATCACAAAAAATTATCAATGGAAATGAAATGTATTAACCCATGGAGGTCTGGATATGGAGTCACACTCAAAATCACAGTGGAAAACCGCACTACAGGCTGATCCAACTTTATGTAATGTCCTTAATACAAGTCCCAATGAGGCTCAGTAGTGTGTGTGGCCTCCACGTGCCCGTATGACCTCCCTACAATGCCTGGGCATGATCCTGATGAGGTGGAGGATGGTCTCCTGAGAGATGTCCTCCCAGACCTGGACTAAAGCATCCGCCAACTCTTGGACAGTCTGTGGTGGATGGAACGAGACGTCCCAGATGTGCTCAATCGGATTCAGGGGAACGGGCGGCCAGTCCATAGCATCAATGCCTTCCTCTTGTAGGAACTGCTGACACACTCCAGCCACATGAGGTCTAGCATTGTCTTGTATTAGAAGGAACCCAGGGCCAACCGCACCAGCATATGGTCTCACAAGGGGTCTGAGGATCTCATCTTGGTACCTAATGGCAGTCAGGCTACCTCTGGCAAGCACATGGAGGGCTGTGCGGCCCCCCAAAGAAATTCCACCCCACACCATTACTGACCCACTGCCAAACCGGTCATGCTGGAGGATGTTGCAGGCAGCAGAACGTTCATCCACGGCTTCTCCAGACTCTGTCACGTCTGTCACATGTGCTCAGTGTGAACCTGCTTTCATCTGTGAAGAGCACAGGGCGCCAGTGGTGAATTTGCCAATCTTGGTGTTCTCTGGCAAATGCCAAATGTCCTGCACAGTGTTGGGCTGTAAGCACAACCCCCACCTGTGGACGTCAGGCCCTCATACCACCCTCATGGAGTATTTCTGACCGTTTGAGTGGGCTCTGGCAGTGCTCCTCCTGATCCTCCTTGCACAAAGATGAAGGTAGCGGTCCGGCTGCTGGCCTCCTCCACACATCTCCTGATGTACTGGCCTGTCTCCTGGTAGCGCCTCCATGCTCTGGACACTACACTGACAGACACAGCAAACCTTGCCACAGCTCGCATTGATGTGCCATCCTGGATGAGCTGCACTACCTGAGCCACTTGTGTGGGTTGTAGACTCCGTTTCATGCTACCACTAGAGTGAAAGTACCGCCAGCATTCAAAAGTGACCAAAACATCAGCCGGAAAGCATAGGAACTGAGAAGTGGTCTGTGGTCACCACCTGCAGAACCACTCCTTTATTGGGGGTGTTTTGCTAATTGCCTATAATTTCCACCTGTTGTCTGTTCCATGTGAAATTGATTGTCAATCAGTGGACAGTGGGATTTCACACAAGTGTCAGTGACTTGGAGTTACATTATGTTGTTTAAGTGTTCCCTTTATTTTTTTGAGCAGTGTATAAGGATACTTTGCTATATAAATGCCTTTTTGTAAGGTGATGACAATTGTTGAGAGTTTATACAGAAATTGCAGTTTACACAATCACCACAAGATGGCACCACCACCCTCCATAAGCAGGTATGGCTGTCTGCACGGCTCTCGTTGAGTTCTCTTGCTGTGCGGCTGCGTCTCGTCTGTCTTCTGAGAGACTTTTCCCTTATATAACAGCACAGACACTACGACACAGTATTCATCACAGTAATTTATTAATTACAATTCTAAAATTAATATTAATAAATTAACATAAATTATTGCACTATTTTTTTATTGCTGTAAGTATGTACTATACTATTTGCAGTTGTAAACGTGTGTCTTCCTCCTCCATTGGTCCCTTATCAGAAGATCGCCCCCAATCCATTGTAGGATCTCTTGGTCGGGGCTGAACACTTACTTTAACCTATTGAATACTATTCCGGCACAAGAGCTACAGGGTCACTTCACTTTCTTAATCCAACTATTTGGGGCCTCCCTCACCTCTGATAAAGCCCCTCCCCCTTTATATTTTATTCTGTCATGTCCATAATACCTGGCCCTACCTCTCTCATACTTTGGGCTTTTCCTATTTGGGCAACCCCTCAATACTAAGGTCTAGTAGGGTTCCCATCATCAGGACCCCCCTCTATAGGCCAAAACGCTAACTCTGGAGGACCCCATTGCATTACACCAGTGGTCTCAAACTGTGGCACTCTAGATGTTGCAAAACTCCAAATCCCAGCATGCCCGAACAGCCAATGTGCACCAACTGAAGGCACCCAACAACCGATAGGGCAAAGATTGTTGCAAAACTCCAACTCCCTGCATGCCCGGACAGCCAACGGCTGTCCGGGCATGCAGGGAGTTGGAGTTTTGCAACATCTAGAGTGCCACAGATTGAGACCACTGCATTACACAGACACCTATTGGTTTTATGAATACTACAAAGGTAAGAGTCTGATGCCAGGTGCCTACCCTGGTCGTAGATCATAGGGAGGGACACCCCTTGAACAGCGAATAAGAGTTGCCTCTAAAGACAACCCCTTTAATACTAGTCTAACATAGAGCCTGGCTACCTATAGGAATTTACATGGGCATCCCGCCTGGTTCGCCAACTTTTGTCTGCATTATAAATGAAGGATGTATTTATGAATACTACAAAGGTAATGCTCTGATGCCAGGTGCCTTCCCTGGTCAGCAGATCATAGGGGGGGGGGGGGGCAATATCTTGATCAGCGAATAAGAGTTAGCCTCCAAAAAACAATGAGTCTATCATAAAGCTTGCCTACCTATAGGAGTATATATGGACATCCCGCCTGGTTCGCCAACTTTGTGTGTGCATTATAAATTAGATATTGCATTTTTTACCTTATACTAAGCATCACGATAGCAGCAATATAAGGAACTAAATTCATCTGACTTCTTTCTACATTCATTATAAAAATATTAAGCACGATATAAAATATACAATTATAACATAGAATCGATGGATGTAAACATAATTACGGAACAATGAGGAGGGGTTTTGGGGGTTTGAGGGGGCGATTCTAAACCTTTTTTTTTATATTATTAAAATGTGGGACTTGGATGAATATTAATGTATCAAAAGAGGACTTGGATGAATATTAATGTAGCTTATGTAGTACTGATCCCAACCTGTAGGTGATGTAATGAGAAAATAAATCATAGAGAGCAAAACTCCACCTATAGGTTATGAGTGGTAGTGCAACTTATTGTGTTTAATGATTTTTTCTTGGAAGTTGACTCCTTTTTATCCTCACGGTTCCTGCAGTTTTTGGAATCGACTTCGCAGTAATTTAACTAAATTACAAGGTTATCTAACATTCAATAATCCTCAGAGATGGATGTGGGATCTGTGTCTACAGATTATTGTACTTAAGTTGTTTGTTCACCTTCGTAAGTGTGAGAGAATGGATGTCACCATTAGGTGTTGCCTAGTTTATGGTGAAATATAATGGAATGTATCTGCCTTATTAAATATAAGTGGTAGATTTGGCAACCTTGAGATGGTTCTACACAATGTGCAGACGAGTTTCATGACTCTTGTAACCTGTAATATGTTCCACTTGAATAAGACTATGTAGAATGGTGGATCTGTGATGTGTTGTGAATGCCTGGTGACACCTAGTTATGGTCGGTGTCATCTGCTCTTTTCACCCTCCTCGAAGCTCTTCACCCAGGCCACCGTATGACGCTTGCTCTCCTCCCAGCTGAACAGCGGCTTGTAACCAAAGTGTCTCTCCGCCTTGTCCGTCTGCACCGTAAATGTGGTGCTGGCCACCGCCAGGGTGTACGGGTTGAGTATAGGGGCGTAGATGCAGAACGGATGGAGAAGCCATTGAAGAAGTGAATTAAGCAGGGCGATCAAATAGAGAAGGAAGTAAGGCACCAGGGGGCGAGACGAGATCATCCGAAACCCACAGGCCGACAGGAACTCCATGTTAAAGTCTTCGTAGCTTTTATATGGAGAGTGGTCGTAGCAGAAATAGACCTGTCCGCCCAGAGCAGAAGGGCGTTCCTGCAGATGGTGGGCAGCGAGGAGATGCATCCAGGCCACGTTACCTGCATGGGGGGGAAATGGAAAATAACAAGATATGAGGGACATCAAAATATTAGTACCACCAGAAGGAAGCGGGGAGACATCAGGACCAACAGCGTGAAGAAACCAGGAGAAGTGTGAATACAGCTCTTGATGTGACCAGAGACACATTAGATTATGGTTGATGAAAACGAGTGATTCAACCAAACGATTTCTCAAGTGAAATGTTATAGCGAACAATCGTATTATTTAATGGATAAGAGACCATCATAGAAAGAACCATCATGGAAAAAAGTCGACTGTGCTGGGAATTTTTTCATTCAGGACAGGTCTTTTATCCACAAACAATCTTTCAGGATAGAACATTCTCAGAATAATGGTTTTTCCTTTGCTCTGGGGTCATTGATCATGTATAACCAGTGTGAAGAGCTGTAATGGCCAATATGGTCTAAAATGTTGTTGGCTGCATTGGCAAAATGATGAGGCTATGAAGTTAGAAAGTGTTCCCCATCAGCCCCGTAAATATTCCATGGGCAGGTAGCTATACTTACCTAGTCTCGTCTTCTACGCCTGTAATCATACCCATTCAGTGTGATTGACCGCCTAGGCACAGTCCGCGTCATTGCTCTGTTCCGTCTGCTTAGCAGACGGAGGAGAGCGATGACGTGGACTGTGCCTGGGCGGTCAGTCATACTGAGGGGGCTTGATTGCAGCGGGTGAAGACGGGACTAGGTAAGTATAGCTACCCGCCCAGGGAATACTTACGGGGCTGAGAGGGAACACTTTCTAGTCTTATCCTCTCCTACTGTAATCATACCCCCTCAGTGTGATTGACCACCTAGGCACAGCCCATGTCATCGCTCTGCTCCGTCTGCTTAGCAGACGGAGCAGAGTGATGACGTGGGCTGTGCCTGGGCGATCAATCATACTGAGGAGGCTTGATTACAACCGGAGAAGACGGGACTAGGTGAGTATAGCTCCCTGCCCCGAGCACTACTTACGGTGCTGACAGGGGACACTTTCTAACTTCATATCCTCACTATCCCTGCAGGCAGGAACTTCTCCCAGGGATAGTGAGAAAGAAGATTCTACCATATATAATGTGTTGCCACGTCTTATATATATATGGTAAAATCTTATGATTGGTTCCTTTTAAGACACTATTGCTCAGAATCAGTAGCAGGGTGGTAAAGCACAGAATTTGTAAAGTTGCTTAACTCTAAACCTGTAAAAGGTTGTTCTTACCGACGTAAACTCTGCCGTGTTCTGTAGATGGAGGAATGGCTCGGAACACCCGACGCCCAGTCCTCAGCCCCTGCTTATAAAACTGCCTCATCAGCTCGTGTCCCTCGCCGTAGATCCCTGTGGGACGCAGCGAACAGGTGTAAAGGATCTTCCCGCCATTTATCTGCATGCACAACACAAATTATCCACTCGCTCTCCTGCAAGGACATCATGAATGTGTACTGTACCGACCCCTACAGGACATTCTGGGCATTACCTTTTTCCCGTTAGCCGCCAGCACCATTTTCTCGGCTTTGGACTTGCTCAGCGGGTACGGTTGGTCATGGTAGATGTTATATTCTGTGTCTTCGTTACCCCTGAAACATAAGACGCAAGAAGTAAACCTCGGGTCCTTGGCTTATAAAAGAGAAACCGCGACTAAGGGTCTAATTTAAAGGAGCAGCACCTACAGTAGGATTAAAGGGGTACTCCACTGGAAAAGATCTTATCCCCTATCCAAAGGATAAGATGTCTAGTCGCAGGGGGCCGCCCCTGGGGACTCCCACGATCTCCACTTAGGCACCCCAGTCATCCGATGCACGAAGCGAACTCCACTCTGTGCCGGTTGACTGGCGACTACAGCTGCCACGCACCCCTCCATTCATGTCTATGGGAGGAGGCGTGACGGCTACTACGTAGCCGTCACGCCTCCTTCCATAGACATGAATGGAGGGGGCGTGGCGTAATGTCACGTACATGAAAGCTCCAAGCTTCCGTGTTCTGGGCTCCGCCGCTGCCGGCCCGGAGATTGCGGTGGCCGGGACCCACGTGATTAGACATCTTATCCTTTGGATGGGGGATAAATAAGATGTTTTACGGCAGAGTACCCCTTTAAGGGATTTCTGTAAGCTTCTTAAAGGGCCACTAACCCTAGTAATGGCAGCTGGAGTGAGAAGAAGGCTGAAATCGGTGACACATATGGAGATAGGGGTTTCTGCACTGGACATATGTGACATTGGGGAAGGAAAGATTGTCATTCATCATATTCACGAATACCTATTCACAATACGGGAGTTGCCTCTTCCAGCCTTCCTGAATTGACTGATAAGAAAGAAATAGACTATATCCAACTCAACACAAAGAGGGAAAAGAGTCTGCAAGGAGCCTGCATATACATTACCTGTAGAAGGGATCCCCATGTATATTGGGCCCCACGACCTCCATACTGCTGGTGTAGACCAGATACTGGATCCCTTCCTCCTCACATACTCTCAGCACGTTCTCTGTTCCTGCAGAATTATTATGGTTAGTCATGATAACGTTTCACGTTCACAACAAGGTCACATGCACAGGGCATACAAAAAGTCTTCACCCCGCGGGCACTATTCTCACATTTTGTTATGCTGCTCCTCATGTTCCTCATTCTGACCGCAAGATCCCATAATGACAGTGATCACAGAATGTTACAAATCTTTACTAATTTATTGAAAAGGATAAACTAGAATCCTACAGTTACGTAAGTATTCATACCCTCTTCTATACCATGTGACATAAGTATTCATACCCTTTTCTCAGGACTTAGGTGAAGCCCCTTTGGCAGTGATTCCGGCCTCCAGTCTTCTTGAGGCCACGAGGTTCACCCACATGGATTTGGGGATTTTCTGCCATTCTTATCTGCAGATCCTCTCAGCTCTGTCAGGTTGGATGAGAACTGTTGGTAGAAGCTATTTCATTGGGTTCGGGCTCTGGCTGGGTCATCAAGGACATTTAGAGTTGTACCTAAGCTGCTACTGTGTTGTCTTGACTGTGTGCTTAGAGTCATTGTCTTGTTGGAAGGTGAGGTCAGCCCAGTCTGAGAATCAGAGCACTCTGGATAAGGTTTTGAATAAGAATATCTATGTACATTGTTCCATTCAGCTTTCCCTCAACTCTGAACAGCCTCCCTGTATCCATAGCATGATGCTGCCCCCACCATGATCACTGTAGGGATGGTATTGGGCAGGTGATGGGCAGTACCTGGTTTCCTCCAGACATGATGCTGCCCCCACCATGATCACTGTAGGGATGGCATTGGGCAGGTGATGGGCAGTGCCTGGTCACCCCCAGACATGATGCTGCCCCCACCATGATCACTGTAGGGATGATATTGGGCAGGTGATGGGCAGTGCCTTGTTTCCTCCAGACATGATGCTGCCCCCACAATGATCACTGTAGGGATGGTATTGGGCAGGTGATGGGCAGTGCCTGGTTTCCTACAGACATGATGCTGCCCCACCATGATCACTGTAGGGATGGTATTGGGCAGGTGATGGGCAGTGCCTGGTTTCCCCCAGACATGATGCTGTCCCCACCATGATCACTGTAGGGATGGTATTGGACAGGTGTTGGGCAGTGCCTTGTTTCCTCCAGACATGATGCTGCCTCCACCATGATCACTGTAGGGATGGTATTGGGCAGGTGATGGGCAGTGCCTTGTTTCCTCCAGACATGATGCTGCCCCCACAATGATCACTGTAGGGATGGTATTGGGCAGGTGATGGGCAGTGCCTGGTTTCCTCCATACATGATGCTGCCCCCACCATGATCACTGTAGGGATGGTATTGGGCAGGTGATGGGCAGTGCCTGGTTTCCTCCAGACATGACGCTTAGGATTGAGGCCAAAAAGTTTAATCTTGGTTACATCAGACCAGAGAATCTTGTTCCCTACAGTCTGATCATTTAGATCCTTTTCTATAATCTCTGGCATCTTCCATGTATATTACTGAGGAGGCTTCTTTCTCCCATAAAGCCCAAATTGTGGAGGCTGCAGTGATGGTTCTGGACCTTCTGGAAGTTTCTCCCATCTGCACACAGGATCTTTGGAGCTCAGTGACCATTGGGTTCTCGGTCTCCTCTCTTACCAAGACCCTTCTCTCCTGATGACTTAGTTTGGTGGGGCGGCAGCTCCAGGAAGAGTCCTGGTTGTTCCTTCTTCTCTCATGTAAGAATTATGGAGGCCTCTGAGCTTCTGGGAAATTTCAGTGCAGTAGAAATGATTTTGTCCTCTTCTCCAGATCTGAGCCTCCACACAAACCTGTCTCTGAGCTCTACAGGAAGTTCTTTCCGCCTCATGTCTTGTTTTTTTTTCTGATATCCATTGTCAGCATGAGACCTTATACAGATGTATCTGTGTCTTCCCAAATCCTGTCCAATCAGCTGAATTTACCACAGGTGACTGTGAGCAAGGATCAGGCGAGGCTAAAGTCTTATGGATTAGTCTCGGTGACACATGTAATCTCTTTCTTGGTTTGGTCTGTTGGCTGAAAACGTTACATAAGTCGCAGGGCAAGACACAGGTGACACCTTAGTTTGCTCTTGTTGATCAGACAGAATTACTAGAGTAGGCACAGTGGCCTAGTATAGGCTTTTGGTTGCCATAGCAACCAATCTGGCATCTGATAGTAGTGGCACCTTTCATTTAGTCTTTCGATCACAGCATTTATATGGTTAAATGCCCATCATTAGCATCATCGCTGTTGGTCATTGATGGTGTGTGTCGGCTGCTGATAGCATTAGCAGCTGGTACCCACCATCTACACCATCTATTAATCGAGTTCAGCTCCTGAACTTCCTTCACTGTCTGTTAGAATGCTGCTGGCATACATGTACTGCCATCTGCATGAAGGGGTTAGTAAAGACCGACTGTCACTGTGTGGGGGGAATACTACAGTCATTGTGTGGGGGGAATACTACAGTCATTGTGTGGGGGGATTTATGGTCACTGTGTGGGGGGGGGGGGGTTCTATGGTCACTGTGTGGGGGGGAATCTATGGTCACTGTGTGGGGGGGGATCTATGGTCACTGTGTGGGGGGGGTCTATGGTCACTGTGTGGGGGGAATCTACGGTCACTGTGTGGAAGGGGATCTACGGTCACTGTGTGGGGGGATGTACGGTCACTGTGTGGGGGGGGATCTACGGTCACTGTGTGGGGGGAATTCTACAGTCACTGTGGGAGGCGGGCATACTCCAGTCACTGTTTGGGGGGATTTATGGTCACTGTGTGGGGGGATCTACGGTCACTGTGTGGGGGATCTACAGTCACTGTGTGGGGATCTACGGTCACTGTGTGGGGGGATCTACAGTCACTGTGTGGGGGGATCTACAGTCACTGTGTGGGGGGAATCTACGGTCACTGTGTGGGGGGGATCTACGGTCACTGTGTGGGGGGAATCTACGGTCACTGTGTGGGGGGATCTACAGTCACTGTGGATTGCTGATTATGGATACAGCTTTATAGATGAACAGGAATCTCTCCCCCTCCCTGGCTGTATGTGGGTTGTTTTCTCAGAAATAAATTGAGCCTTTGCTGTGAGAGTGAAATATCATCGAATCCTAGAAAAGAGACCGCACCCTATACAAATATCAATGTCACCACTAGAGGAGAGACCAACAGGGTAATGTCCTCCAGAGCCGCAAGACTGACAGCAACAACCAGAGTCTTCACCATGAGAGGCACTACTATAGGGTACAAGTAGGCTCTGGTAAATAGGGGCAGTATTATAGTAGTTATATTCTTGTATATAGGGGGCAGTATTATAGTAGTTATATTCTTGTAAATAGGAGCAGTATTATAGTAGTTATATTCTTGTATATAGGAGCAGTATTATAGTAGTTATATTCTTGTATATAGGAGCAGTATTATAGTAGTTATATTCTTGTATATAGGGTCAGTATTATAGTAGTTATATTCTTGTAAATAGGAGCAGTATTATAGTAGTTATATTCTTGTATATAGGAGCAGTATTATAGTAGTTATATTCTTGTATATAGGAGCAGTATTATAGTAGTTATATTCTTGTATATAGGGGGCAGTATTATAGTAGTTATATTCTTGTAAATAGGAGCAGTATTATAGTAGTTATATTCTTGTAAATAGGAGCAGTATTATAGTAGTTATATTCTTGTATATAGGAGCAGTATTATAGTAGTTATATTCTTGTATATAGGGGGCAGTATTATAGTAGTTATATTCTTGTATATAGGAGCAGTATTATAGTAGTTATATTCTTGTATATAGGAGCAGTATTATAGTAGTTATATTCTTGTATATAGGAGCAGTATTATAGTAGTTATATTCTTGTAAATAGGAGCAGTATTATAGTAGTTATATTCTTGTATATAGAAGCAGTATTATAGTAGTTATATTCTTGTAAATAGGAGCAGTATTATAGTAGTTATATTCTTGTATATAGGAGGAAGTATTATAGTAGTTATATTCTTGTATATAGGAGGCAGTATTATAGTAGTTATATTCTTGTATATAGGAGCAGTATTATAGTAGTTATATTCTTGTAAATAGGAGCAGTATTATAGTAGTTATATTCTTGTATATAGGAGGAAGTATTATAGTAGTTATATTCTTGTATATAGGAGCAGTATTATAGTAGTTATATTCTTGTATATAGGAGCAGTATTATAGTAGTTATATTCTTGTATATAGGAGGCAGTATTATAGTAGTTATATTCTTGTATATAGGAGCAGTATTATAGTAGTTATATTCTTGTATATAGGAGCAGTATTATAGTAGTTATATTCTTGTATATAGGAGGCAGTATTATAGTAGTTATATTCTTGTATATAGGAGCAGTATTATAGTAGTTATATTCTTGTATATAGGAGGCAGTATTATAGTAGTTATATTCTTGTATATAGGAGCAGTATTATAGTAGTTATATTCTTGTATATAGGAGCAGTATTATACTAATTATATTCTTGTATATAGGAGCAGTATTATAGTAGTTATATTCTTGTATATAGGAGGCAGTATTATAGTAGTTATATTCTTGTATATAGGAGCAGTATTATAGTAATTATATTCTTGTATATAGGGGCAGTATTATAGTAGCTATATACTTGTATATAAGAGAAGTATTATAGTAGTTATATTCTTGTATATAGGAGCAGTATTATAGTAGTTATATTCTTGTATATAGGGGGCAGTATTACAGTAGTTATATTCTTGTATATAGGGGGCAGTATTATAGTAGTTATATTCTTGTATATTGGAGCAGTATTATAGTAGTTATATTTTTGTATATAGGAGCAGTATTATAGTAGTTATATTCTTGTATATAGGAGGCAGTATTATAGTAGTTATATTCTTGTATATAGGAGCAATATTATAGTAGTTATATTCTTGTAGATAGGAGCAGTATTATAGTAGTTATATTCTTGTATATAGGAGCAGTATTATAGTAGTTATATTCTTGTATATAGGAGCAGTATTATAGTAGTTATATTCTTGTATATAGGAGCAGTATTATAGTAGATATATTCTTGTATATAGGAGCAGTATTATAGTAGTTATATTCTTGTACATAGGAGCAGTATTATAGTAGTTATATTCTTGTATATAGGAGCAGTATTATAGTAGTTATATTCTTGTATATAGGAGCAGTATTATAGTAGGTATATTCTTGTATATAGGAGCAGTATTATAGTAGTTATATTCTTGTATATAGGAGCAGTATTATAGTAGTTATATTCTTGTATATAGGAGCAGTATTATAGTAGGTATATTCTTGTATATAGGAGCAGTATTATAGTAGTTATATTCTTGTACATAGGGAGCAGTATTATAGTAGTTATATTCTTGTACATAGGGAGCAGTATGTTGGGAGGTCTGCTTCCTTTCGTTCTTTCTTGCTTCATGAATGTTTTCTTTATACAAAACCAGGAGAACAATTATACTTTTGGATATAGTAACCGCAGCTACCGAGGGAACGGCGCCATTTGGACCGCTCTGTGTAGAGATCACATTTTACGATGGGGTCATCATTCTCTCTGATGAGTAACAATGTTTTCCTGAGGTTTATACATCAGGATCAGGTGGACTTGTGGTCTGGGGAACTTGTTGGGTTCATGAACTTTAGTCTCGGTGGGGGACGATCGGTGACACGTGGCTCATATATTTTATACGTGTCTTGGACTTGATATTTCCGTCATACATGTGCCAGGTTTTCCTCTGCAGCTTATTCTGTAGACACTTGTTGGGTTCATCCTGGTTGTTGTATTATACACATATCCCACATTCTTCTCCTTCTATGGTCCCATGTACTGTGTGGTGCCCAATATTTACCCTTTAGGGTTTGGCATGGATTTTGCATATTTTCTTATGAATGAAGACAGATCTGCTCTGGGCTCCCAAAAGAACACGTAAAACAAAATATGGAAATTCAAGCTCCAAAACTTCTCATGGTTATTTCTTACCTGTCACGTTGACCTTCGTGACCTTGCTGGCCGGGACACGACCCCAGACGTCCACCAAGCTGGCTGTGTGTATGACCACATCGCCACCGACGAGGGCAGCTCGGACGTCCTCCGGAGAGGAGATATCACCCTGGATCAGCGTGAGCTTCACCTGGTCTACGAGAGAACAGAGGAGAGTTGGAAATCCTGTCTCACTTAAAGGGGAACTCCACTTAAAGGGGAACTCCACTTCAATTCACAGTGTGAATTCTAAGAATTCTAAGAATTCTAATTCTACAGACATGGTAGAACATGTGACGGATCTGGAAACTTAGATAATGACCAATATTCATCAGGCTTCACCTTACATAACTTCTACACTTTTGACATGCCATCTCACAAAGCTGTTTTGTGATTGAGCAACTAACTAATACCAGTTACATACTTTTTCTCCTTGCACTGTGGATGTTTACTCTATATCTGTGGATATCAGAGGATCTTTGCTCTATTAATAGACATGAATGGCTCAACTGGTTGTGTGTTATTAGTTAGTTTGCTCTCTAAGTCAGTGTCTCCCAACCAGTGTGCCTCCAGCTGTTGCAAAACTACCACTCCTAGCTTGCCCGGACAGCCAAAGGCATGCTGGGAGTTGTAGTTTTGGAACAACTGGAGGCACACTGTTTGTGAAACATTGATTTAAGTCACCATTACAGACAAACAGTCAGAACACATTATATTAGTAATAAATGCTTAAATCTGGGGTATTCCAAAGGGTTTACTTTTTTTTGTTTTCTCCGTGCACTGTAGATGTTTACCCAATGTGCTCAATAAAGAGACTAATAACTCTACTGGTTTTATGTAATTAGTTTAGTGAGATAGCTATCTTAGCCAACATTATATTAGTAATCAATGCAGAAATCTGAGGTATTCCAAAGGGTTCACTTATTTGTTTCTCCCTGCACTGTGCATGTTTACACAGTGTGAATTCTAAGGAGTTCACTTACTTTTTCTCTCTGCAATGTGGATGTTTACTCAATGTGTTCAACAATAAGCCAAGAATTGCACAACTGGTCGTGTGTTATTCATTTAGTTAGATTGCTATATAGGTCTGTGTCTCACAACCAGTGTGCCTACAGCTGTTGCAAAACTACAACTCCCGAAGGCTGTCCGGGCATGCATGGAGTTGTAGTTCTGCAACATCTGGAGGCATACTGTTTGGAAAACATTATGGATAGGGTCACACGTAGCACATCCACTGCGTATTTGACGTTGCGGAAGCGTTACTGCCCGTCTCTAGAGTGTGCTTCCTGCTGTGCCCGTGTGTCCTGCAGCAATCCTCCGCTACGAGCAGACACAGAGGGAACTGTGAGATGCGCAGCTCTGCAGACATCGCGGCTGCTCCCCCTTCTCCCTGAGCTAGGCCGAGAGCGTCCATGATGTCTGCAGTACACTGTGCATGTGCTTGACTCACAGTTCCCTCTGTGTCTGCTCGTAGCGGAGGATTGCTGCAGGACACATGGGCACAGCTGGAGGCGCACTCTAGGGATGGGCAGTAGCACATCTGCAGCATGAAATACGAAGCAGATGTGCTACATGTGACCCCACCCTATATTAGTAATTAATGCAGAAATCTGGGGGAGTCATCTGGGGGCTTCATCTTCTTTTTCTCCCTGCTCTGTGAATGTTTACTCAGCAAAATAGCGTTACCAATACATGGTGCATGTACGCAGCACTGGGACTGGGGATTATGCTACATACTTCTTATGAAGAATGTTCCAGATGTGGGGAGGAATGGATGACCTGCATACTGAGAGATTTTTGGCCAGTGCACCAGGGTGCGGTATGTAGATAATATTTTCTGTAATTTCTCTTTGGCCTCCAAGAGCAACTCCTCCCGCGCACGCATCTGTCCACTTGTTACCATTTCTACATATCTCTCTTCTCCCTTTAAATAACTGGAGTCCAGTGAGTTGTCTAGACTGGATACAATTGTAACGAATCCTCAGCTGTGAGAACTAAGGTCAGGACTCATTTCCAGCCAAGAATGTTCCCATTTCCTGACTGAAAGCTTAAATATTGGAAAAGATGAAGAACCTGTTAGAAAGTTGCAGAATGTTCTAATGAACGACTCACGGGGGAGACCGCTATGACACGATGGACCCCGGGCGCTAATTTACAACCTTTTTGGAAAAAAATATGACAAGTTACGTTACAAATATTTTCCTAGAATTTTTCCCTTCCCCCCTCAGAGCAGAGGATTTCACAGCGACTGCACCAGAGGTTTATATAGGAAAAATGTTCTGGGTTGATTTAGAATATTCCTGATTTGGGGCCAGAATCTGCACAATATCTGGTGTGAATTATGATTTTTTAATAACATGACATTTTTGGCCGCCATCTTGGCTGATTTTTTTCCAGTATCAAGGACTTTACTGGAACTTCTCCATTTGGTGTCTTCACCACTATCTGGTCCCCCATGTGAGCCGGAGACGCGCCTGCGCAGATTTATTCCCGGTGGGGAATAGAGATCTGGTGACCAATGACAACCACTTAGTAAGCACTGATACAAATTGTCGTAGTCAGATTTGAATGGAAAGTTAGACTCAAAACATTTAAAGGGGTATTCCAGCACAAAAAAATTAAAATAAATAATAATAACAATCATAATGAAATGGTGCTAGGGCAAAAAAAAAATGAAATAAAAACATTCAGCTATTTTCCATTCGCTTCTGTGACCGTCCTCAGTCTTCTCTCTTCTTCTGAGATGGGTGCATGAAGCAGGACCTACCAGCTCAGCCAATCACTGGCTTCAACCATGTCCAGTGATTGGCTAGGTCGGCAGGTCCTGCATTGAGCGCATGTCTCCGAAGCAGGAAAAAGAGAGAAGATGGGAGGACTGGATGGAAGTGAATAGGAGCTGTGGGGGACCAAGGCTAGGTCAGTATTGTTTTTTATTTTATTTTTTTATTTTCCGTGACGCTACCAACATTTATACCCCTTTAAGCCCCACCTTTAAACAAATCAGTAAAGGACCTGAAACGACTTGAAATGAGACCAAAATGACCACTTTTAGGTAAGTTTTAATAAACCTCTCCTCTTTTGTTACCTGGTTCGCGTTATTTCAGTAAATCTGGGGTTGTTGTATTATTATATTGATACCCTGAGACAGCGTTTCCCAACCAGTGCGCCTCCAGCTGTTGCACAACTACAACTCCCAGCATGAGCTGACAACCTTCACACATTGCAGTTTTGTTGCGGTACTGCAGCATTTTAACGATGACTGCAGTACTGCAACATGTGAACGCAGCCTCAATATGCACGTGAGCTTAGGACAGGCTTGTCTCTATGACATGGAAGAGGCTGTCACTGCATGCTGGGAGTTGTAGTTTTCCATCAGGGAGTTGTAGTTTTCCATCAGAGACTTGTAGTTTTCCATCACTTTTCCATCAGGGAGTTGTAGTTTTCCATCAGGGAGTTGTAGTTTTCCATCAGTTTTCCATCAGGGAGTTGTAGTTTTCCATCAGGGAGTTGTAGTTTTCCATCAGGTTTTCCATCAGGGAGTTGTAGTTTTCCATCAGTTTTCCATCAGGGAGTTGTAGTTTTCCATCAGTTTTCCATCAGGGAGTTGTAGTTTCCCATCAGTTTTCCATTAGGGAGTTGTAGTTTTCCATCAGGGAGTTGTAGTTTTCCATCAGGTTTTCCATCAGGGAGTTGTAGTTTTCCATCAGTTTTCCATCAGGGAGTTGTAGTTTTCCATCAGTTTTCCATCAGGGAGTTGTAGTTTTCCATCAGTTTTCCATCAGGGAGTTGTAGTTTTCCATCAGTTTTCCATCAGGGAGTTGTAGTTTTCCATCAGTTTTCCATCACCCTACTGGGTGCACAAGTGTCTCTATAAATGTCTTCTGGACGCGGTCAGAGGTCACATGACAAGGTCTTGTGAGTCCAACGAGGAAAAAAAAATGTCACCCTGCGATAATCCAATTATATCAGACCATGTGACCTGAAAACGGAAGAATGAGGTCTGAGCTGGAGAATGGAAGCGAATTCACCCCAGGTTCCTGTCTGAAAGGAAATGTAATGATTCATGGAATATTTGTGCTGTGTTATCTTTAATATTATTTTAATCTTGTGTTTATCCAGACTGATGCTCCACTCACATCCGAAGCTGCGTTCACAAGGAATTCCTGCTCGGCTGTGCTGCACTGCAGGAGAAGTAGTGTTTACTAAAGAATTACTGCCCAAATTATAGGGCCGTGGTCTTCACACTGTGGGCCTTCAGATGTTGCAAAACTACAACTCCCAGCATGCCCGGACAGCCGTTGGCTGTCCGGGCATGCTGGGATTTGTAGTTTTGCAACCACTGGAGAAAGCTTTTGTAGAGCAGTGGTCTCCAAACCATGGACCTCCAGATGTTGCAAAACATTTAGGAATGCTGGGAGTTGTAGTTTTCTAAGCACTGAAGAACACAGGTGTAGAGCAGTGGTCTCCAAACTGGGGACCTCCAGATGGGTTCGCCATGTGTTCTCCAGTAGTGGCAAAACTACAACTCCCAGCATGTGTTCTCTAATAGTTGCAAAACTACAACAACTCCCAGCATGTGTTCTCCAGTAATTGCAAAACTACAACTCCCAGCATGTGTTCTCTAATAGTTGCAAAACTACAACTCCCAGAATGTGTTCTCCAATAGTTGCAAAACTACAACTCCCAGCATGTGTTCTCCAATAGTTGCAAAACTACAACTCCCAGCATGTGTTCTCCAGTAGTCGCAAAACTATATCTCCCAGCATGGGTTCCCAAGTGGTTGCTAAACTACAACTCCCAGCGTGTGTTCTCCAGTAATTGCAAAACTACAACTCCCAGGATGTTTTCTCCAGTAATTGCAAAACTACAACTCCCAGCATGGGAATAGTAGTTTTTACAACTAGGGGAGAACACTGATGTAAAGCAATGGTCTCCAGATGTTGCAAAACTACAACTCCTAGCATGCACGGAAAGACGGACGTTGTCTGTCCGGGCATGTTGGGAGTTGTAGTTTTGCAACCAATGGAGATCACTGGGGTAGAGCAGTGGTCTTCAAACCCTGGACCTCCAGATGTTGCAAAACTACAACTTCCAACATGCATGGCGAACCAATGGCTGTCCGGGAATGCTGGGAGTTGTAGTTTTGCAATCTCTGAAGAACACAGGTGGAGAGCAGTGGTCTCCAAACTGGGGGCCTCCAGATGGGTTCTCCATGTGTTCTCGAGTAGTCGCAAAACTACAACTCCCAGCATGGAAATAGTAGTTTTTACAACTACTGGAGAACACTGGTGTAAAGCAATAGTCTCCAGATGTTGCAAAACTACAACTCCTAGCATGCCCGGACAGACAACACTACAACTCCCAGCATGTGTTTTCTCCAGATATTGGAAATTTACAACTCCCGGCATGCTGGGAGTTGTGGTTTCGCAACCACTGTAGAAGACACACGCTAGGAGTTGTAGTTTTCCACTTTTGTGACCACTGCTACAGGGCGTTATATAAATAAAGTTTATTGAAGGCTTTATGGGATGGGATCACATGTTCCTTGGCAACCAATCAGCCTCCAGATTTTATTTTGTTCTGGTTTGAAAATGAAAGCAAAACTCTTGATTGGTTGCTATGGAGGTTCACTGTATCCCAGCTCTCTCTTTTCTTCAATAAACTTTATTTACACAGGTCCTGGAGGACAAAGCATAGTAGTATAGTAAATAAAGGCAAGAGAATGTAAATAATAATAGTAAATTAACTGCATAAAATTGTCTGTCGGATTTCATTTTATATGTGCACTGGAAATTTTAGCCTAAAAGTTTTTTAAAGCGGTTTTCAGCACCACACCTGTCCTCAGGTTATATGTGGTATTGCAGGTTAGTTCCATGAATGTGAATGGCCAATAGTAAAAAAAATTAAAAAAATTGGATCTTGTGCAGCACTGGTCTTGGCATAAATTGAGGCAATATCCCCGTTTGTTTTAGCGAAAATTACTTTATTTATTGCACATACGCATTTCACAACATGTTTCTGGCCTAGAACATGCCCTTTCGCAAGTGAAGTGCACATCATACTGACCACAACCATTTCACACTTAAAGGGGTACTCTGCCCCTAGACATCTTATCTCCTAACCAAAGGATAGGGGATAAGATGTCTGATCGCGGGGGTCCCACCCCGCAATCTCGGCTGCAGCGCCCCAGACACGCCGCCTCCCAAAGACTTGCATTGAAGAGGCACAGCCGTGACGTCACAAGTCTCCGGTGCTGCACCCAACGCTCTAAACAAACGCCGGGTGCAGGGGGGGGGGGGGGGGGGAGAAAATAGTAAAAAAGTAGAAATAAAGGGAGGACGAAGAGGGAAAAAACTAAATAACCAAACCACTGTTATAATGCACGGTGAAGGGAAAAAGAGTATAACTTATATAAAGACTAAAATAATCTATTAATATTCCATAGTAGCAAACACACTGGGAAAGAACATATGTGTCAAACTAAAAAACACAAGCTAAAAGCTATAGCCCCATGAATTAATATACTAATATAAATATAATTGCACACATATATATATATATATATATATATATATATATATATATATATATAATTATATAACTGGGAAAAGCCCAATTAAAATACATAAACATATAATTATATATACCAAAAATAAACTGATTAAATCAGTAAAATGGGTGTAATTTAAATAATAATGATAATAATGATGCACATTACAAAAATAGGATACGGTATGCAGTGATTAGTAGGTGACAATATCAAATTAGTTTAAAAATGCACATGTAACAATAATGACCTACCAATAATAATCTATATATAAAACTCTATGTATGTGGGTGTATGTTCCAGCATCACTTCCAAACGGCTGAAGATATTTCGATAAAACTTGGTCACATGTTACAAATATGTCAACTACAAACATAGGATATATAAATTAAACCTATCCCACCCCCATTTGTGAGGGTCGGGGTTTTTGTTTAAAGTCCCATACAAGTCTATGGGAAATGTATGTTCCAGTATAACTTACAAACGGCTGGAGATATTTTAAACAAGACCACATGGATCCATAGGATTAATACCCTGCAGCCTTTAGGGCTCAATGAGATCTCGGAGACTATCCTGATTTATATTTCCTGTATATTATTTATGGTTTAGAATTATATATCAGTGGAGACTAAATATTATATTGGAGAGGAGATAACCGGTTCCAGTCTCTATATGACAGTGTTATTGGTAGGTCATTATTATGACAGTGTTATTGGTAGGTCATTATTATGACAGTGTTATTGGTAGGTCATTATTATGATAGTGTTATTGGTAGTCATTATTATGACATTGTTATTGGTAGGTCATTATTATGACAGTGTTATTGGTAGGTCATTATTATGACAGTGTTATTGGTAGGTCATTATTATGACAGTGTTATTGGTAGGTCATTATTATGACAGTGTTATTGGTAGGTCATTATTATGACAGTGTTATTGGTAGGTCATTATTATGACATTGTTATTGGTAGGTCATTATTATGACAGTGTTATTGGTAGGTCATTATTATGACATTGTTATTGGTAGGTCATTATTATGACATTGTTATTGGTAGGTCATTATTATGATAGTGTTATTGGTAGGTCATTATTATGACATTGTTATTGGTAGGTCATTATTATGACAGTGTTATTGGTAGGTCATTATTATGACAGTGTTATTGGTAGGTCATTATTATGACATTGTTATTGGTAGGTCATTATTATGACATTGTTATTGGTAGGTCATTATTATGACAGTGTTATTGGTAGGTCATTATTATGACAGTGTTATTGGTAGGTCATTATTATGATAGTGTTATTGGTAGTCATTATTATGACATTGTTATTGGTAGGTCATTATTATGACATTGTTATTGGTAGGTCATTATTATGACATTGTTATTGGTAGGTCATTATTATGATAGTGTTATTGGTAGGTCATTATTATGATAGTGTTATTGGTAGGTCATTATTATGACATTGTTATTGGTAGGTCATTATTATGACAGTGTTATTGGTAGGTCATTATTATGACAGTGTTATTGGTAGGTCATTATTATGACATTGTTATTGGTAGGTCATTATTATGACAGTGTTATTGGTAGGTCATTATTATGACATTGTTATTGGTAGGTCATTATTATGACATTGTTATTGGTAGGTCATTATTATGACATTGTTATTGGTAGGTCATTATTATGACATTGTTATTGGTAGGTCATTATTATGACAGTGTTATTGGTAGGTCATTATTATGACATTGTTATTGGTAGGTCATTATTATGACAGTGTTATTGGTAGGTCATTATTATGACATTGTTATTGGTAGGTCATTATTATGACAGTGTTATTGGTAGGTCATTATTATGACAGTGTTATTGGTAGGTCATTATTATGACATTGTTATTGGTAGGTCATTATTATGATAGTGTTATTGGTAGGTCATTATTATGACATTGTTATTGGTAGGTCATTATTATGACAGTGTTATTGGTAGGTCATTATTATGACAGTGTTATTGGTAGGTCATTATTATGACATTGTTATTGGTAGGTCATTATTATGACATTGTTATTGGTAGGTCATTATTATGACAGTGTTATTGGTAGGTCATTATTATGACATTGTTATTGGTAGGTCATTATTATGACAGTGTTATTGGTAGGTCATTATTATGACAGTGTTATTGGTAGGTCATTATTATGATAGTGTTATTGGTAGGTCATTATTATGACAGTGTTATTGGTAGGTCATTATTATGACATTGTTATTGGTAGGTCATTATTATGACATTGTTATTGGTAGGTCATTATTATGACATTGTTATTGGTAGGTCATTATTATGACAGTGTTATTGGTAGGTCATTATTATGACATTGTTATTGGTAGGTCATTATTATGACATTGTTATTGGTAGGTCATTATTATGACAGTGTTATTGGTAGGTCATTATTACGACATTGTTATTGGTAGGTCATTATTATGACATTGTTATTGGTAGGTCATTATTATGACAGTGTTATTGGTAGGTCATTATTATGACATTGTTATTGGTAGGTCATTATTATGACAGTGTTATTGGTAGGTCATTATTATGACAGTGTTATTGGTAGGTCATTATTATGACATTGTTATTGGTAGGTCATTATTATGACAGTGTTATTGGTAGGTCATTATTATGACAGTGTTATTGGTAGGTCATTATTATGACAGTGTTATTGGTAGGTCATTATTATGACAGTGTTATTGGTAGGTCATTATTATGACAGTGTTATTGGTAGGTCATTATTATGACAGTGTTATTGGTAGGTCATTATTATGACAGTGTTATTGGTAGGTCATTATTATGACAGTGTTATTGGTAGGTCATTATTATGACAGTGTTATTGGTAGGTCATTATTATGACAGTGTTATTGGTAGGTCATTATTATGACAGTGTTATTGGTAGGTCATTATTATGACAGTGTTATTGGTAGGTCATTATTATGACAGTGTTATTGGTAGGTCATTATTATGACAGTGTTATTGGTAGGTCATTATTATGACATTGTTATTGGTAGGTCATTATTATGACAGTGTTATTGGTAGGTCATTATTATGACAGTGTTATTGGTAGGTCATTATTATGACATTGTTATTATAGGTCATTATTATGACAGTGTTATTGGTAGGTCATTATTATAACATTGTTATTGGTAGGTCATTATTATGACATTGTTATTGGTAGGTCATTATTATGACATTGTTATTGGTAGGTCATTATTATGACAGTGTTATTTGTAGGTCATTATTATGATAGTGTTATTGGTAGGTCATTATTATGATAGTGTTATTGGTAGGTCATTATTATGACAGTGTTATTGGTAGGTCATTATTACGACATTGTTATTGGTAGGTCATTATTATGACAGTGTTATTGGTAGGTCATTATTATGATAGTGTTATTGGTAGGTCATTATTATGACATTGTTATTATAGGTCATTATTATGACATTGTTATTATAGGTCATTATTATGATAGTGTTATTGGTAGGTCATTATTATGACATTGTTATTATAGGTCATTATTATGACATTGTTATTATAGGTCATTATTAATAGCTTTTAAACTAATTTGATATTGCCACCTACTAATCACTGCATACCGTATCCTGTTTTTGTAATGTGCATCATTATTATCATTATTATTTTATTTACACCCATTTTACTGATTTAATCAGTTTATTTTTGGTATATATAATTATATGTTTATGTATTTTAATTGCGCTTTTCCCAATTATATATAGATATATATGTGTGTACAACACAAATAGAGAAACACAGCCGCCCATCCACCATTTGTATTTTGATCTATTCGCTTCTCAGCATAATAAAAAAAACTAACAGGTTGTTATTATACATTTTGATCAAAAAAGTACAAGTCCACTCGTCACGTCAAGGCCACCTAGTCAGAGTGGGTCCCTAACCGAACACTGGTGTAGTGCCAGGCGGCGACCACTGCCTCAGAGACACCAGGCCCATAGGGGGAGCGACCCAGTGGCCAGGCAGCCCCACTACTACCCGACCAAGCCCCTGGCTCCGGGCCGCACCACCCCACAGACAAAACATCACAGAAACAATGGCCGCCACAGAGAACCACACCAGTATGGAACCTACCATGTACTCCCTGCCAGAGGGCTGCGCTCTACCCACTCCGCTCCACCCATATTATTCCCATCACTGTGCATCATAACAATGGTTTGGTTATTATGTTTCTTCTCTTCGTCCTCCCTTTTTTTTCTACTTTTTTTTTAACTATTTTCTACCTTCATTCTCTCCTTGTTTTCTTCTTCATCCTTTATTTCAGATCACGCCAAGCTATTCTGCTGTTTAATTCTTTCTACGTTTACGGTTGTGGTCAGTATGATCAGCACTTTTCTTGAGAAAGGGCCTGTTCCATGCTGGAAACGCGTCGATATGTGCAATAAATAAAGTAATTGCAAGTGGTGACTTTTTCGTAGGACTTTTCCATAACTCCCGGATTGGTGTAGATGGCGGCACTGCCCGGACGCTGCATTGTTACATAATATCCGAGCTGAGGACCCGATCAGTAGATAAAGGTTTATACGATGACATGGAGTAAAATTAGATGGGTCACCGGCTTCACCTGTCGTGTAGATGTCACATTATCCTGATATCAGCCTCTGTGGGGGCACAGTATGGCGGGTCTTGTTCTCTTGGTGTTGGGTGATTTATCCGCCGTCCTTCTCTGCTTTCAGTCCCGCAAAATAATAGTTTACCAAACAAAGTCACTGGTAGATACGGTCAGTACGTGGAACTTAATGGGCCCTGATATATGGGGACTGATATGGTGGTAGTGATATTGTCACGATTCGGCTTACGGGTTGTGGATCCGCTGTGTCAGTGAGGGATTGGCGTGGACCGTGCTAGTGGACCGGTTCTAAGAGGCTACTGGTTTTCACCAGAGCCCGCCGCAAAGCGGGATGGTCTTGCTGCGGCAGTAGCAACCAGGTCGTATCCACTAGCAACGGCTCAACCTCGCTGACTGCTGAGAAGGCGTGGGACAGAAGGACTAGGCAGAGGCAAGGTCAGACGTAGCAGAAGGTCGGGGGCAGGCGGCAAGGTTCGTAGTCAGGATGGATAGCAGAAGTTCAGGTACACAGGCTTTGGACACACTAAACGCTTTCACTGGCACAAGGCAACAAGATCCGGCAAGGGAGTGCAAGGGAGGGGATCAGATATAGCCAGGGAGCAGATGGAAGCCAATTAGGCTAATTGGGCCAGGCACCAATCATTGGTGCACTGGCCCTTTAAGTCTCAGAGAGCTGGCGCGCGCGCGCCCTAGAGAGCAGAGCCGCGCGCGCCAGCACAAGACAGCAGGGGACCGGGACGGGTAAGTGACCTGGGATGCGATTCGCGAGCGGGCGCGTCCCGCTGTGCGAATCGCATCCCCGACGGCCATGACAGTGCAGCGCTCCCGGCCAGCGGGACTGACCGGGGCGCTGCAGGGAGAAAGACGCCGTGAGCGCTCCGGGGAGGAGCGGGGACCCGGAGCGCTAGGCGTAACAGTACCCCCCCCTTAGGTCTCCCCTTTTTTTTGTCCGGTAACTGCCTCCCCTGGGATGAGGACACCGGGAAAGAATGGAGGGTTTCCTCAACGGCAGGCAGTGCAGCAGGAGTAGGAATGGGGAGGGAGGGCAGAGGGTGAAGCTTGGCACGGGGCAGGGTGACACAAGGACGGGAGCCATGAGGAGGCACAGAGGCTTGCCTGACGGGACTGGGAGGGGGGGGAGAGGCACTTCCTAAGGCAGGCAGAGTCCCAGTTCTTGATCTCCCCGGTGGTCCAATCAAGGGTGGGAGAATGAAGCCGGAGCCACGGCAGACCGAGGAGGACCTCAGAGGTACAGTTGGGGAGAACGAAGAGCTCAATCCTTTCGTGGTGGGGTCCAATACACATCAGGAGGGGTTCTGTGCGGTAACGCACGGTGCAATCCAGTCTGACTCCATTGACCGCGGAAATGTAGAGCGGCTTGACGAGACGGGACACCGGGATGCGGAATTTATTAACAAACGACTCCAAAATAAAATTTCCAGAGGCACCGGAGTCCAAGCAGGCCACGGCTGAGAGGGAGGAGTTGGCTGAAGGAGAAATCCGCACGGGCACCGTGAGACGTGGAGAAGCAGACTTAGAACCAAGAGACGCCACACCCACGTGAGCTGGGTGCGTGCGTGCGTTTCCCAGACGTGGAGGACGGATAGGGCAATCCACCAAGAAATGCTCGGTACTGGCACAGTAAAGACAGAGATTTTCTTCCCTACGGCGATTCCTCTCTTCCTGGGTCAGGCGAGACCGATCCACTTGCATGGCCTCCTCGGCGGAAGGCCCAGGCGTAGACTGCAAAGGATGCTGTGGGAGAGGTGCCCAGAGATCTAAGTCTTTTTCCTGGCGGAGCTCTTGGTGTCGCTCAGAAAAATGCATGTCAATGCGGGTAGCCAAATGGATGAGTTCTTGCAGGTTGGCAGGAACCTCTCGTGCGGCCAGCACATCCTTGATGCGACTGGATAGGCCTTTTTTAAAGGTCGCGCAGAGAGCCTCGTTATTCCATGATAACTCGGAAGCAAGAGTACGAAATTGGATGGCGTACTCGCCCACTGAAGAATTACCCTGGACCAGGTTCAACAGGGCAGTCTCGGCAGAAGAAGCTCAGGCAGGCTCCTCGAAGACACTACGGACTTCAGCGAAGAAGGCCTGGACTGTGGCTGTGGCAGGATCATTGCGGTCCCAGAGCGGTGTGGCCCAAGACAAGGCCTTTCCTGAAAGAAGGCTTACTACGAACGCCACCTTAGACCGTTCTGTAGGAAACAAGTCCGACAACATCTCCATATGCAGGGAACACTGAGACAAAAATCCACGGCAGAGTTTAGAGTCCCCATCAAATTTGTCCGGCAGGGACAAGCGGAGGCTAGGAGCGGCCACTCGCTGCGGAGGAGGTGCAGGAGCTGGCGGAGGAGATGGTTGCTGCTGTAGCAGAGGCAGAAGTTGCTGTAACGTGGCGGTCAACTGCGACAGCTGCTGTCCTTGTTGGGCAATTTGCTGCGATTGCTGAGCGACCACCGTGGTAAGGTCAGCGAGACTTGGCAGCGGCACCTCAGCGGGATCCATGGCCGGATCTACTGTCACGATTCGGCTTACGGGTTGTGGATCCGCTGTGTCAGCGAGGGATTGGCGTGGACCGTGCTAGTGGACCGGTTCTAAGAGGCTACTGGTTTTCACCAGAGCCCGCCGCAAAGCGGGATGGTCTTGCTGCGGCAGTAGCAACCAGGTCGTATCCACTAGCAACGGCTCAACCTCGCTGACTGCTGAGAAGGCGTGGGACAGAAGGACTAGGCAGAGGCAAGGTCAGACGTAGCAGAAGGTCGGGGCAGGCGGCAAGGTTCGTAGTCAAGATGGATAGCAGAAGTTCAGGTACACAGGCTTTGGACACACTAAACGCTTTCACTGGCACAAGGCAACAAGATCCGGCAAGGGAGTGCAAGGGAGGAGATCAGATATAGCCAGGGAGCAGATGGAAGCCAATTAGGCTAATTGGGCCAGGCACCAATCATTGGTGCACTGGCCCTTTAAGTCTCAGAGAGCTGGCGCGCGCGCGCCCTAGAGACCGGAGCCGCGCGCGCCAGCACAAGACAGCAGGGGACCGGGACGGGTAAGTGACCTGGGATGCGATTCGCGAGCGGGCGCGTCCCGCTGTGCGAATCGCATCCCCGACAGCCATGACAGTGCAGCGCTCCCGGTCAGCGGGACCGACCGGGGCGCTGCAGGGAGAGAGACGCCGTGAGCGCTCCGGGGAGGAGCGGGGACCCGGAGCGCTAGGCGTAACAGATATATGGGGACTGATATGGTGGTAGTGTTATATGGGGACTGATATGGTGGTAGTGTTATATGGGGACTGCTATGGTGGTAGTGTTATATGGGGACTGATATGGTGGTAGTGTTATATGGGGACTGATATGGTGGTAGTGTTATATGGGGACTGCTATGGTGGTAGTGTTATATGGGGACTGATATGGTGGTAGTGTTATATGGGGACTGATATGGTGGTAGTGTTATATGGGGACTGATATGGTGGTAGTGTTATATGGGGACTGATATGGTGGTAGTGTTATATATGGGGACTGATATGGTGGTAATGTTATATGGGGACTGATATGGTGGTAGTGTTATATGGGGACTGCTATGGTGGTAGTGTTATATATGGGGACTGATATGGTGGTAGTGTTATATGGGGACTGATATGGTGGTAATGTTATATGGGGACTGATATGGTGGTAATGTTATATGAGGACTGATATGGTGGTAATGTTATATGGGGACTGATATGGTGGTAATGTTATATGAGGACTGATATGGTGGTAATGTTATATGGGGACTGATATGGTGGTAGTGTTATATATGAGGACTGATATGGTGGTAGTGTTATATGGGGACTGATATGGTGGTAGTGTTATATGGGGACTGATATGGTGGTAGTGTTATATATGGGGACTGATATGGTGGTAGTGTTATATGAGGACTGATATGGTGGTAGTGTTATATGAGGACTGATATGGTGGTAGTGTTATATGGGGACTGATATGGTGGTAGTGTTATATGGGGACTGATATGGTGGTAGTGTTATATGGGGACTGATATGGTGGTAGTGTTATATGGGGACTGATATGGTGGTAGTGTTATATGGGGACTGATATGGTGGTAGTGTTATATGGGGAATGATATGGTGGTAGTGTTATATGGGGACTGATATGGTGGTAGTGTTATATGGGGACTGATATGGTGGTAGTGTTATATGAGGACTGATATGGTGGTAGTGTTATATGGGGAATGATATGGTGGTAGTGTTATATGGAGACTGATATGGTGGTAGTGTTATATGGGGACTGATATGGTGGTAGTGTTATATGGGGACTGATATGGTGGTAGTGTTATATATGGGGACTGATATGGCTGATATGGTGGTAGTGTTATATGGGGACTGATATGGTGGTAGTGTTATATGAGGACTGATATGGTGGTAGTGTTATATGGGGACTGATATGGTGGTAGTGTTATATGGGGACTGATATGGTGGTAGTGTTATATGGGGACTGATATGGTGGTAGTGTTATATGGGGACTGATATGGTGGTAGTGTTATATAGAGAATATTATACTGGTAATGTTATATGGAGAATATTATACTGGTAATGTTATATATTATACTGGTAATGTTATATATTATACTGGTAATGTTATATATTATACTGGTAATGTTATATATTATACTGGTAATGTTATATACTATACTGGTAATGTTATATATTATACTGGTAATGTTATATATTATACTGGTAATGTTATATACTATACTGGTAATGTTATATACTATACTGGTAATGTTATATATTATACTGGTAATGTTATATATTATACTGGTAATGTTATATATTATCCTGGTAATGTTATATACTATACTGGTAATGTTATATATTATACTGGTAATGTTATATACTATACTGGTAATGTTATATACTATACTGGTAATGTTATATATTATACTGGTAATGTTATATACTATACTGGTAATGTTATATATTATACTGGTAGTGTTATATACTATACTGGTAATGTTATATATTATACTGGTAATGTTATATACTATACTGGTAATGTTATATATTATACTGGTAATGTTATATATTATACTGGTTATGTTATATATTATACTGGTAATGTTATATATTATACTGGTAATGTTATATATTATACTGGTAATGTTATATATTATACTGGTAATGTTATATACTATACTGGTAATGTTATATATTATACTGGTAATGTTATATATTATACTGGTAGTGTTATATACTATACTGGTAATGTTATATATTATACTGGTAATGTTATATATTATACTGGTAATGTTATATATTATACTGGTAATGTTATATACTATACTGGTAATGTTATATATTATACTGGTAATGTTATATATTATACTGGTAGTGTTATATACTATACTGGTAATGTTATATATTATACTGGTAATGTTATATATTATACTGGTAATGTTATATATTATACTGGTTATGTTATATACTATACTGGTAATGTTATATATTATACTGGTAATGTTATATATTATACTGGTAATGTTATTTGGGCTCTTTGTCCTGTTTGGGGTCTGCACTGTGTATTAGGCACATATAGGGGGTCCCCTGTATAAGGGCCGCGCTCGTCTTTCGGGATTCTCTACATTGGTTATTACGGTTATTTTTGTAATAAACAAGGAAGGAAGTGAAGACGAAGGTGAAGAGATGAGGAAACCCGGCGTGACCAGAACATCCTCGTCTACGATTCATCACCTTCACATTGTACCGCCATATAGTGCGCACTACAAAACAATGTCATTATCTTGTATGTAGCTGTAATACACGTATGTGCAGGAATATCTACCGCCCTCCCCTGACCTCCTCTGTGCTGCTATCAGACATCTTTATATGTTCTGCTTCTCGGCCTTCACCTGAGGGGAAGTGAAACCTTTGTCAAGAGCAGAATGTCCCCTCCACTTCCCCCATACCAGTAATAGTACCGCCCTGCAGAGCAACCACACCCGGCAGAGCACCTCCGCCCTGCAGAGCACCTCCACCCTGCAGAGCACCTCCGCCCTGCAGAGCACCTCCACCCTGCAGAGCACCTCCACCCTGCAGAGCACCTCCGCCCTGCAGAGCACCTCCACCCTGCAGAGCACCTCCACCCTGCAGAGCACCTCCACCCCGCAGAGCACCTCCACCCTGCAGAGCACCTCCACCCTGCAGAGCAGCTCCACCCTGCAGAGCACCTCCACCCTGCAGAGCACCTCCACCCTGCAGAGCACCTCCGCCCTGCAGAGCACCTCCGCCCTGCAGAGCACCTCCGCCCTGCAGAGCACCTCCGCCCTGCAGAGCACCTCCGCCCTGCAGAGCACCCCCACCCTGCAGAGCACCCCCGCCCTGCAGAGCACCTCCGCCCTGCAGAGCACCTCCGCCCTGCAGAGCACCTCCGCCCTGCAGAGCAGCTCCACCCTGCAGAGCACCTCCACCCTGCAGAGCAGCTCCACCCTGCAGAGCACCTCCGCCCTGCAGAGCACCCCCGCCCTACAGAGCACCTCCGCCCTGCAGAGCACCCCCACCCTACAGAGCACCTCCACCCTGCAGAGCACCTCCACCCTGCAGAGCACCTCCACCCTGCAGAGCACCTCCGCCCTGCAGAGCACCTCCACCCTGCAGAGCATTACATTACTGGATTTATATATATCCCTTATTATGACCCCTACAGGCAGGTCAGGGACTAGCGGTCATCTGAGACCTACTATTAGGAGACGCCAGACTATCATTCTGTGGTTTCCTGTTTTGCTTCAGTTCCTGACGCGACTCTGTATAAGGATGATCCGGTGTTGTAGTATTATTGTTTAAGAGAACATGCCTCATACTCCAATCACCTCCAGAGCTGCACTCACTATTCTGTTACATCATGTCTCATACTCCAGTCACCTCCAGAGCTGCACTCACTATTCTATTACATCATGTCTCATACTCCAGTCACCTCCAGAGCTGCACTCACGATTCTGTTACATCATGTCTCATACTCCAATCACCTCCAGAGCTGCACTCACTATTCTATTACATCATGTCTCATACTCCAGTCACCTCCAGAGCTGCACTCACGATTCTGTTACATCATGTCTCATACTCCAGTCACCTCCAGAGCTGCACTCACTATTCTATTACATCACATCTCATACTCCAGTCACCTCCAGAGCTGCACTCACTATTCTGTTACATCACATCTAATATTCCAATCACTTCCAGAGCTGCACTCACTATTCTGTTACATCATGTCTCGTACTCCAATCACCACCAGAGCTGCACTCACTATTCTGTTACATCATGTCTCATACTCCAATCACCTCCAGAGCTGCACTCACTATTCTATTACATCACATCTCATACTCCAATCACCTCCAGAGCTGCACTCACTATTCTGTTACATCATATCTCATACTCCAATCACCTCCAGAGCTGCACTCACTCTTCTATTACATCACATCTCATACTCCAGTCACCTCCAGAGCTGCACTCACTATTCTGTTACATCATATCTCATACTCCAATCACCTCCAGAGCTGCACTCACTCTTCTATTACATCATGTCTCATACTCCAATCACCTCCAGAGCTGCACTCACTATTCTATTACATCATGTCTCATACTCCAGTCACCTCCAGAGCTGCACTCACGATTCTGTTACATCATGTCTCATACTCCAATCACCTCCAGAGCTGCACTCACTATTCTATTACATCATGTCTCATACTCCAGTCACCTCCAGAGCTGCACTCACGATTCTGTTACATCATGTCTCATACTCCAGTCACCTCCAGAGCTGCACTCACTATTCTATTACATCACATCTCATACTCCAGTCACCTCCAGAGCTGCACTCACTATTCTGTTACATCACATCTAATATTCCAATCACTTCCAGAGCTGCACTCACTATTCTGTTACATCATGTCTCGTACTCCAATCACCACCAGAGCTGCACTCACTATTCTGTTACATCATGTCTCATACTCCAATCACCTCCAGAGCTGCACTCACTATTCTATTACATCACATCTCATACTCCAGTCACCTCCAGAGCTGCACTCACTATTCTGTTACATCACATCTAATATTCCAATCACCTCCAGAGCTGCACTCACTATTCTGTTACATCATGTCTCATGCTCCAATCACCTCCAGAGCTGCACTCACTATTCTATTACATCACATCTCATACTCCAATCACCTCCAGAGCTGCACTCACTATTCTGTTACATCATGTCTCATACTCCAGTCAACTCCAGAGCTGCACTCACTATTCTGTTACATCATGTCTCATACTCCAATCACCTCCAGAGCTGCACTCACTATTCTATTACATCACATCTCATACTCCAATCACCTCCAGATCTGCACTCACTATTCTGTTACATCATATCTCATACTCCAATCACCTCCAGAGCTGCACTCACTCTTCTATTACATCACATCTCATACTCCAGTCACCTCCAGAGCTGCACTCACTCTTCTATTACATCATGTCTCATACTCCAGTCACCTCCAGAGCTGCACTCACTATTCTATTACATCATGTCTCATACTCCAGTCACCTCCAGAGCTGCACTCACTATTCTGTTACATCATGTCTCATACTCCAATCACCTGCAGAGCTGCACTCAATATTCTGTTACATCGTGTCTCATACTCCAGTCACCTCTAGAGCTGCACTCACTCTTCTATTACATCATGTCTCATACTCCAATCATCTCCAGAGCTGCACTCACTATTCTGTTACATCACATCTCATATTCCAATCACCTCCAGAGCTGCACTCACTATTCTGCTGTTACATCATGTCTTATCCCCCAGTCACCTTCATAGTAGCACTCACTATTCTGCCGTTACACCATGTCTTATCCTCCAGTCACCTTCACCGTAGCACTCACTTTTCTGCTGTTACTTCACATCTTTTCCTCCAGAGCTGCACTCACTATTCTGATATTATATCATGCCTTATACTGCAGTCATCTCCAGAGCTGCACTTACTATTCTGCTGTCACATTGTGTCTTATACTCCAGTTGTACAAAACAGAGATCCCTCCATACACAGCACCACCTATAGGTGGCCATAGGTACTGCAAAATCATAAAGAAAGAACAGAAGGATGTTTCTACTTATAAGCAGGGGTGGAGACATTTAGCCTCCTGGGTGGAGATGATGTCATCAGTGCTCAGTGACATCATATCATGGGATACCCTGGTCAGTGTTACTAATAGCAGGAATCCTCCCACTTAGAATGTAGTTTCTGTTTGTTACCATCCCTGGCTTGTGCAGATCTGTGCGGATTATAGCACATGTTTTGTGTGTTTGTACCCAGCATTCCCTAGCACATTGTTTCTCCACCAGTGTGCCTCCAACTGTTGAAAAAATGTAACTCCCAGCATGCCCGGACAGCTACTCCACTACCTTTTTCTAGTCTTGTTCCTATTTCTTCAGGTTGTTCTTGGTTCATCTTTTTTTTGTGTAGTTCTGTTTTTTTGTGTTTCAGTTCTCTCCTCGGCCTTTCTTTGTTTCTGGGCCCTAGTCTAGTGTTTCTCCTAGTCATCTATTACAGGGTTTCTATAGGAACACTGCAGGGACATTGGGGGTTATTTTTGGTGTTTAGTTAGAGTTCAGGAAAAGATCTAGGGAAAGATTAGGAACAGCTAAGTAGGTTTAGTCCTTCAGTTTTTTATGTTTTTGTTATCTTTATTATTCAACTTTCTTTCATTTGTGCCAAAATTCCTTCCATCACCTTTGGTTTCTGTCAATATTGGTGAGTTGTTATCCTTGTCCTTGTTATCTATTGGTGAGTTGTTATCCTTGTCCTTGTTATCTATTGGTGAGTTGTTATCCTTGTCCTTGTTATCTATTGGTGAGTTGCTATCCTTGTCCTTGTTATCTATTGGTGAGTTGTTATCCTTGTCCTTGTTATCTATTGGTGAGTTGTTATCCTTGTCCTTGTTATCTATTGGTGAGTTGTTATCCTTGTCCTTGTTATCTATTGGTGAGTTGTTATCCTTGTCCTTGTTATCTATTGGTGAGTTGTTATCCTTGTCCTTGTTATCTATTGGTGAGTTGTTATCCTTGTCCTTGTTATCTATTGGTGAGTTGCTATCCTTGTCCTTGTTATCTATTGGTGAGTTGTTATCCTTGTCCTTGTTATCTATTGGTGAGTTGCTATCCTTGTCCTTGTTATCTATTGGTGAGTTGTTATCCTTGTCCTTGTTATCTATTGGTGAGTTGTTATCCTTGTCCTTGTTATCTATTGGTGAGTTGCTATCCTTGTCCTTGTTATCTATTGGTGAGTTGTTATCCTTGTCCTTGTTATCTATTGGTGAGTTGCTATCCTTGTCCTTGTTATCTATTGGTGAGTTGTTATCCTTGTCCTTGTTATCTATTGGTGAGTTGTTATCCTTGTCCTTGTTACCTATTGGTGAGTTGTTATCATTGTCCTTGTTATCTATTGGTGAGTTGTTATCCTTGTCCTTGTTATCTATTGGTGAGTTGTTATCCTTGTCCTTGTTATCTATTGGTGAGTTGTTATCCTTGTCCTTGTTATCTATTGGTGAGTTGCTATCCTTGTCCTTGTTATCTATTGGTGAGTTGTTATCCTTGTCCTTGTTATCTATTGGTGAGTTGTTATCATTGTCCTTGTTATCTATTGGTGAGTTGCTATCCTTGTCCTTGTTATCTATTGGTGAGTTGTTATCCTTGTCCTTGTTATCTATTGGTGAGTTGTTATCCTTGTCCTTGTTATCTATTGGTGAGTTGTTATCCTTGTCCTTGTTATCTATTGGTGAGTTGTTATCCTTGTCCTTGTTACCTATTGGTGAGTTGTTATCCTTGTCCTTGTTATCTATTGGTGAGTTGCTATCCTTGTCCTTGTTATCTATTGGTGAGTTGTTATCCTTGTCCTTGTTATCTATTGGTGAGTTGTTATCCTTGTCCTTGTTACCTATTGGTGAGTTGTTATCCTTGTCCTTGTTATCTATTGGTGAGTTGCTATCCTTGTCCTTGTTATCTATTGGTGAGTTGTTATCCTTGTCCTTGTTATCTATTGGTGAGTTGTTATCCTTGTCCTTGTTACCTATTGGTGAGTTGTTATCCTTGTCCTTGTTACCTATTGGTGAGTTGTTATCCTTGTCCTTGTTATCTATTGGTGAGTTGCTATCCTTGTCCTTGTTATCTATTGGTGAGTTGCTATCCTTGTCCTTGTTATCTATTGGTGAGTTGTTATCCTTGTCCTTGTTATCTATTGGTGAGTTGTTATCCTTGTCCTTGTTATCTATTGGTGAGTTGTTATCCTTGTCCTTGTTATCTATTGGTGAGTTGTTATCCTTGTCCTTGTTATCTATTGGTGAGTTGTTATCCTTGTCCTTGTTATCTATTGGTGAGTTGTTATCCTTGTCCTTGTTATCTATTGGTGAGTTGCTATCCTTGTCCTTGTTATCTATTGGTGAGTTGCTATCCTTGTCCTTGTTATCTATTGGTGAGTTGTTATCCTTGTCCTTGTTATCTATTGGTGAGTTGTTATCCTTGTCCTTGTTATCTATTGGTGAGTTGTTATCCTTGTCCTTGTTATCTATTGGTGAGTTGTTATCCTTGTCCTTGTTATCTATTGGTGAGTTGTTATCCTTGTCCTTGTTATCTATTGGTGAGTTGTTATCCTTGTCCTTGTTATCTATTGGTGAGTTGTTATCCTTGTCCTTGTTACCTATTGGTGAGTTGTTATCCTTGTCCTTGTTATCTATTGGTGAGTTGCTATCCTTGTCCTTGTTATCTATTGGTGAGTTGTTATCCTTGTCCTTGTTACCTATTGGTGAGTTGTTATCCTTGTCCTTGTTATCTATTGGTGAGTTGTTATCCTTGTCATTGTCCAGGTCTGCCATCTAGTGCCCAGCTGGTATTTCTCAGGTCACCCACCTTGTGTTTAGGGCCTCATAACCATATATATTTATATTTACATTTATGGCAGTAAATGTTGGCCCCCCTGAAATTTTTCAAGAAAAAGAAGTATTTCTCACAGAAAAGGATTGCAGTAACACATGTTTTGCTATACACATGTTTATTCCCTTTGTGTGTATTGGAGCTAAAACATAAAAGGGGGGGGGGGGGTTGGAAGCAAATTGGACATAATGTCACCAAACTCCAAAAATGGGATGGACAAAATGATTGGCCCCTTTCATAATTGTGGATAAATAAGATTGTTTCAAGCATGTGATGTTCCTTTATACTCACCTGGGGCAAGTAACAGGTGTGGGCAATATAAAAATCACAGCTGAAAGCAGATAAAAAAGGAGAGAAGTTCACTTAGTATTTGCATTGTGTGTCTGTGTGTGCCACACTAAGCAAGGACAACAGAAAGAGGAGAAGAGAACTGTCTGAGGACTTGAGAACCAAAATTGGGGAAAAATATCAACAATCTCAAGGTTACAAGTCCATCTCCAGAGATCGAGATTTGTCTTTGTCCACAGTGAGGAACATTATCAAGAAGTTTGCAACCCCCGGCACTGTAGATAATCTCCCTGGGCATGGACGGAAGAGAAAAATTTATGAAAGGTGTCAATGCAGGATAGTCCAGATGGTGGATAAGCAGCCCCAAACAAGTTCCAAAGATATTCAAGCTGTCCTGTAGGCTCAGGGAGCATCAGTGTCAGCGCAAACTATCCGTCAACATTTAAATGAAATTAAATGCTATGGAGGAGACCCAGGAGGACCCCACTATGGAGGAGACCCAGGAGGACCCCACTATGGAGGAGACCCAGGAGGACCCCACTATGAAGGAGACCCAGGAGGACCCCTCCATGGAGGAGACCCAGGAGGACCCCACTATGGAGGAGACCCAGGAGGACCCCACTATGGAGGAGACCCAGGAGGACCCCACTATGGAGGAGACCCCGGAGGACCCCACTGCTGACACAGAGACATAAAAAAGCAAGACTACATTTTACCAAAATGAGCTTGAATAACTAAAATCCTTCTGGGAAAACGTCTTGTGGACAGATGAGACCAAGATAGATCTTTTTGGTAAAGCAAATCATTCTACTGTTTACCGAAAACGTAATGAGGCCTACAAAGAAAAGAACACAGTACCTACAGTGACATATGGTGGAGGTCAGTGATGTTTTGGGTTGTTTTGCTGCCTCTGGCACTGGGGGCCTTGAATGTGTACAAGACATCATGAAATCTGAGGATTACCAATGGATTTTGGGTCGCACTGTACAGCCCAGTGTCAGAAAGCTGAGTTTGTGTCCGAGATCTTGGGTCTTCCAGCAGGACAATGACCCCAAATATACATCAAAAAGCCCCAGAAATGGATGACAACAAAGCGCTGGAGAGTCCTGAAGTGTCAGCAATGAGTCCAGATCTAAATCCCATTGATCACCTGTGGAGAGATCTTATAATTACTGTTGGGAAAAGGCGCCGTCCAATAAGAGACCGGGAGCAGTTTGTAATGGAAGAGTGGTCCAACATTCCGGCTGAGAGGTGTAAGAAGCTTATTGATGGTTATAGGAAGAGTGGTCCAACATTTCGGCTGAGAGGTGTAAGAAGCTTATTGATGGTTATAGGAAGAGTGGTCCAACATTCCGGCTGAGAGGTGTAAGAAGCTTATTGATGGTTATAGGAAGAGTGGTCCAACATTCCGTCTGAGAGGTGTAAGAAGCTTATTGATGGTTATAGGAAGAGTGGTCCAACATTCCGGCTGAGAGGTGTATGAAGCTTATTGATGCTTATTGGAAGACACTGATTTCACTTATTTTTTCCAAAGGGTGCAACCAAATATAATTTTGTGACAATAATTGTGTCCGGACCATTTTTGGAGTTTGGTGACATTATGTCCAATTTGCTTTTTTTTCCTCCTTTTTCTGTTTTAGTTCCAATACACACAAAGGGAATAAACATGTGTATAGCAAAACCTGTGTTACTGCAATCCTTTCCTGTGAGAAATACTTCATTTTATAGAGAAATTCAGGGGTGACAACATTTACAGCCATGACTATATATATAATTCAGGGGGAACGTTTCGCATTCTCCAGGGAGATGTCAGGGTCTCTGTCAGTTTTTGTTTCCCGTTTTCCGTTCTGATAACAAGATGGCCGTATCTGGGCCGGGGAGAATATTGGCGCCTCTGGTTTCATGGTTCCTGCTGATAACAGACGGGAATGTTCCCTTGGTGGCGGCCATTGTGCTGGATATATGTACAGGCCTTCTGGGACTACAGATTCAACCTGCCCACTTGGGGGCGCCCTATATAGTGATACCAGATAACTCACCGGTGCTGAGCGTCCTGAGGGTCTCGTCCAGGTGAAGGTCAAATACTCGAATCTCCGCCACGTTCCTGGAGCGCTCCGCCAACATCCGCACCAGGTGGGACCCCAGGAACCCGCAGCCCCCCGTCACCACGTACACCTGCCCCTTCTCAGCTGGCATCTGTGGGCGAAAGAGGAAGGATGGACATGAGGCAAAGGGGACTACAACCTCCATCATGTGGGATACTGTCTGTTCAGCCATGTATCTAATTCATGTGGGATACTGTCTGTGCAACCATGTATCTAATTCATATGTGATACTGTCTGTTCAGCCATGTATCTAATTCATATGTGATACTGTCTGTTCAGCCATGTATCTAATTCATGTGGGATACTGTCTGTTCAGCCATGTATCTAATTCATGTGTGATACTGTCTGTTCAGCCATGTATCTAATTCATGTGTGATACTGTCTGTTCAGCCATGTATCTAATTCATGTGGGATACTGTCTGTTCAGCCATGTATCTAATTCATGTGTGATACTGTCTGTTCAGCCATGTATCTAATTCATGTGTGATACTGTCTGTTCAGCCATGTATCTAATTAATGTGTGATACTGTCTGTGCAACCATGCATCTAATTCATATGTGATACTGTCTGTTCAGCCATGTATCTAATTCATATGTGATACTGTCTGTTCAGCCATGTATCTAATTCATGTGTGATACTGTCTGTTCAGCCATGTATCTAATTCATGTGTGATACTGTCTGTTCAGCCATGTATCTAATTCATATGTGATACTGTCTGTTCAGCCATGTATCTAATTCATGTGTGATACTGTCTGTTCAGCCATGTATCTAATTCATGTGTGATACTGTCTGTTCAGCCATGTATCTAATTCATGTGGGATACTGTCTGTTCAGCCTTGTATCTAATTCATGTGGGATACTGTCTGTTCAGCCATGTATCTAATTCATGTGGGATACTGTCTGTTCAGCCATGTATCTAATTCATGTGGGATACTGTCTGTTCAGCCATGTATCTAATTCATGTGTGATACTGTCTGCTCAGCCATGTATCTAATTCATGTGTGATACTGTCTGTTCAGCCATGTATCTAATTCATATGTGATACTGTCTGTTCAGCCATGTATCTAATTCATGTGTGATACTGTATGTTCAGCCATGTATCTAATTCATATGTGATACTGTCTGTTCAGCCATGTATCTAATTCATATGTGATACTGTATGTTCAGCCATGTATCTAATTCATATGTGATACTGTCTGTTCAGCCATGTATCTAATTCATGTGTGATACTGTCTGTTCAGCCATGTATCTAATTCATGTGTGATACTGTCTGTTCAGCCATGTATCTAATTAATGTGTGATACTGTCTGTGCAACCATGCATCTAATTCATATGTGATACTGTCTGTTCAGCCATGTATCTAATTCATATGTGATACTGTCTGTTCAGCCATGTATCTAATTCATGTGTGATACTGTCTGTTCAGCCATGTATCTAATTCATGTGTGATACTGTCTGTTCAGCCATGTATCTAATTCATGTGTGATACTGTCTGTTCAGCCATGTATCTAATTCATGTGGGATACTGTCTGTTCAGCCATGTATCTAATTCATGTGGGATACTGTCTGTTCAGCCATGTATCTAATTCATATGTGATACTGTCTGTTCAGCCATGTATCTAATTCATGTGTGATACTGTCTGTTCAGCCATGTATCTAATTCATGTGTGATACTGTCTGTTCAGCCATGTATCTAATTCATGTGGGATACTGTCTGTTCAGCCATGTATCTAATTCATGTGGGATACTGTCTGTTCAGCCATGTATCTAATTCATGTGGGATACTGTCTGTTCAGCCATGTATCTAATTCATGTGGGATACTGTCTGTTCAGCCATGTATCTAATTCATGTGTGATACTGTCTGCTCAGCCATGTATCTAATTCATGTGTGATACTGTCTGTTCAGCCATGTATCTAATTCATATGTGATACTGTCTGTTCAGCCATGTATCTAATTCATGTGTGATACTGTATGTTCAGCCATGTATCTAATTCATATGTGATACTGTCTGTTCAGCCATGTATCTAATTCATATGTGATACTGTATGTTCAGCCATGTATCTAATTCATATGTGATACTGTCTGTTCAGCCATGTATCTAATTCATGTGTGATACTGTCTGTTCAGCCATGTATCTAATTCATGTGTGATACTGTCTGTTCAGCCATGTATCTAATTAATGTGTGATACTGTCTGTGCAACCATGCATCTAATTCATATGTGATACTGTCTGTTCAGCCATGTATCTAATTCATATGTGATACTGTCTGTTCAGCCATGTATCTAATTCATGTGTGATACTGTCTGTTCAGCCATGTATCTAATTCATGTGTGATACTGTCTGTTCAGCCATGTATCTAATTCATATGTGATACTGTCTGTTCAGCCATGTATCTAATTCATGTGTGATACTGTATGTTCAGCCATGTATCTAATTCATATGTGATACTGTCTGTTCAGCCATGTATCTAATTCATGTGTGATACTGTCTGTTCAGCCATGTATCTAATTCATGTGGGATACTGTCTGTTCAGCCATGTATCTAATTCATGTGGGATACTGTCTGTTCAGCCATGTATCTAATTCATGTGGGATACTGTCTGTTCAGCCATGTATCTAATTCATGTGGGATACTGTCTGTTCAGCCATGTATCTAATTCATGTGGGATACTGTCTGTTCAGCCATGTATCTAATTCATGTGTGATACTGTCTGCTCAGCCATGTATCTAATTCATGTGTGATACTGTCTGTTCAGCCATGTATCTAATTCATATGTGATACTGTCTGTTCAGCCATGTATCTAATTCATGTGTGATACTGTATGTTCAGCCATGTATCTAATTCATATGTGATACTGTCTGTTCAGCCATGTATCTAATTCATATGTGATACTGTATGTTCAGCCATGTATCTAATTCATATGTGATACTGTCTGTTCAGCCATGTATCTAATTCATGTGTGATACTGTCTGTTCAGCCATGTATCTAATTCATGTGTGATACTGTCTGTTCAGCCATGTATCTAATTCATATGTGATACTGTCTGTTCAGCCATGTATCTAATTCATATGTGATACTGTATGTTCAGCCATGTATCTAATTCATATGTGATACTGTCTGTTCAGCCATGTATCTAATTCATGTGTGATACTGTCTGTTCAGCCATGTATCTAATTCATGTGTGATACTGTCTGTTCAGCCATGTATCTAATTCATGTGTGATACTGTCTGTTCAGCCATGTATCTAATTCATATGTGATACTGTCTGTTCAGCCATGTATCTAATTCATGTGTGATACTGTCTGTTCAGCCATGTATCTAATTCATGTGGGATACTGTCTGTTCAGCCATGTATCTAATTCATGTGGGATACTGTCTGTTCAGCCATGTATCTAATTCATGTGGGATACTGTCTGTTCAGCCATGTATCTAATTCATGTGGGATACTGTCTGTTCAGCCATGTATCTAATTCATGTGGGATACTGTCTGTTCAGCCATGTATCTAATTCATGTGTGATACTGTCTGCTCAGCCATGTATCTAATTCATGTGTGATACTGTCTGTTCAGCCATGTATCTAATTCATATGTGATACTGTCTGTTCAGCCATGTATCTAATTCATGTGTGATACTGTATGTTCAGCCATGTATCTAATTCATATGTGATACTGTCTGTTCAGCCATGTATCTAATTCATATGTGATACTGTATGTTCAGCCATGTATCTAATTCATATGTGATACTGTCTGTTCAGCCATGTATCTAATTCATGTGTGATACTGTCTGTTCAGCCATGTATCTAATTCATATGTGATACTGTCTGTTCAGCCATGTATCTAATTCATGTGTGATACTGTCTGTTCAGCCATGTATCTAATTCATGTGTGATACTGTATGTTCAGCCATGTATCTAATTCATATGTGATACTGTCTGTTCAGCCATGTATCTAATTCATATGTGATACTGTATGTTCAGCCATGTATCTAATTCATATGTGATACTGTCTGTTCAGCCATGTATCTAATTCATGTGTGATACTGTCTGTTCAGCCATGTATCTAATTCATGTGTGATACTGTCTGTTCAGCCATGTATCTAATTCATATGTGATACTGTCTGTTCAGCCATGTATCTAATTCATATGTGATACTGTATGTTCAGCCATGTATCTAATTCATATGTGATACTGTCTGTTCAGCCATGTATCTAATTCATGTGTGATACTGTCTGTTCAGCCATGTATCTAATTCATGTGTGATACTGTCTGTTCAGCCATGTATCTAATTCATATGATCATGTGACCACACAGATGATGACATTAGCTGCAGTGTCGGGTCAGTGTATCGGTCACTCTCGGATTATGTCTTCTCAGCTTGTGGTCCTCGCCCACAGTCCTGGATATGACAGGTCAGCACAATGCTCAGGCCTACATGCTATAGCAGCACATCGCACAGCAGAGCCTGCAGCACATCGCACAGCAGAGCCTGCAGCACATCGCACATTGGAGTCACTGAATGGTATCTTTTATTTATGTGGAAAAAATCTTTTGTTACATGATGACTTAACTGCTGCCAGATCCTATTATCCTGATACATTGTATACAGCCAGTCCTATTGTACCTATTGTACCCTGTAAGGACAATGCTCTGTGAGCGGCAGACATCAGCAGCACAAATCTCTCTGGAAGTTTGTCACAAGGACGAGCTATGTACAATGTATCAGTCTGGGGTCCAGGATGTTTAGCTCACAGAGCATTGTCTAGACTGGATACAATTGTATCACTTCTCAGCTGAGAGCAGGACGAGCTATGTACAATGTATCAGTCTGGGGTCCAGGATGTTTAGCTCACAGAGCATTGTCTAGACTGGATACAATTGTATCACTTCTCAGCTGAGAGCAGGACGAGCTATGTACAATGTATCAGTCTGGAGTCCAGGAGGTTTAGCTCACAGAGCATTGTCTAGACTGGATACAATTGTATCACTTCTCAGCTGAGAGCAGGACGAGCTATGTACAATGTATCAGTCTGGAGTCCAGGATGTTTAGCTCACAGAGCATTGTCCAGACTGGATACAATTGTATCACTCCTCAGTAGATATATAAGCCCCCACTCGCCTAAGACCCCCTTGTATTAGGCTTTTGTCTGTACAGCAATGAGGGGCCCCTCACATGCTCTGTGGTCTCCCCTGCCCCCACTCAGGGGCCCCTCACATGCTCTGTGGTCTCCCCTGCCCCCACTCAGGGGCCCCTCACATGCTCTGTGGTCTCCCCTGCCCCCACTCAGGGGCCCCTCACATGCTCTGTGGTCTCCCCTGCCCCCACTCAGGGGCCCCTCAGTGTATATGGGGGTGCAGATACTGAATCGTCTTCTTTTCTAGTAGTTGTAGGATGTGGTTTCTGTGTTTCCTCCTGTGACGTGTGGAGCTGCGGGGCCACAGAGACAATACAGGGGTCCGGGGTCCACTGCCTTATCTTATCAGGACGGGGCACAGTACAGGGACACAGTGACCCCCCCGGATCACACAGGGCAGTCACTAGGACCTCAGGACCGCTGCACCGTATACTGCTCTGTATATTACACGGGGTCAGTATATACTGCTCTGTATATTACACAAGGTCAGTATATACTGCTCTGTATATTACACAAGGTCAGTATATACTGCTCTGTATATTATACAAGGTCAGTATATACTGCTCTGTATATTACACAAGGTCAGTATATACTGCTCTGTATATTACACAAGGTCAGTATATACTGCTCTGTATATTACACAAGGTCAGTATATACTGCTCTGTATATTACACGGGGTCAGTATATACTGCTCTGTATATTACACTGGGTCAGTATATACTGCTCTGTATATTACACGGGGTCAGTATATACTGCTCTGTATATTACACTGGGTCAGTATATACTGCTCTGTATATTACACGGGGTCAGTATATACTGCTCTGTATATTACACGGGGTCAGTATATACTGCTCTGTATATTACACGGGGTCAGTATATACTGCTCTGTGTATTACACAAGGTCAGTATATACTGCTCTGTATATTACACAAGGTCAGTATATACTGCTCTGTGTATTACACAAGGTCAGTATATACTGCTCTGTATATTACACAAGGTCAGTATATACTGCTCTGTATATTACACAAGGTCAGTATATACTGCTCTGTATATTACATGGGGTCAGTATATACTGCTCTGTATATTACACGGGGTCAGTATATACTGCTCTGTATATTACACGGTGTCAGTATATACTGCTCTGTATATTACACGGGGTCAGTATATACTGCTCTGTGTATTACACAAGGTCAGTATATACTGCTCTGTATATTACACGGGGTCAGTATATACTGCTCTGTATATTACACGGGGTCAGTATATACTGCTCTGTATATTACATGGGGTCAGTATATACTGCTCTGTGTATTACACAAGGTCAGTATATACTGCTCTGTATATTACACGGGGTCAGTATATACTGCTCTGTATATTACACAAGGTCAGTATATACTGCTCTGTGTATTACACAAGGTCAGTATATACTGCTCTGTATATTACACAAGGTCAGTATATACTGCTCTGTATATTACACAAGGTCAGTATATACTGCTCTGTATATTACACAAGGTCAGTATATACTGCTCTGTATATTACACAAGGTCAGTATATACTGCTCTGTATATTACACAAGGTCAGTATATACTGCTCTGTATATTACACAAGGTCAGTATATACTGCTCTGTATATTACATGGGGTCAGTATATACTGCTCTGTATATTACACAAGGTCAGTATATACTGCTCTGTATATTACATGGGGTCAGTATATACTGCTCTGTATATTACACGGTGTCAGTATATACTGCTCTGTATATTACACGGGGTCAGTATATACTGCTCTGTATATTACATGGGGTCAGTATATACTGCTCTGTGTATTACACAAGGTCAGTATATACTGCTCTGTATATTACACGGGGTCAGTATATACTGCTCTGTATATTACACAAGGTCAGTATATACTGCTCTGTGTATTACACAAGGTCAGTATATACTGCTCTGTATATTACACAAGGTCAGTATATACTGCTCTGTATATTACACAAGGTCAGTATATACTGCTCTGTATATTACACAAGGTCAGTATATACTGCTCTGTATATTACACAAGGTCAGTATATACTGCTCTGTATATTACACTCTGCGCGCTATTAACCCTTTAGACGCAGTGTTCTAAGTTGAACGCCGCATCTAATGTGAAGGTAAAACCCATGCCAGTTAGCTGTTCGGGATCGCCGCGGTGAAATCGCGGCATCCCGAACAGCTTACATAACAGCAGGAGGGTCCCTACCTGCCTCCATGCTGTCCGATCGCCGAATGACTGCTCAGTGCCTGAGATCCAGGCATAAGCAGTCAAGCGGCAGAATCATCGATCAGCGTTTTCTTATGAGAAACCAATGATCAGTGTAAGAGATCAGTGTGTGCAGTGTTATAGCCCCATATGGGATAACAATGATCAGTGTAAGAGATCAGTGTGTGCAGTGTTATAGTCCCCTATGGGATAATAATGATCAGTATAAGAGATCAGTGTGTGCAGTGTTATAGCCCCATATGGGATAACAATGATCAGTGTAAGAGATCAGTGTGTGCAGTGTTATAGTCTCCTATGGGATAACAATGATCAGTATAAGAGATCAGTGTGTGCAGTGTTATAGTCTCCTATGGGATAACAATGATCAGTATAAGAGATCAGTGTGTGCAGTGTTATAGTCTCCTATGGAATAACAATGATCAGTATAAAAGATCAGTGTGTGCAGTGTTATAGTCTCCTATGGGATAACAATGATCAGTAAAGGAGATCAGTGTGTCCAGTGTTATAGGTCCCTATGGGATAACAATGATCAGTAAAAGAGATCAGTGTGTGCAGTGTTATAGCCCCCTATGGGATAACAATGATCAGTGTAAGAGATCAGTGTGTGCAGTGTTATAGGTCCCTATGGGATAACAATGATCAGTATAAGAGATCAGTGTGTGCAGTGTTATAGCCCCCTATGGGATAATAATGATCAGTATAAGAGATCAGTGTGTGCAGTGTAATAGGTCCCTATGGGATAATAATGATCATTATAAGAGATCAGTGTGTGCAGTGTTATAGTCTCCTATGGGATAACAATGATCAGTATAAGAGATCAGTGTGTGCAGTGTTATAGTCTCCTATGGGATAAGAATGATCAGTAAAAGAGATCAGTGTGTGCAGTGTTATAGCCCCCTATGGGATAACAATGATCAGTGTAAGAGATCAGTGTGTGCAGTGTTATAGGTCCCTATGGGATAACAATGATCAGTGTAAGAGATCAGTGTGTGCAGTGTTATAGTCTCCTATGGGATAACAATGATCAGTGTAAGAGATCAGTGTGTGCAGTGTTATAGTCTCCTATGGGAGCTATAACACTGCAAATAAAAGTGGGGGAAAAAAGTTAATAAAGATAATTTAACCCCTTCCCTAATAAAAGTTTGAATCACCCCCCTTTTCCCATAAAAAAAAAACAGTGTAAATAAAAATAAACATATGTGGTATCGCCGCGTACGGAAATGTCTGAATTATAAAAATATATCATATCATTAAACTGCACGGTCAATGGCGTAGGGGGGGGAAAAAAGTCCAAAATAGTGCATTTTTGGTCACTTTTTATATGATGAAAAAATGAATAAAAAGTCAATAAGTCCAATCAATACAAAAATGGCACCGCTAAAAACTTCAGATCACGGTGCAAAAAATGTCCTCATACCGGCCGTACGCAGAAAAATAAAAAAGTTATAGGGGTCAGAAGATGACATTTTTAAACGTATACATTTTCCTGCATGTAGTTATGATTTTTTCCAGAAGTCCGACAAAATCACCTATATAAGTAGGGGATCATTCTAACCGTATGGACCTACAGAATAATGATAAAGGGTCATTTTTACCCAAAAATGGACTGGGTAGAATCGGAAGCCCCCAAAAGCTACAAAATGTTTGTCTCACAATTTTGTTGCACGATGATTTTTCTTTCAGTTTCGCTGTAGATTTTTGGGTAAAATGACTGATGTCTCTGCAAAGAAGAATTGGTGGCGCAAAAAATAAGCATCATATGGATTTTTAGGTGCAAAATTGAAGGAGTTATGAGTTTTTTAAAGGTGAGGAGGAAAAAACGAAAATGCAAAAACGGAAAAATCAGGAGTCCTTAGGTCTCTATCATATCCCTCAGTCTCTTCTTTCTTCTATACATGTTATGGTCCTTTAACCTTTCCTGGTGACTTTTATCCTGCAATCCATGTAGTAGTTTAGTGTTCTATGTCCCCATTTACCCCCCACACAGGTGGTGACAAATGGTGCAGAGTGTCAGCTCCGCGGTCCAGGCTCTGCGGTTCCTGTGCAGTCAGGTATAAATAGTATTTGGCAGGATGCCGGTGCTGCACTAGAGTCAGGACCCCCATACAGTCAGGACCCCATAGAGTCAGCCCCCCCCCTATAGAGTCAGGTCCCCAGGATTAGTGCTCTTACCTTGCTGTGACAGCTGCAGCAGCACACACTGCACAGCTCAGCTTCATCTGTGCACTAGAGTCAGGACCCCCATACAGTCAGGACCCCATAGAGTCAGCCCCCCCCCTATAGAGTCAGGTCCCCAGGATTAGTGCTCTTACCTTGCTGTGACAGCTGCAGCAGCACACACTGCACAGCTCAGCTTCATCTGTGCACTAGAGACAGGAGGCGGAGGCAGCTTAGTCATTGGATTAATCCTTATATGGAGCGCAGCCCCGCCCCCTCCGCAGCTCCACTTCACCAGTCCAGGGACACGACTGCTCCGTCCTCTATATTATCATCTCAGGTTATTAATGAAAAGATACTTTTGATATTTCTCAGACAATTCATAATCTTGAGGATCAGACTCAGTCTCCGCATATATCTCTACCTGCACTCACCCCCCAGTCTGTTTATGTTTTATTGTTTTTATCATTTTTTTGTTTTATTGTTTACATTTTTTGTTGTCCTATTGTTTTTATTTTCTGTTCTATTGTTTTGATCTTTTTTGTTTTATTGATATTATTTTTTTTTGTTCTTTTGTTTTTATCTTTTTGTTGTTTTATTGTTTTACATTTTTTTTGACTATTTTTGTCATTTGTCATTTATGTTCTCTTTTATTTTGTTCTTAGTTTTTTCTGTTTGCTCTTTTTTCCTTTTTATTTTAGAATTTTCTTCTGTATATTTTTTATAGATTTTTTCTTATTTATTAAAGTTTTTTTTTTTCTTTTTTAAGAGCTTTTATTTTACTAAAGAGTTATCCCAAGATTACAATTTATCCACTATTTTAGTGTTTGCCAACCATTGTGCTTGTGGCTGTTGCAAAACTACAACTCCCAGCATTCTGGCACACTGGTTGGGACACTTGACCGTCCCCACAGTATAGTAGACAAGTATCTAATCAGTGGGGGTCTGACTGCTGGAATAACCCCCTACAATTACAACAATGGGGGCATCTTGCACCCCACATGTGAATGGACTGGTGATCAAGCTATCCTCACCAGAAGGGGGCAGTGCTAATGTTTTGCATTAACATGTTGGGGACAAGGGACCCCTGTTTGTTATGCTTTGCGCTCCGGTCGCACGCGCTGGCCGTGAGCGCATTTCCCTGCTCTTTCCTGCTGCCCGCATGCGAATCCCAGCCTGTCACTTACCTCAGTCCTCTGCTGCCTCCTCCCCTGCTTCTCAGCTCCAGTGTGAGTGTCCCTGTCTCCTAGGGTGCGCGTGCGCCGGAGCTCTAAAATTTAAAGGGCCAGTATGCCCATAATTATGTGCCACACCTGTGTCTCATCTATAAGTTCCTGCACCTCCCACACCTCCCTGCCTGATCTTTGTTGCCTTGTGCCCTAGAGAAAGCGTTACTGTGTCTTGCCTTGCCGTGTTCCTGACCCCTTGTTCTGGGACCTGACCTTGCTCCTGTGCTGCCATACCTGACCTTCTGCTATCCTGACTACAAGTTGCTGTATCCCATCTGTGCCTTGAATCTCCTCAGCCACCTGTGTGGTTGAGTCATGCCAGGGGTAACGACCTGGGTGCCGTCTGCCGCAGCAAGACCATCCCACTTTGCGGCGGGCTTTGGTGGAGACCCCAACCATCAGACCCCCAATAGATGCTATTCATCTACCCTTTGGATAGGAAATATGTAGTAATCATTGGATAACACATTTAATGTGTAGTAGATTCTTTTTAGAGAATTAGGTCCTTTTTCTCTCCTCCACCTTGCACATTCTCTCTCTCCATCTTTGCTCAGTGGGCGGGCTTATCCTGGTGTGATGTCATCGCTGCACTGTGTGCTCTGAGCCAATCCCATCCACTGTTCCTCTACTCTCTCAGCCAGAAGCCTCATAAAAAGAGAAAAGCTGCATCTGCATACCCCTCCTCTCCCCTCCTCGCAGTCTTGTCATCACTGTATTACACTAGAAGGACTTTCTGCTGTTTGAGGTTTCTGAACATTTAAAGAGATCCAGCATGGCGCAGGAATCTGTGAGGGAGATGCTACACCCCCCCGATTAGACATTTTACCCATTTTTTTTATTTTACTTATTCTTTCTCTTCTTTTGTAGTTTCTTTTCAGCTGGTGTGACCCATCTTCTCTAGCCTTAAAGGGGTACTCCACTGCTCAGTGTTTGGAACAAACTGTTCCGAAAGCTGGAGCCGGCAGCTTGTGACATAATAGCCCCGCCCCCTCATTACATCACGTCCCACCCACTCAATGCAAGTCTATGGGAGGGGGCGTGACGGCTGTCACGCCCCCTCCCATAGACTTGCATTGAGGGGACGGGCGTGACGCCATGAGGGTGCGGGGCTATGACGTCAAGAGCTCCGGCACCAGCTCCAGCATTCGGAACAATTTGTTCCAAACGCTGGGCAGCGGAGTACTCCTTTAAAGAGTACCTGTCACCAAACTAAACTTTTAATATATTTGTTCCTAATGTAATTATAAGACACTTTGCTATTTATTTGCTGTTAAAATTCTCAACCTATATCTGTTTTTAATGTGATTGAAAAAATTGCCACTAGGTGGCTCTGTTCTGTTCCCTGCTCAAGTCAAACAGTTAGTTTGGTCTCCTTCTAGCCTTGTAGGAGACCAAACTCAGGAAGTGCGTGTGGGGCATGGCGGGCACAGCTGTCACAGGCTTCAGTGACGTCGCGCCTGCTGGGGAACGCCCACTTTCTCCTGCCGAGAGCTCACACAATGTGAGCATTGGGAAAGGTATGATACACAGCTTTCTAAAGATCAGAAAACTCTTTTAAGGGCAGGGGGGTGTTAGGAGCAGTTAGGGAATATAGTTAGTTTAGAAAATATGGTTTGATGACAGGTTCTCTTTAATGTTGTCATTCATAGTGATGATATATTTATGCCTCCTGCCTCTTTATCTACTTGTTGTTGGACGCGCATTCCGCACGTTCCTTTGTTTTGTTATGTGAGAATGATGACGATGATGGGCGTGACGTCCACAGCAATAAAAGAGAAAGGAAGAGATTACTGACCATTGTCTGCCCACAGATTTTGGCATCACGAACAGGGTACTGTGTGTGTGCCTACAAAACACTTCCAGTCTCAACTGTATGCTAGAAGCCGCACGGAGCATGCAACAGTTTACGCGCCAGAATCATTGTACGGGACATTGCTTTTATGCCGATTGGCGCTAAATAAATAAAGGGAGAGCACTTTATTCAAGGCCATACAGTGTGTGAAGATTGCCAAAGATTGTGTATTTCAAGTATGTGTAAGCAGCACAAATAATTCATGCTGCGCCACAGAATCCAGTCCGCACCAGGAGGGGTTAATCAAAAAAGCGCAAAGCGCGCAAAGAATTCCCGCCAGACTAAACGTCTCGGCCCTGAACTCAAAGGACTTCCCCCTTGTTGCACAGGGGACAGTTGAAGAGGCTGCACGGATTATGTACTTCCGGCTGGCGGCCATTTTGGGAGAGCCTGCTATAAAGCCTGTAGCAGGACTCCACCTTCCAGTTGTGCCTCGTGTGATTGGAGTGAAGAAAATGGCGGACAGCACCTTGTGTGCCAGTAATAAGTGGCGGCTGCCACTTCATCAAAACCTGACATTGACATCGCTGAGTTAGCGCAACTTCTTGCAGAGCGACTGGCGCTCCTGTCCTTAGTAGAAAGCTGGTTGACCGTCCCGGTGCCAGAGGATGATGCCTGGTCGGACGCCCCAGAACCCTAGAAGGCGGAAGAGCCTGTAGCCTCACAGCTTCCCACGTGGGGTTCTCTTCAAGACCTGTCTTTGCCTCTGGAAGCTGAAACTACTACTGACCATTCAGTGCCTGGACCCGGTAAGCGATCCAAGTCACCCCCGCTGCCACCGTGGGTGTTTGGCATCGAATTTGCGGTCATCCGGGCCATGCATAGGTTCCTTAGGCTACCGCCACACCGCCTCCCAACCACAGTGTCACGGCCCCCTTGCAAGGTTTGGCCGGAAGAGCGGGCGCCAGCAGTTTCTTCTGCAGCTCCTGCAGCGCGTGCTGCGTCTTTTCAAGTGATGGTAATGGTCAGCCCCTACATCTCTGGGTCACAACTGTCCATGGTCTCCTGGACCCAGATCATTACCACGCCTTCGTCTACCTCGTCATCTCATGGCGAAAGCAGAAAAAGGCTGTCCACAGTCCATCCGTAATCTGGCAATGTGTTCATTTACTCTCCATGACTGGCCCAGGAGAAGCTGTCCCCAAACCTCAGACCTTGTATAGGATAACGGTTCCCTTGCGTCACAATTTGATCAGGTATTTCCACCAACACCACCTAGATCTGTAGGAAGCGGAGGTATCGGGATGGGATAGGGCCCCAAAGGGTTGATGCTCTGGTAGAGAAGGGTGTTTCCTTTTGAGGTCATGGAATCCCTTAGGGATCTCATAGATAGGAGGGCAGACATTTACTTGAAAAAAGATTTGGAGGCCTCTACCTCTTCTATTAAACCCACTATTACTGTAAATTTGTAACTAGGTCCTTAAAGATCTGTTTAGATCATGAGGCTTATATAAAAACACGACAGACCTGCTCTTGGCTTCTATCCCTACTATATCCAAGGTAGTAGACATTATTCTGGATGTCTCTGCTGATACCCTCTTAAAGGGGTACTCCGCTGCTCAGTGTTTGGAACAAACTGTCCCGAACACTGGAGCCGGGAGCTTGTGATGTCATAGCCCCGCCCCCTCATGATGTCCCGCCCCCTCAATGCAAGTTTATGGGAGGGGGCGTGACAGCCGTTTGTTCCAAACACTGAGCAGTGGAGTACCCTTTTAAAATTAAACACCAAAGCGGTGGCCTTGTCCAGTCAGCCAGGAGGGATTTATGTCTCATGTTTTGGAACGGAGATGCCGGATGCGAGTTAAGGTTGGATTCCTCTTCGGAGACTTCTGGAGGAGACTTTCGATAGAGCTTCTGACTAAAAGAAAGGCTGCCCGGTTTCTTTTCCCAAGAATAAGCTATCTATTCAAGTAAGCAAGCCAAGAGGAAATTAGAGACTGCTGCGGAAACAAGACTCTCCTGTTAACTCCTGGTTTCCTTCAGGACTTGCAAACCATATCATTATGTCCTTGGGTCAAAAAAATCCTAAGAGAGGCGAATGGACTTCAGACCGAAACTGGTAGAACAGAAAACTCTTTTGGATGGATGATTTTTTACAAGCACTCACACAGGTATACCCCCACCTATATCCGCAACACTAAACATGTCATAGGCACATAGGAAAGTAGGACGTGGCAGTCTAATTATTCTTGGGCTACGCGTGATGTCATAGCTCTGTACCCTTCCACACCATGGCAGGAGGGTTTGCTGGCTCTTTCCCAACATTTGGTACTCCCCTGGTCTGGAGGAATTCCTCATCTTAGTTATTGATTTTTTATTACATTATAACTTTAGATTTTTACTTTTGTTTGATTGGGAATATTATCTTCAGACCAAGGGAGCCCCCATGGGTGCAAAATACTCTCCGTCCGTGGCAAACATTTTTTTTGATCAATTGGGAAATCCAGTAAAATTTTTCATCATCTAATCCATTTGCCCAACATATTCAATGGTTGGGACGTTTTATAGATGACATCCTGATTGTGTGGAAGGGTACAGAGCTAGAGTTTGAAGAATTTGTCAACTATATCAATGCAAACAATCTTAATCTAAGATTTATATCACACTACCACAAAACCACAGTGGATGTTTTGGATATTAAAGGGGTACTCCGCTGCTCAGCCGTCACGCCCCCTCCCATAGACTTGCATTGAGGGGCGGGGCTGAGGTCACGAGAGGGTGGGGCTATGATGAGCTCCCGGCTCCAGCGTTCGGAAGAGTTTGTTCCAAACGCTGAGCAGCGGAGTACCCCTTTAATATCACCACCTCTGGGAATACAATCTTAATTTCTCCATTCAGAAAAGATACAGCCAGCAATTCCATTCTAGAAGTGTCCTCGTGACACCCTAAGCATGTAGTTGACAACATTCCATATGTACGGTGTCCATATTAGGACATCCGAAAGTACATGGCCTCCCATGCCACGGAGGAGGGCCCCCAGAAAACTGTAGAATCCCCACAAGGGGACACCCGCAATCCTTAAACACAAAGAGCTCCCTAGTGACATAGTACCCCAATATAGGTAAGCCAATAGTGTTAATGAAATAGCACTGATCCTAGCAGCAATACAACAATACAAGTACACCAATAATATTAAAGATATTGCAAACTAATAGCAAATAGTTTAAATCATATATAATATCTATGCAACAAGACTAATAATATCAACAATGATTAAAATATTAATTATACAGTCATAATATCCGTAGTCATAAGTTAATAGTAATACTAGTCTATCCAGTCACATGCGAAAGTATGTCAATAATACATCACATGGTAGATACAAGAGCAGTCCCCACGCGTTCCGTCACCAAAAGTGACTTCCTCAGGTGCCTGTATTGCTGCTAGGATCAGAGCAATTTCATTAACAATATTGGCTTACCTATATTGGGGTACTATGTCACTAGGGAGTACCTGAGCTATTTGTGTTTAAGGATTGCGGGTCTCCCCTGGGGGGGGGGGGGATTCTCCAGTTTTCTGGGAGCCCTCCTCCGTGGCATCGGGAGGCCATGTATTTACTGGCTCCCCTATTTTAATTGTTTTTAATCTTGCTACATACACATACTTTTTTTGCTTATGTGAACCAATAAAAGTTTTTAAATATATAATTTGTGGTGTGCGCCTTTATATGCTCTTGTTGTCTCTTGTTTGTTAAATTGTTTCATTCAGGAAGCATTGGTAGCACCCAGGTTGTAATGTACTTAGGTGGAGCCTACATTCTCTCATTATATACATATTAGAACATCATCAGGCGTCAGACAAACCTCCGTCACACCTCAGACAAACCTCCCTCAGCTCTCAGACAACTGCGCATGTGCAGGGCTATGCTAGCGCTATGCTCCTAGTGCTGCCTACTTTAGCCCTACGCTGTCAGCGGAGTGCTGAGCATGCGCTCTCAGTTTTCTACGAATCGAGGCTGTTCGACTGACATCTGTGGCATGACGGAGGTTTGCCTGAGAGTTGAGGGCTGATGGAGTTTTGTCTGAGGCATGGCAGAAGTTTGTCTGAGGCATGACGGAGGTTTCGCTGAGAGCTGAGGGAGGTTTGTCTGAGATGTGACTGAGGTTTGTCTGAGGCATGGCAGAGGTTTATCTGAGAGCTGGCTGAGGTTTGTCTGAGGTGTGACTGAGGTTTGTCTGAGGCATGGCAGAGGTTTATCTGAGTGCTGGCTGAGGTTTGTCTGAGTTGTGACTGAGGTTTGTCTGAGGTATGACCGAGGTTTGTCTGAGGCATGACAGAGGTTTGGCTGAGGGAGGTTTGTGTAAAGTGTGACTGAGGTTTGTCTGAGGCATGACGGAGGTTTGGCTGAGGGCTGAGGGAGGTTTGTCTGAGGTATGACCAAGGTTTGTCTGAGGCATGACAGAGGTTTGGCTGAGGGCTGAGGGAGGTTTGTCTGAGGTGTGACTGAGGTTTGTCTGAGGTGTGACTGAGGTTTGTCTGAGGTATGACCGAGGTTTGTCTGAGGCTTGACGGAGGTTTGGCTGAGAGCTGAGGGAGGATTGTCTGAGGTGTGACTGAGGTTTGTATGACGCCTGATGATGTCCTAATATGGACACCGTACATACGGAGAAATGTGCCGACTAAAAATTGCTCTAAAGACAGCATGTTTGAAGTAGAAGCAGCTCATCTTAAAATCTATTTAAAGGAAAGAGGCTATGCAGAAAAAAACATAAAGCCAAATCTAGAATTGACAATGTGAACAGAGACCAATTAGCCAAACCAAATAGCAACAGCAAACACAGAGCCAGAGATAAAAAAAAACGTAAACCCATTTTTATCACGGCATATAGTGCCCAGTTCAGTTCAATCAGGAACATTATTGAGAAGTATATTCCTGTATTGGAAGTAGACCCCGTTGTGAAAAAGATTGTTGGGGAAGGTGTGAACATGGTCTCTGTATTGTCACCTAGCATGTTCGTTAGTGACAGGGCGAGCAAAACGCGCCCCACGTTGTTAACACATAAGGGTAATTGAAGATGTGGACATACGCAATGCTTAACGTGTGCTCACAATGCAGTGGGTGATACTTTTGAGTCATTCTCCACAAATAAAGTGTATAAAATTAAGAACTATTTGCACTCGATGAAGATGCAAATTCAACTTTATTCCCGGTTAAGGCATTACAATGACGTAAGGCGGGGGAGAAGTAACGGGACAACGTCCATTTCGCAGCCTGTGCTGCTTCCACTGGTCCCTCTTACAAAGAAGTCAGGAGGAGGAGAAGAAGTAACGGGACAACGTCCAATTCGCAGCCTGTGCTGCTTCCACTGGTCCCTCTTACAAAGACGTCAGGAGGGGGAGAAGTAACGGGACAACGTCCGTTTCGCAGCCTGTGCTTCTTCCACTGGTCCCTCTTACAAAGAAGTCAGGAGGAGGAGAAGAAGTAACGGGACAACGTCCAATTCGCAGCCTGTGCTGCTTCCACTGGTCCCTCTTACAAAGACATCAGGAGGAGAAGAAGTAAGGGGACAATGTCCGTTTCGCAACCTGTGCTGCTTAAACTGGTCCCTCTTACAAAGACGTCAGGAGGAGAAGAAGTAACGGGACAACGTCCGTTTCGCAGCCTGTGCTGCTTCCACTGGTCCCTCTTCCAGAGGGACCAGTGGAAGCAGCACAGGCTGCGAAACGGACATTGTGCCATTACTTCTCCCGCTCCTGACGTCTTTGCAATGGCTTAACCGGGAATAAAGTCGAAATTGCATCTTCATTAAGTGCCGTGAGTCCATCTTTGCTCTTGTCTGAATAAGGATTTTCTGTGTTTGGATCACAGAGCACCGTACTGCTTGATGCACCTACATGAGGTCAGTGTATAGCTGGACTTGCGGTCAGAAGACAGGTGTTATAAACTGGAAAACTAGCAGTGCCGACTGTGTTTCTACCTTTGCTAGTAGTATATTTAGCATTGTGTGTGTCCTGCCGCGTCCATTACGTAGGTTGTACGAGCAATGCACTGAAAACAAGACCAAGGAAGAATGTATCAGATGCAAAGAATCAGAGCATTAATATCTCTACCTTGTCGCGCCACTTTAGGGGTGTACACGCAGGTGACACTAATTCCTTAAAAATCTGTGGTATTGAGAAAGTATGTGCAAACTCTAGAGGAGGAGACCTCAAGAAGAGATTGTTCAATCGAGAGACATACTGGATTTTTGTCCTTGGCGCAAGACAACTGTCCAGTCTGAATCACAGACTCGATCTCATTACCACATATTAGAAGGAGCAGTTTTTGTTCAGACTGTGCAATTATATGAAGGGCAAAAATGAACAAAGAAATAAATTACATCCCTTTTTTTGTGTAGAATAATAAGGTTGGATGTTGTAAATCGCCTGTTACCTTGCATGCTTAGGGTGCATGCGCACCACGTTTTTGCTATACAGTTTCAAGTTAAAAAACTTGCGAACCGTATAGAAAACCGTATGCATTGACTTAACATTGTGAACCGTATGTCCAACACATCATCCAGTTTAGTCCGTTTTGCGTCTTATATGATTTTGTCCGTTTTTTTTTACCCATACCCAAAAACGTGGACTACCAAGTTTTTTTGGTCCGTGTGAAAAACTGTATTAAACCGTATACGTTTTTTTTTTTTAACATGGGAGTCAATGGGAACCATAGAGAACCGTATGTGTGTCCGGTTGCATCGTTTTTTTTAAAGAAAAAAACTATAAATGTTTTTAACTTTTCACTCCATTTTGAATAAAGTTTCACTTGTTTAATTGAAATTGCAAGAAAAAAAAAACTGCAAAGTCAAAAACTGTATGGAACAGTACGTTCCATACAGTTTTCACCATACAGTTTTTGACTTTGCAGTTTTTTTTCTTGCAATTTCAATTAAACAAGTGAAACTTTATTCAAAATGGAGTGAAAAGTTAAAAACATTTACAGTTTTTTTCTTAAAAAAAACGTTGCATCCGGACATCATTTTTCAAACCGTATACGGGTTGAAATTTGTACACAAGTTTTGATACAGTTTAGACAGGTTTTGAGGAATCAGTTTTTAATCAAAAACCTGATACGGGAACTGTATTGCAAAAACGTGGTGTGCATGCAACGGTTTTGAGCTTGTAAGTCACAAATTTTGGTTACAAGAAATATTACAAGCACCTGATCCAATCGTGCAAGGGTTAACATGCGGCCGAACTCCCCTGCTCCAAAGGTTCATGTCTAATTGGAAGTCCACGTCACAGGAGGAAGGATGTGGTATTCAGAATATTTTAATGAGAGTTTTATGTCTGTAAAACTATTCTTTGACTAAGCTCTGTTAGCGTGAAACGAGTCACAAAGCTTTTATCTCCAGTCTGTATCTTGGTGTTACTTCGTCTAATAAAGCAAAAGCATTTGGACTGCATTGCCTCAGTGCTGGACTACTTTTTCGCTCATCTGCTTTTCTGTTAAGCTGGAGACGTAACCGGCAGGTTTCGCGCACAGGCGTGCATCAAGAGGAAGGGTGAGCTGTTACCTGTGGTTGATAGGAAACTCTTTTACTTGAGGTCTCTTAGTACACAAAAGGGTCCTTGTCCTGGTTCCAGAGTCAGAGTGTTAAGAAGGATGTTATTCCACCATTTTCCTCATAAAGAACCTCAATGGTCCCTTATTAAAGGGGTACTCCAGTGGAAAACATTTTTTCTTTTAATCAACTGGTGCCAGAAAGTTAAACAGATTTGTAAATTACTTCTATATAAAAATCTTAATCCCTCCATTACTTATCAGCTGCTGTATGCTCCAGATGAAGTTTTGTATTCCTTTCCAGTCTGACCACAGTGCTCTCTGCTGACACCTCCATCCATTTCAGGAACTGTCCAGAGTAGGAGCATTTCCCATAGCAAACCTCTCCTGCTCTGGACAGTTCCTGACATGGACAGAGGTGTCAGCAGAGAGCACTGTGGTCAGAATGAAAGGAAATTCAGAAAGAAAATAACTTCCTGTGGAGCATACAGAAGCTTATAAGTACTGGAAGTGTATCACCGACCTGGATCGATAATTAATGATGTGCACTCCCTGCACTAGATAACCTATGAGATACAGTGACCCCCCGATCTACGATGGCCCCGACATACCATATATATACAGTGACCCCCCGACCTACGATGGCCCCGACATACCATATATATACAGTGACCCCCCCGACCTACGATGGCCCCGACATATCATATATATACAGTGACCCCCCGACCTACGATGGCCCCGACATACCATACATATACAGTGACCCCCGACCTACAATGGCCCCGACATACCATATATATACAGTGACCCCCGACCTACGATGGCCCCGACATACCATATATATACAGTGACCCCCCGACCTACGATGGCCCCGACATACCATATATATACAGTGACCCCCGACCTACGATGGCCCCGACATATCATATTTATACAGTGACCCCCGACCTACGATGGCCCCGACATACCATATATATATACAGTGACCCCCCCGACCTACGATGGCCCCGACATACCATATATATACAGTGACCCCCTCGACCTACGATGGCCCCGACATACCATATATATTCAGTGATCCCCCGACCTACGATGGCCCCGACATATCATATTTATACAGTGACCCCCGACCTACGATGGCCCCGACATACCATATATATACAGTGACCCCCCCGACCTACGATGGCCCCGACATACCATATATATACAGTGACCCCCTCGACCTACGATGGCCCCGACATACCATATATATACAGTGACCCCCCCTGACCTATGATGGCGACGACATACCATATATATACAGTGACCCCCCGACCTACGATGGCCCCGACATACCATATATATACAGTGACCCCCCGACCTACGATGGCCCCGACATACCATATATACAGTGACCCCCCGACCTACGATGGCCCCGACATACCATATATATACAGTGACCCCCCCACCTACGATGGCCCCGACATACCATATATATACAGTGACCCCCCGACCTACGATGGCCCCGACATACCATATATATACAGTGACCCCCCGACCTACGATGGCCCCGACATACCATATATATACAGTGACCCCCCCGACCTACAATGGCCCCGACATACCATATATATATATTCAGTGACCCCCCGACATACCATATATATACAGTGACCCCCCGACCTACGATGGCCCCGACATACCATATATATATAAAGTGACCCCCCGACCTACGATGGCCCCGACATACCATATATATCTATATATACAGTGACCCCCCCCCGACCTACGATGGCCCCGACATACCATATATATACAGTGACCCCCCGACCTACAATGGCCCCGACATACCATATATATATATATATACAGTGACCCCCCCCGACCTACGATGGCCCCGACATACCATATATATACAGTGACCCCCCGACCTACGATGGCCCCGACATACCATATATATATATACAGTGACCCCTTGACCTACGATGGCCCCGACATACCATATATATACAGTGACCCCCCCGACCTACGATGGCCCCGACGTACCATATATATACAGTGACCCCCGACCTACGATGGCCCCGACATACCATATATATATATACAGTGACCCCTCGACCTACGATGGCCCCGACATACCATATATACACAGTGACCCCCGACCTTCGATGGCCCCGACATACCATATATATACAGTGACCCCCCGATCTACGATGGCCCCGACATACCATATATATACAGTGATCCCCCCCCGACCTACGATGGCCCCGACATACCATATATATACAGTGACCCCCGACCTACGATGGCCCCGACATACCATATATATATATATATACAGTGACCCCCCCGACCTACGATGGCCCCGACATACCATATATATACAGTGACCCCCCGACCTACGATGGCCCCGACATACCATATATATACAGTGACCCCCCGACCTACGATGGCCCCGACATACCATATATATATATACAGTGACCCCTCGACCTACGATGGCCCCGACATACCATATATATACAGTGACCCCCCCGACCTACGATGGCCCCGACATACCATATATATACAGTGACCCCCCGACCTACAATGGCCCCGACATACCATATATATACAGTGACCCCCCGACCTACGATGGCCCCGACATACCATATATATTCAGTGACCCCCCGACCTACGATGGCCCCGACATACCATATATATACAGTGACCCCCCCGACCTACGATGGCCCCGACATACCATATATATACAGTGACCCCCCGACCTACGATGGCCCCGACATACCATATATATACAGTGACCCCACGACCTATGATGGCCCCGACATACCATATATATACAGTGACCCCCCGACCTACGATGGCCCCGACATACCCTATATATACAGTGACCCCCGATCTACGATGGCCCCGACATACCATATATATACAGTGACCCCCCGACCTACGATGGCCCCGACATACCATATATATACAGTGACCCCACGACCTATAATGGCCCCGACATACCATATATATACAGTGACCCCCCGACCTACGATGGCCCCGACATACCCTATATATACAGTGACCCCCGATCTACGATGGCCCCGACATACCATATATATACAGTGACCCCCCGACCTACGATGGCCCCGACATACCATATATATATTCAGTGACCCCCCGACATACCATATATATACAGTGACCCCCCGACCTACGATGGCCCCGACATACCATATATATATAAAGTGACCCCCCGACCTACGATGGCCCCGACATACCATATATATATATATATACAGTGATCCCCCCCCCCGACCTACGATGGCCCCGACATACCATATATATACAGTGACCCCCCGACCTACAATGACCCCGACATACCATATATATTTATATACAGTGACCCCCCCCGACCTACGATGGCCCCGACATACCATATATATACAGTGACCCCCCGACCTACGATGGCCCCGACATACCATATATATATATACAGTGACCCCTCGACCTACGATGGCCCCGACATACCATATATATACAGTGACCCCCCCGACCTACGATGGCCCCGACGTACCATATATATACAGTGACCCCCGACCTACGATGGCCCCGACATACCATATATATATATACAGTGACCCCTCGACCTACGATGGCCCCGACATACCATATATACACAGTGACCCCCGACCTTCGATGGCCCCGACATACCATATATATATACAGTGACCCCCCGATCTACGATGGCCCCGACATACCATATATATACAGTGACCCCCCCCGACCTACGATGGCCCCGACATACCATATATATATACAGTGACCCCCGACCTACGATGGCCCCGACATACCATATATATATATATACAGTGACCCCCCCGACCTACGATGGCCCCGACATACCATATATATACAGTGACCCCCCGACCTACGATGGCCCCGACATACCATATATATACAGTGACCCCCCGACCTACGATGGCCCCGACATACCATATATATATATACAGTGACCCCTCGACCTACGATGGCCCCGACATACCATATATATACAGTGACCCCCCCGACCTACGATGGCCCCGCCATACCATATATATACAGTGACCCCCCGACCTACAATGGCCCCGACATACCATATATATACAGTGACCCCCCGACCTACGATGGCCCCGACATACCATATATATTCAGTGACCCCCCGACCTACGATGGCCCCGACATACCATATATATACAGTGACCCCCCCGACCTACGATGGCCCCGACATACCATATATATACAGTGACCCCCCGACCTACGATGGCCCCGACATACCATATATATACAGTGACCCCACGACCTACGATGGCCCCGACATACCATATATATACAGTGACCCCCCCGACCTACGATGGCCCCGACATACGATCATTTCAGCATACGATCACTCTCAGAGACCATCGCATGGTGAAGGCAGCATCAACATACGATGCTTTTGTATATCGGGGCCATCGCATAAACGGCTATCCTGCAGCGCAGACTGCTTCAGCTGCCCCCGGATAGCCGTTTACGGTGCCCCGTGTGGTCCGCTGACGATCACTTACCTGTCCTCGGGGCTCCGGCGCGTCCTCTTCGGGATCCCCTGCATCGTCGGCGCTCTCCATCATCATCATCACGTCGCTGCGCACGCCGTCCCGTCATCCAATAGGAGCGGCGTGCGTAACAACGTGATGGCGGCAACGGAGAGCGCGGATGCCGGGGAAGCAGAGGCCTTCAGGAGCGTCGGGGAGACCTTGGGGGACGCAGCGACAGCGATGGACAGCGACATCCAGGGCAGCGGTGACGAGTGGTGACGGTCCGGAGCGGCGGGGACACGTGAGTACAACTTCTTCTAACAGTGGTCTACAACCTGCGGACCTCCAGATGTTGTAAAACTACAACACCCAGCATGCCCGGACAGCCGTTGGCTGTCCGGGCATGCTGGGTGTTGTAGTTTTGCAACATCTGGAGGTCCGCAGGTTGTAGACCACTATCCTATACTTTACATTGCACGGATCCCTCAACATGTGATGGTTTCAACAAACGATGGTCCATTTGTAACGGATCACCATCGTATGTTGAGCGACCACTGTATTACAACACAAATTCACCGAGTAGAAAAGACCTAAATTTCTCACAATTAAGGGCTAAAACGTAAAATTAAAATAACAAAAACAAATAAATCACCTATAAAAATATGTGCACACAACATAAAGGACATGTGTCACCAGGTGACGGGACAAGAGCCATAGTAGGTGATGATCTAATAGTTGTAGCCTAGGAGGGGGATCTCTAGTGATGATGTAACTATAGAGCTGGTAGTCCCCTAGAATATAATTGTTTCATGGTTCAACCACTGAATTGGAGGCAGAGATGAATAGGGGGAGTGCACTCCAGTACTAGGCCTCCCTCACCCACTGTCCTGCCTTTGGAGGGACCAACCTCCTTAACAGGGTGGCCTCAACCACGGTGACGTTCCATTTCCTGATATGGGAAAAAAACTGAAAAAACTATGGAAATCAGCAAAGACCCTATAGATCACTTAGTCCGTCACACTGGCGGCACAATAGTCATATACAATAAACAATAAGAGCCCCTGATTGTCCGATCTATTGTGTATATTAAGACATTATGGTCGTATGTTCCAACTAGGGATCGACCGATATCGATTTTTTAGGGCCGATACCGATAATCGGTGGAGGTTAGGGCCAATAGCCAATAACTTATACCGATATTCCGGTATAAGTTATTGGCTTTTTATCCACCTCCCCGACCCCCCCAGGACACCACCGCAGATCTTTGACTTAAAGCAGGCGCTTTAAATCAATGAACTGCAGCAGCTTTTGCGGTGCCATAGACCACCGCCGCCACCCGCTTCTCTCCCTTTGCCTGTCCGGGGGTCCTCCTGATTCCTATCACCGCGACACCGCGTCGCACTCCCCACCGTGTCGCACCCCCCACCGCACCGCCCGTCCCCATTGCCTCCCCCATTCCCGGTTTTATAATTACCTGTTCCCGGGGTCCACTTTACATCTGGCTCCGGTGGCGTCCTCCTGAGCTGTCACTGTGCGCACTGACGGTAACGTCGCGTTACGTCACTCGTCATTGCACACAGCGTAACGCAGGACGCAGCAGGAGCCAGAAGTAGCGGTGGGGGGTGCGGTGCGGTGGGGTGGGTCAGTGGGGGGGGGGGGGTGGTCACGGTGCGGTGGGGGAGGCGCGGGGGGAGGGGGCATTATCGGATTATTGGCAAGGTAATTGCCGATACCGATAACACCCAAAATCGTGAATATCGGCCGATAATATCGGCCAAACCGATAATCGGTCGATCCCTAGTTCCAACGCGTTTCCCCGTCACATCGACTACAGGTTCATCAGGGAACCAAAGACCAATAGTTACAAGATCATGTTAAATAGACGTGACTGTGCAGAACCAATAAGTGAATATATAATAGTAACAATATTCAGACACAGGATTCAACTGCCCAAATGGTATTGTGCCTAGATACCAACATATATACAAAGCTATGATATATTGATGGTAAAAATGAATGATGCTTGTACCCACTGTATGCAGTAGTGCCCAAATCCGTCTGAACTGTATATAAAGCACCGATACAATAACGTGTCAGTAGCAAACAGTATAGATAACGCCTCTGCACCAATAACGCAATAATGCACCAATAACAAAGAGTAATTCCAGTACCGTATCTGAAGACAGTAGTTGTAGTAGAATACAAATATACAGATGAGTATATGGGGTTATAATAGGATGACATATGATGTTATAGCAATACCAACCCCACTCTCTTACGTATAAACGATCCAGCACATGGCACACACTGGGTACACTCATCGTAAACACCGAGCCTCGCCAGCGACAGTTAGCAGGTCCCCCAATATCCCATAGTCCTGATGGTGGACTACGGAGAGCGGCACTGACAGTCACATAACATCCCGCCACTATTTATATAGTGATGCCGCAGCTTGTTTACGTGTCTCGCCTGCAACCGTGAGGGTATGTGTTGGGCGAGCGCCGGATGTAGGCGCCAAGTGGCGTGCATGTCAATTACCGGAACTGTTTGTGTTCCATGTATACGGTGCAGGCGCCGATTACAGGTGCTCATCGTAGGTCGGGGGGGGTCACTGTATATATATGGTATGCCAGGGCCATCGTAGGTCGGGGGTCACTGTATATATATGGTATGTCGGGGCCATCGTAGGTCGGGGGTCACTGTATATATATGGTATGTCGGGGCCATCGTAGGTCGAGGGGTCACTGTATATATATATATATGGTATGTCGGGCCATCGTAGGTCGGGGGTTCACTGTATGTATATGGTATGTCGGGGCCATCGTAGGTCGGGGGGTCACTGTATATATATATGGTATGTCGGGCCATCGTAGGTCGGGGGGTCACTGAATATATATGGTATGTCGGGGCCATCGTAGGTCGGGGGTCACTGTATATATATGGTATGTCGGGGCCATCGTAGGTCGGGGGGTCACTGTATATATATGGTATGTCGGGGCCATCGTAGGTCGGGGGGTCACTGTATATATATGGTATGTCGGGGCCATCGTAGGTCGGGGGTTCACTGTATGTATATGGTATGTCGGGGCCATCGTAGGTCGGGGGGTCACTGTATATATATGGTATGTCGGGGCCATCGTAGGTCGGGGGTCACTGTATATATATGGTATGTCGGGGCCATCGTAGGTCGGGGGGTCACTGTATATATATGGTATGTCGGGGCCATCGTAGGTCGGGGGGGTCACTGTATATATATGGTATGTCGGGGCCATCGTAGGTCGGGGGTTCACTGTATATATATGGTATGTCGGGGCCATCGTAGGTCGGGGGGGTCACTGTATATATATGGTATGTCAGGGCCATCGTAGTTCGGGGGGTCACTGTATATATATGGTATGTCGGGGCCATCGTAGGTCGGGGGTCACTGTATATATATGCTATGTCGGGGCCATCGTAGGTCGGGGGGGTCACTGTATATATATACGGTATGTCGGGGCCATCGTAGGTCGGGGGTCACAGTATATATATGGTATGTCGGGGCCATCGTAGGTCCGGGGGGGTCACTGTATATATATGGTATGTCGGGGGGGGTCACTGTATATATATGGTATGTCAGGGCCATCGTAGGTCGGGGGGTCACTGTATATATATGGTATGTCGGGGCCATCGTAGGTCGGGGGTCACTGTATATATATGGTATGTCGGGGCCATCGTAGGTCGGGGGGTCACTGTATATATATATGGTATGTCGGGGCCATCGTAGGTTGGGGGGGGGTCACTGTATATATATGGTATGTCAGGGCCATCGTAGGTCGGGGGGTCACTGTATATATATGGTATGTCGGGGCCATCGTAGGTCGGGGGGTCACTGTATATATATGGTATGTCGGGGCCATCGTAGGTTGGGGGTCACTGTATATATATGGTATGTCGGGGCCATCGTAGGTCGGGGGTCACTGTATATATATGGTATGTCGGGGCCATCCTAGGTCGGGGGTCACTGTATATATATGGTATGTCGGGGCCATCGTAGGTCGGGGGTCACTGTATATATATGGTATGTCGGGGCCATCGTAGGTCGGGGGGTCACTGTATATATATGGTATGTCGGGGCCATCGTAGGTCGGGGGGTCACTGTATATATATAGTATGTCGGGGCCATCGTAGGTCGAGGGGTCACTGTATATATATATGGTATGTCGGGGCCATCGTAGGTTGGGGGTCACTGTATATATATGGTATGTCGGGGCCATCGTAGGTCGGGGGGTCACTGTATATATATGGTATGTCGGGGCCATCGTAGGTCAGGGGGGTCACTGTATATATATGGTATGTTGGGGCCATCGTAGGTCGGGGGGGTCACTGTATATATATGGTATGTCGGGGCCATTGTAGGTCGGGGGTCACTGTATATATATGGTATGTCGGGGCCATCGTAGGTCGGGGGGGGTCACTGTATATATATGGTATGTCGGGGCCATTGTAGGTCGGGGGGGTCACTGTATATATATGGTATGTCGGGGCCATCGTAGGTCGGGGGGTCACTGTATATATATGGTATGTCGGGGCCATCGTAGGTCGGGGGGTCACTGTATATATATGGTATGTCGGGGCCATCATAGGTCGGGGGGGTCACTGTATATATATGGTATGTCAGGGCCATCGTAGTTCGGGGGGTCACTGTATATATATGGTATGTCGGGGCCATCGTAGGTCGGGGGGGGGGTCACTGTATATATATGGTATGTCGTGGCCATCGTTGGTCTGGGGGTCACTGTATATATATAGTATGTCAGGGCCATCGTAGTTCGGGGGGGGTCACTGTATATATATTTATGGTATGTCGGGGCCATCGTAGGTCGGGGGGTCACTGTATATATATGGTATGTCAGGGCCATCTTAGTTCGGGGGGTCACTGTATATATATGGTATGTCGGGGCCATCGTAGGTCGGGGGGGGTCACTGTATATATATGGTATGTCGGGGCCATCGTAGGTGGGGGGTCACTGTATATATATATATATATATATATGGTATGTCGGGGCCATCGTAGGTCGGGGGGGTCACTGTATATATATGGTATGTCGGGGCCATCGTAGGTCGGGGGGTCACTGTATATATATGGTATGTCGGGGCCATCGTAGGTCGGGGGTCACTGTATATATATGGTATGTCGGGGGCCATCTTAGGTCGGGGGGTCACTGTATATATATATATGGTATGTCGGGGCCATCGTAGGTTGGGGGGGGTCACTGTATATATATGGTATGTCAGGGCCATCGTAGGTCGGGGGGTCACTGTATATATATGGTATGTCGGGGCCATCGTAGGTCGGGGGGTCACTGTATATATATGGTATGTCGGGGCCATCGTAGGTCGAGGGTCACTGTATATATATGGTATGTCGGGGCCATCGTAGGTCGGGGGGTCACTGTATATATATAGTATGTCGGGGCCATCGTAGGTCGAGGGGTCACTGTATATATATATGGTATGTCGGGGCCATCGTAGGTTGGGGGTCACTGTATATATATATGGTATGTCGGGGCCATCGTAGGTTGGGGGGGGGTCACTGTATATATATGGTATGTCAGGGCCATCGTAGGTCGGGGGGTCACTGTATATATATGGTATGTCGGGGCCATTGTAGGTCGGGGGGTCACTGTATATATATGGTATGTCGGGGCCATCGTAGGTCGGGGGTCACTGTATATATATGGTATGTCGGGGCCATCCTAGGTCGGGGGTCACTGTATATATATGGTATGTCAGGGCCATCGTAGTTCGGGGGGTCACTGTATATATATGGTATGTCGGGGCCATCGTAGGTCGGGGGGGGTCACTGTATATATATGGTATGTCGGGGCCATCGTAGGTCTGGGGGTCACTGTATATATATGGTATGTCAGGGCCATCGTAGTTCGGGGGGGTCACTGTATATATATATATGGTATGTCGGGGCCATCGTAGGTCGGGGGGTCACTGTATATATATGGTATGTCAGGGCCATCGTAGTTCGGGGGGTCACTGTATATATATGGTATGTCGGGGCCATCGTAGGTCGGGGGGGGTCACTGTATATATATGGTATGTCGGGGCCATCGTAGGTCGGGGGGTCACTGTATATATATATATACATATATATATATATGGTATGTCGGGGCCATTGTAGGTCGGGGGTCACTGTATATATATGGTATGTCGGGGCCATCGTAGGTCGGGGGGGTCACTGTATATATATGGTATGTCGGGGCCATTGTAGGTCGGGGGGGTCACTGTATATATATGGTATGTCGGGGCCATCGTAGGTCGGGGGGTCACTGTATATATATGGTATGTCGGGGCCATCGTAGGTCGGGGGGTCACTGTATATATATGGTATGTCGGGGCCATCATAGGTCGGGGGGTCACTGTATATATATGGTATGTCAGGGCCATCGTAGTTCGGGGGGGGGTCACTGTATATATATGGTATGTCGGGGCCATCGTAGGTCGGGGGGGGGTCACTGTATATATATGGTATGTCGGGGCCATCGTAGGTCTGGGGGTCACTGTATATATATAGTATGTCGGGGCCATCGTAGGTCGGGGGGGGTCACTGTATATATATTTATGGTATGTCGGGGCCATCGTAGGTCGGGGGGTCACTGTATATATATGGTATGTCAGGGCCATCTTAGTTCGGGGGGTCACTGTATATATATGGTATGTCGGGGCCATCGTAGGTCGGGGGGGTCACTGTATATATATGGTATGTCGGGGCCATCGTAGGTGGGGGGTCACTGTATATAAATATATATATATATATGGTATGTCGGGGCCAATCGTAGGTCGGGGGGGTCACTGTATATATATGGTATGTCAGGGCCATCGTAGGTCGGGGGGTCACTGTATATATATGGTATGTCGGGGCCATCGTAGGTCGGGGGTCACTGTATATATATGGTATGTCGGGGCCATCGTAGGTCGGGGGGTCACTGTATATATATATATGGTATGTCGGGGCCATCGTAGGTTGGGGGGGTCACTGTATATATATGGTATGTCAGGGCCATCGTAGGTCGGGGGGTCACTGTATATATATGGTATGTCGGGGCCATCGTAGGTCGGGGGGTCACTGTATATATATGGTATGTCGGGGCCATCGTAGGTCGGGGGTCACTGTATATATATGGTATGTCGGGGGCCATCGTAGGTCGGGGGGGTCACTGTATATATATAGTATGTCGGGGCCATCGTAGGTCGAGGGGTCACTGTATATATATATGGTATGTCGGGGCCATCGTAGGTTGGGGGTCACTGTATATATATGGTATGTCGGGGCCATCGTAGGTCGGGGGGGTCACTGTATATATATGGTATGTCGGGGCCATCGTAGGTCGGGGGGTCACTGTATATATATGGTATGTCGGGGCCATCATAGGTCGGGGGGTCACTGTATATATATGGTATGTCGGGGCCATCATAGGTCGGGGGGTCACTGTATATATATGGTATGTGGGGGCCATCGTAGGTCGGAGGGGGTCACTGTATATATGGTATGTCGGGGCCATCGTAGGTCGGGGGGTCACTGTATATATATGGTATGTCGGGGCCATCGTAGGTCGGGGGGGTCACTGTATATATATGGTATGTCAGGGCCATCGTAGTTCGGGGGGTCACTGTATATATATGGTATGTCGGGGCCATCGTAGGTCGGGGGTCACTGTATATATATGGTATGTCGGGGCCATCGTAGGTCGGGGGGTCACTGTATATATATATATGGTATGTCGGGGCCATCGTAGGTTGGGGGGGGTCACTGTATATATATGGTATGTCAGGGCCATCGTAGGTCGGGGGGTCACTGTATATATATGGTATGTCGGGGCCATCGTAGGTCGGGGGGTCACTGTATATATATGGTATGTCGGGGCCATCGTAGGTCGGGGGGGTCACTGTATATATGGTATGTCGGGGCCATCGTAGGTCGGGGGGTCACTGTATATATATGGTATGTCGGGGCCATCATAGGTCGGGGGGGTCACTGTATATATGGTATGTCGGGGCCATCGTAGGTCGGGGGGTCACTGTATATATATGGTATGTCGGGGCCATCGTAGGTCGGGGGGTCACTGTATATATATGGTATGTCAGGGCCATCGTAGTTCGGGGGGTCACTGTATATATATGGTATGTCGGGGCCATCGTAGGTCGGGGGGGGTCACTGTATATATATGGTATGTCGGGGCCATCGTAGGTCTGGGGGGTCACTGTATATATATGGTATGTCAGGGCCATCGTAGGTCGGGGGGTCACTGTATATATATGGTATGTCAGGGCCATCGTAGTTCGGGGGGTCACTGTATATATATATATGGTATGTCGGGGCCATCGTAGGTCGGGGGGTCACTGTATATATATGGTATGTCAGGGCCATCGTAGTTCGGGGGGTCACTGTATATATATGGTATGTCGGGGCCATCGTAGGTCGGGGGGGGTCACTGTATATATATGGTATGTCGGGGCCATCGTAGGTGGGGGGTCACTGTATATATATATATATATATATATGGTATGTCGGGGCCATCGTAGGTCGGGGGGGTCACTGTATATATATGGTATGTCGGGGCCATCGTAGTCGGGGGGGGGTCACCTGTATATATGGTATGTCGGGGCCATCGTAGGTCGGGGGGTGACTGTATATATATGGTATGTCTGGGCCATCGTAGGTCGGGGGTCACTGTATATATATGGTATGTCGGGGCCATGGTAGGTCGGGGGTCACTGTATATATATGGTATGTCGGAGCCATCGTAGGTCGGGGGGGTCACTGTATATATATGGTATGTCGGGGCCATCGTAGATCGGGGGGTCACTGTATATAAATGGTATGTCGGGGCCATCGTAGGTCGGGGGTCACTGTATATATATGGTATGTCGGGGCCATCGTAGGTTGGGGGGGTCACTGTATATATATGGTATGTCGGGGCCATCATAGGTCGGGGGGTCACTGTATATATATATGGTATGTCGGGGGGGGGGTCACTGTATATATATGGTAGGTCGGGGGGGTCACTGTATATATATGGTAGGTCGGGGGGTCACTGTATATATATGGTATGTTGGGGCCATCGTAGGTCGGGGGGTCACTGTATATTTATGGTATGTCGGGGCCATCGTAGGTCGGGGGGTCACTGTATATATATGGTAGGTCGGGGGGGGGGGGTCACTGTATATATATGGTAGGTCGGGGGGTCACTGTATATATATGGTATGTCGGGGCCATCGTAGGTCGGGAGGTCACTGTATATATATGGTATGTCGGGGCCATCGTAGGTCGGGGGGTCACTGTATATATATGGTAGGTCGGGGGGGTCACTGTATATATATGGTATGTCGGGGCCATTGTAGGTCGAGGGGTCACTGTATATATAGGGTATGTCGGGGCCATCGTAGGTCGGGGGTCACTGTATATATATGGTATGTCGGGGCCATCGTAGGTTGGGGGGTCACTGTATACATATGGTATGTCGGGGCCATCGTAGGTCGGGGGGTCACTGTATATATATGGTATGTCGGGGCCATCGTAGGTCGGTGGGGGTCACTGTATATATATGGTATGTCGGGGCCATCGTAGGTCGGGGGGGTCACTGTATATATATGGTATGTCGGGCCATCGTAGGTCGGGGGGTCACTGTATATATATGGTATGTCGGGGCCATCGTAGGTCGGGGGGGTCACTGTATATATATGGTATTTCGGGGCCATCGTAGGTCGGGGGGTCACTGTATATATATGGTATGTCAGGGCCATCGTAGGTCGGGGGGTCACTGTATATATATGGTAGGTCGGGGGTTTCACTGTATATATATGGTATGTCGGGGCCATCGTAGGTCGGGGGGTCACTGTATATATATGGTATGTCGGGGCCATCATAGGTCAGGGGGGTCACTGTATATATATGGTATGTCGGGGCCATCGTAGGTCGGGGGGGTCACTGTATATATATGGTATGTCGGGGCCATCGTAGGTCGGGGGTCACTGTATATATATGGTATGTCGGGGCCATCGTAGGTCGGGGGTCACTGTATATATATGGTATGTCGGGGCCATCGTAGGTCGGGGGTCACTGTATATATATGGTATGTCGGGGCCATCGTAGGTCGGGGGGTCACTGTATATATATGGTATGTCGGGGTCATCGTAGGTCAGGGGTCACTGTATATATATGGTATGTCGGGGCCATTGTAGGTCGGGGGGGTCACTGTATATATATGGTATGTCGGGGCCATCGTAGGTCGGGGGTCACTGTATATATATGGTATGTCGGGGCCATCGTAGGTCGGGGGGTCACTGTATATATATGGTATGTCGGGGCCATTGTAGGTCGGGGGTCACTGTATATATGGTATGTCGGGGCCATCGTAGGTCGGGGGGGTCACTGTATATATATGGTATGTCGGGGCCATCGTAGGTCGGGGGGTCACTGTATATATATGGTATGTCGGGGCCATCGTAGGTCGGGGGTCACTGTATATATATGGTAGGTCGGGGCCATCGTAGGTCGGGGGGTCACTGTATATATATGGTATGTCGGGGCCATCGTAGGTCGGGGGGGTCACTGTATATATATGGTATGTCGGGGCCATCGTAGGTCGGGGGGTCACTGTATATATATGGTAGGTCGGGGCCATCGTAGGTCGGGGGGTCACTGTATATATATGGTATGTCGGGGCCATTGTAGGTCGGGGGGGTCACTGTATATATATGGTATGTCGGGGCCATCGTAGGTCGGGGGGGTCACTGTATATATATGGTATGTCGGGGCCATCGTAGGTCAGGGGTCACTATATATATATGGTATGTCGGGGCCATCATAGGTCGGGGTTCACTGTATATATGGTATGTCGGGGCCATCGTAGGTCGGGGGGTCACTGTATATATATGGTATGTCGGGGCCATTGTAGGTCGGGGGGGTCACTGTATATATATGGTATGTCGGGGCCATCGTAGGTCGGGGGGGTCACTGTATATATATGGTATGTTGGGGCCATCGTAGGTCAGGGGTCACTGTATATATATGGTATGTCGGGGCCATTGTAGGTCGGGGGTCACTGTATATATGGTATGTCGGGGCCATCGTAGGTCGGGGGGGTCACTGTATATATATGGTATGTCGGGGCCATCGTAGGTCGGGGGGTCACTGTATATATATGGTATGTCGGGGCCATTGTAGGTCGGGGGGGTCACTGTATATATATGGTATGTCGGGGCCATCGTAGGTCGGGGGTCACTGTATATATATGGTAGGTCGGGGCCATCGTAGGTCGGGGGGTCACTGTATATATATGGTATGTCGGGGCCATTGTAGGTCGGGGGTCACTGTATATATATGGTATGTCGGGGCCATCGTAGGTCGGGGGGGTCACTGTATATATATGGTATGTCGGGGCCATCGTAGGTCGGGGGGTCACTGTATATATATGGTATGTCGGGGCCATTGTAGGTCGGGGGGGTCACTGTATATATATGGTATGTCGGGGGGGGGGGTCACTGTATATATATGGTATGTCGGGGCCATTGTAGGTCGGGGTCACTGTATATATATGGTATGTCGGGGCCATCGTAGGTCGGGGGTCACTGTATATATATGGTATGTCGGGGCCATCGTAGGTCGGGGGGTCACTGTATATATATGGTATGTCGGGGCCATCGTAGGTCGGGGGGTCACTGTATATATAGGGTATGTCGGGGCCATCGTAGGTCGGGGGGTCACTGTATATATATGGTATGTCGGGGCCATCGTAGGTTGGGGGGTCACTGTATATATATGGTATGTCGGGGCCATCGTAGGTCGGGGGGTCACTGTATATATAGGGTATGTCGGGGCCATCGTAGGTCGGGGGGTCACTGTATATATGGTATGTCGGGGCCATTGTAGGTCGGGGGTCACTGTATATATATGGTATGTCGGGGCCATCGTAGGTCAGGGGTCACTGTATATATATGGTATGTCAGGGCCATCGTAGGTCGGGGGGTCACTGTATATATATGGTATGTCAGGGCCATCGTAGGTCGGGGGGTCACTGTATATATATGGTATGTCGGGGCCATCGTAGGTCGGGGGGTCACTGTATGTATATGGTATGTCGGGGCCATCGTAGGTCGGGGGGTCACTGTATATATATGGTATGTCGGGGCCATCGTAGGTCGGGGGGTCACTGTATATATATGGTATGTCAGGGCCATCGTAGGTCGGGGGGTCACTGTATTACTGTCACAGTGGTTAAATAAATGATGTAAAGGATAAACAGTCATTTAGTCCATTTGGGGTAAGTGTACCAAGCCGGTAAACCCACTGTCCTTCCTTTTGGAGTAGATGTCGGTCCACGTCACGTCCCCTTTGATTTAACCTAATCACTTCCAAAAGCTGAAACTGCACAGCCATAAGATCAGTGGAATGGGAGGAATGCATGTGGTTCACAAGGGGTTTGTCCCTTTGATGGTTAATATCTCCCACATGTTCCAATATTCTTCGAGGAAACTCTCTTTTTGTTTGTCCCACATGGATTAAAGGTCACGGGCAGATACAGGCTTAGATGACATTAATTGCTTTACAGTTAGCAAAAGAGCGATTCAAAAACTATTTCCCTTCCTTTCAAGACACTTGGTCCCTTTTATAAATTTACCCACTTTACACGTATCACATCTATAGGTCCCTGTCACATTGTGATGTAACCAGATTCCTTCAGGAGGTGGCGGTGTATAGTGCATTAGACCAGTGGTCCCTAACCTTGTAGAGGTCCTGAACCCCACCAGTTTCATATGCGCATTCACCGAACCCCTCTTAATTGGAAAAATAAAATATGATTTTTTCTAATTCAAAACATAAGAGGTATATATTTATACATAGGAGGTATATATTTATACATAGGAGGTATATATTATACATAGGAGGTCTATATTTATACATAGGAGGTATATATTATACATAGGAGGTATATATTTATACATAGGAGGTATATATTTATACATAGGAGGTATATATTTATACATAGGAGGTGTATATCTATACATAGGAGGTATATATTTATACATAGGAGGTATATACTTATACATAGGAGGTATATATTTATACATAGGAGGTATATATTTATACATAGGAGGTATATATTTATACATAGGAGGTATATATTTATACATAGGAGGTATATATTTATACATAGGAGGTATATATCTATACATAGGAGGTATATATCTATACATAGGAGGTATATATTTATACATAGGAGGTATATATTTATACATAAGAGGTTTATATTTATACATAGGAGGTGTATATATATTTATACATAGGAGGTATATATTTATACATAGGAGGTATATATTTATACATAGGAGGTATATATTTATACATAGGAGGTATATATTTATACATAGGAGGTATATATTTATACATAGGAGGTATATATTTATACATAGGAGGTATATACTTATACATAGGAGGTATATACTTATACATAGGAGGTATATATTTATACATAGGAGGTATATATTTATACATAGGAGGTATATATTTATACATAGGAGGTGTATATATATTTATACATAGGGGCACAAAATGAACAAAACCATTAAAGAACAAAATCATTAAGACACATTAGGCGCAGGCAGTGTTCCCCCACATTAGGCAGTGTTCCCCCACACATTAGGCGCAGGCAGTGTTCCCCCACACATTAGGCGCAGGCAGTGTTCCCCCACATTAGGCAGTGTTCCCCCACATTAGGCAGTGTTCCCCCACACATTAGGCGCAGGCAGTGTTCCCCCACACATTAGGCGCAGGCAGTGTTCCCCCACACATTAGGTGCAGGCAGTGTTCCCCCACATTAGGCAGGCAGTGTTCCCCCACACATTAGGCAGGCAGTGTTCCCCCACACATTAGGCAGGCAGTGTTCCCCCACACATTAGGCAGGCAGTGTTCCCCCACACACTAGGTGCAGGCAGTGTTCCCCCTCATTAGGCGCAGGCAGTGTTCCCCCACACATTAGGTGCAGGCAGTGTTCCCCCTCATTAGGTGCAGGCAGTGTTCCCCCACACATTAGGCAGGCAGTGTTCCCCCACACATTAGGCAGGTAGTGTTCCCCCACACATTAGGCAGGCAGTGTTCCCCCACATTAGGCAGGCAGTGTTCTCCCACACATTAGGCACAGGCAGTGTTCCCCCACATTAGGCAGGCAGTGTTCCCCCATGCATTAGGCGCAGGCAGTGTTCCTCCACATTAGGCAGGCAGTGTTCCCCCACATTAGGCAGGCAGTGTTCCCCCACATTAGACAGGCAGTGTTCCCCCACATTAGGCAGGCAGTGTTCCCCCACATTAGGCAGGCAGTGTTCCCCCACATTAGACAGGCAGTGTTCCCCCCACATTTGGCGCAGGCAGTGTTCCCCCACACATTAGGCAGGCAGTGTTCCCCCACATTAGGCATGCAGTGTTCCCCCACATTAGGCAGGCAGTGTTCCCCCACATTAGACAGGCAGTGTTCCCCCCACATTAGGTGCAGGCAGTGTTCCCCCACACATTAGGCGCAGGCAGTGTTCCCCCACATTAGGCAGGCAGTGGTGTTCCCCCACATTAGACAGGCAGTGTTCCCCCCACATTAGGTGCAGGCAGTGTTGCCCCACATTAGGCAGGCAGTGTTCCCCCCACATTAGGTGCAGGCAGTGTTCCCCCCACATTAGACAGGCAGTGTTCCCCCCACATTAGGCAGGCAGTGTTCCCCCACATTAGGCAGGCAGTGTTCCCCCACATTAGGCGCAGGCAGTGTTCCCCCACAGACATATAGCCTCCAGCCATATACAGTGTATGCCTGTGTACTGCCCCACTTCAGTGCTCCGACCACCGCTCCGGCTATAGCAGCAGTTCCCGATACTGGTGGTCAGAGCACAGAAGATGACGCCCCGCTGGTCACTTACCAAGCTGGCCAGCGCGCGTCTTCCTCCTTCTCGATCCTCCGGTCCTCGGCGCCTTCGTTTCTATGTCGTCAGTGACATCCCGGCATGCGCTACCTCCGGGGGCCCCTGCACTTTTAAACTTAATGTGGGGCTGCAGGGAGTAAATAGTGATGGTGGGAATTGCCCCGTCGCTACAGGATGGGCAAATACCGGCTCTGCTCGGGGCCCCAAGCAATTGCTTGGTTTGCCTGTCCAGTTGCGACGGGCCTGGAGTCGGGTGTGTGTCTTGACCTCCGCCGAACCCGCGAGACTGACTCACCGAACCCAGGTTAAGAACCACTGCCTTAGACGATCCCTTAGATTTCTCCCTTGTCTATAGGTAATTGCCGGTCGCTCTCTGACTATGTCAGCAATTATCGGGTCCGCAGTAAGGATGGGTCAAAATCTGGTAATAATCTGCCTGATTTTGACTGATGCAGTGTTAAATGTGCCTATGGGGTATTGTCAGTGGTTTTCTTCTCTTTTGGAATAAGTAAAGAGTTACGGTCATGGCGCATTGACTCCTGATATGCTGACTTCAGTACAGTACTGGGGTAACCTCGCTTCGTGAATCTCTGACAGAGACCCCGACCTGTATGTTGAAGTTATCGGTGTTAGAACAATTTCTCCTTATTCTAAGATATTGTGCTTTGGGAATGCCCAAGTGGCTAGGGATGATGGCTCTCCCATTTTAATAAGCTGTTGCCAGCCGTGGGTTTCCTAAACACCTATTCTGCCTGCACCGTCCCTTCTCAGTCTCATGTCCAAAAAGCAAAGTTCATCTCGATTGATTTCATAGGTAAATATTTAAAACCCAGATCGTTTATATTCAAAGTGTCAGCAAAGTATTCAAACTCAGATATCGGCCCTGACCAAATTATAGCCACATCATCGATGTATCTGCCCCAAAAGGGGATACAATCCTGGAAGCTCTTGTAGTCCTCACCAAACACAACGGTTTTGCTCCAGCCCAGGAGCAAATTTGCGTAAGATGGTGCTACGGGACTGTCCATGGCAGTGCCCCTGAGCTGGTGGTATACCCATGTGTCAAAGATGAATACATTTTTGTTGAGGACAAATTCCAGTAAATTCAATACTGAGAAAGAATTCCACAGCTTTCAATCCCCCATCGTGCAGGACTGAGCTGTAGAGTGCCTCTACGTCTATGGAACACAACCACGAATTGTCTTCGAGGGTGATGTCTTCTAATTTCAGGAGCAAATCAGTTGTGTCCCTAATATTAGACGGAAGGGACAAAACAAAAGGACGTAAGATCTGGTCCAAATATACCCCAATATTTTGCATGGGATTATTCACTCCGGACACTATGGGGTAGAATGTAGGTGTCATTTTGGTAGCCCATAAAATGTCGCCCCCGTAGGGTGTGCCAGATACAAAAACAAGAATTTGTTCTCGTCAATAAGGCCCTCGGATCTAGGGATCTAGCTACCATAACTATACTTCTAAGTTGGAGTTGAAAAACTGGTGTGGGGTCATTGTCAAGAATTCTATAGCCTGTGGTATCCTGTAGTACCTGTAGGCACATGGACTCATACTTAATAGAGTCCATTATGACCAGATTACTACCCTTGTCAGAGGACTTTATGATAATATTTTTGGCCTTCTCTAGGTTTTATAAGGCCTTAAGTTCGCCTCTGCTCAAGTTGGAGACTGGTCGTCTACCATGATGTAACGTGTCTTCAATTTCTTTAACAACGACTCGAGTAAAGGTGCTGATATTATCGTCCTCACTGACTGGTGGCATTATGGTACTTTTTGGTTTACAATTAGAGAAGGGACCCAAACCTGGCAATTGTTCAGTCTCTTCTATCATTGATGCCAACAATCGTACATCCTCCAACTCATTGGCTGAGATCCCCAAGGCATTACTCTGTCTCATAGCGCGTAGTTTAAAAAATGTTTTCACTGTAATGACCGTGCAAAAAAGATTTAGATCACCTACCCCACCAAAAATATCTGGGTGATTTGTGGGAATAAATGAAAGCCCTTTCCATTCCCATTCCACTGATCTTATGGCTGTGCAGTTTCAGGTTTTGGAAGTGATTAGGTTAAATCAAAGGGGACGTGACATGGACCGACATCTACTGCAAAAGGAAGCACAGTGGATTTCCCGGCTTGGTACACTTTCCCCGAATGGACTAAATGACTGTTTATCCTTTACATCATTTATTTACCCCCGGTGACAGTAATAATATATCATTTCTTTCTTTTTATAGGTGATTTATTTGTTTTTGTTATTTTAATCTTACGGTACATAATAAAGGTTACGTTTTAGCCCTTCATTGTGAGAAATGTAGGTCTTTTCTACTCGGTGAATAAATGCTGGAAGGGTTAAGATTTTAAAATATAAGTAATTTACTAATATTTTGAACATTCTGGCACTAGTTGATTAAAAAAAAAAAATTTTCCATCGGAGTGCCCCTTTAAAGGGGTATTCCATGATTATTATTATTTTTCATTTGACTGTGCTAAAGGGGCTGTAAAGTTATTGTAAGTCATAATATAGTGTCTGTACCTGTGTATGATGGTGGTCTCGCAATTCTTCTGTGATCTTTGCCCTAAAGTTTATTTTTAACAGCATACAAAATGAGTGTCATCCAGGGTTTTTCCAGGTTTTCCAATGTGGCCCTAAACATTACATCACTAGTCAGGTGATGTGAGGAACCTGTCTGCTTCAATGGGTGGAGCGACCACTGGATGGGAGGGAGATCATTCTGCAGGGAATTGTAGTTTTGCAAAAGCTTGAGGCACTCTGATTAGAAAACACTGGTCTATTGAATGGAAGGCAGCTCAGGTGTGCTTCAGTGGGTGGGGTGGCTGATATGTGACTTACAAAAAAGGAATCATGGGACTTGTAGTTGGAGTTAGTTATTTTACAAAAAGATAATGGCAATCTTACAACGCAGCCATTTAGCCCCAAGACAAGCACTGATCCTTTGTAAGCATGTCCATTACTGTCTGGTAGGTACGTATTAAAATGAGCTTATGGTGGAGAACCCCTTTAAGTGCAATTATTAATCTGAAGGAAATGAACAGATTCTTATGTTATGAGACATTTAAGATGGAAACCACCCAGGTCACCATCCATTTCCTATTCAGGGACGGTCTGATTATTTATCTAGATATAAAGGATTCGTATGACCACGTCCCGGTTCACAAATCATCCCAGACCAGTCAGTCGTCCATTTTCAGTACGGAGATCTCTCCTTTGGTGTTGCACAGGCTTTGGTCTTTACTAAGGTGATGGCCCATATGACGCAGAAGGAAATCATTAAATTTCCATAATTCCTAGATGATTTCCTGGTGGTGGGTCACATGATAAAGAACATTAGAAGCCTCATGTAGTAGGAGATAGTGGTTATGACCAGGCTGGGGGGGTTGATCCTTTCTTGTCCCAACCTGCCGTCATATTTTCCTAGATATTCTATTAGGCTCCAGCTGAGTTTCCTTTCCGGACACCAAAACCCATTTAGTAATATAGATAGGATGAGACTGTGCAGGTCAGGACTGGTGACGTTAAAGGGAAGCCATGTCAGTGTTAGGTCTCATGACATCAGGATCCTGGCAGACAGCTGGCTCAGCATTGGTCTCCTGTCCGGTGTGGAAAGACGCAGCCGGTGATGGGTAATACAGTTGCAGTACCAAGCGTATGATGGCCAGCAAGTTCCGTGCACTAGTCAAGGTTATCAAAAAAAAGGTCTCGTGCACGGAAGTCACTTGGCTTCGTACAATTGCTTCTGCATCTGTATTGCCCAGTGCCGGCTGCGTCTCTCCACACTGACTTTGCAGATTGGGTTGGAAACCAATGCTGGACATATTTTAGATTTCTTGTTGACTTGTTAAAGGGGTTCTCTGCTGCTCAGCCTTTGGAAGAAACTGTTCCGAATGCTGGAGCCAGCACCGGGAGCTTGTGATGTCATAGCCCCGCCCCCTCAATGCAAGTCTATGGGAGGGGGCGTGACAGTTGGTCTCTCTGACGTCATCCGGCTGCTGCCTTATAGAGGGCTGTAGTGGAGGTGAGAGGTTCCCTAATCTACTTTCCTGACTGACAGATCCTGTGAAGCCCCCTGGTCCTTTCCGTTTGGATTTCATGTTGCTGAGCACCTACAGATGGGGCCCCACAGTGAGTGCTGTTTTCGGCTTCTCTTAGAGGTGGAGGAGGACTACCCTACTATCTTTGTGCCATTTCAGTATATCTGCTCTCCCAGTTATAGGACTATCTGGGACTGTTCTCTCCCCTATTATATCTGTGCAAGCGGCTGGAATTCCCCGGTCCCCTGCGGGTGTCTACTGAACTGTTTCTGCCCACATTGCTGGACTCTGAGGTGCTATATATCCTTCCATTATAACTGCTGCAGGTCTTGTTTTTCTTGGAGGGCTGCTGTTGCTTGCACTCTGTGCTCTGCTGGGACTTGTGGTGCATTCTCTGTTAATTTGTTTGGCCCTGCTACAAATATGGGTGGACCGCAGGGCAGATCTAAACAATCTAAACTTGCGCCAGAAGCTGCCGGACAATCCTCTGATGAGACCCATTCCCAGGCTGGTGGCCCCATAGGAGAGACTCCTGTGCCTCCACACCGCTGGTTACTAAAGTTTCTTCTCATGCTGTAGAGACTCTCACCCAATTCTCCAGACCTGCAGATGACTTGGATGGAGCCTCTCCTGAGCCCTCTCCCCCTATGTATCCTGGTTCACCTAGCTCAGGGGGGCACTGCTCTCCGCACCATGCTACCTGCTCTACTGAGTCTATTGACCAAAAGTTTACACAGCTGCTGGCGGACTTCACCTCTTGTCAAACCACGATGGTGTCAAAGGTGGACGAATTGAGACAGGAGTTCGTGATTCTCCATCATGAGACACAGAAATTCAGGAAACCTCTTCCTGAACAGATGTCATCCAGGCTGCGCCAAATCAGATAAGTGTTTGACCGGGCTGATGATCTTGAGAACAGACTGCGGCGGAATAATATACGTCTGGTGGGACTGCCTGAAAAAGCTGAGGGATCCGATCCTGTGGCCTTTCTTGAAACTTGGTTGAAAGAAATCCCCCCCCCCCCCCCCCCGTACACCTTTTCACCTTACTTTACTGTTGAACAGGCACACAGGGTTCCAGCCAGGCCTCCTCCCCCGGGTTGGCTGCCTAGACCGTTTCTAGCTAAGCTAATCCACTACTGTGACAGGGAGGCTATCCTACGGGCAGTCCGCATAAAGGGAGAGGTGCTCTTCAATGACAGCAGAGTAGCCTTTTACTCTGATTTCTCGGTGGAGCTGCTTAAACAAAGGATAAAATTCACAGAAGTCCGTCTCCGGCTACGCACCAATGGCTGCAGTCATGCTCTGCTGTTCCTGCCGAGACTTATAATGGTGGACGGAACGACTGCTCGGTTGTTCACATCACCTGCTGAAGCATTGCAGTGGGTGGACGCTGCACCTGTTGTGGAACCTCCAAGCTGATTGTCTCATGGGACTATTACTGCTGACGTCTAGTCTGATAAGATAGTGTAGGGAGTTAGGTCAGTCTTAGGGCTGTTATCTACGGACCTGTCATTAAGTTGTTCCTGTTTACTATTTACTAAGGGGTTAGTGAGTCAGTTGGCCCTTAGCTAACATAGTCGGGGTCGGGTTGGTGGGAGGATTCGGGAGTGTTTGAGTTACTTGAGTTCTTGCCACTACTCATCTGTTAGTGTTTAGGGTCTAGGCCTGCACGAGTTCCCAGTGTTAGGCAGGGATTTTGTTTTTGGGGGTTGTTTTTGCTTAAAGTTGCATTTGTTTCTGTGTTGTCTATGTCTGTTGGTTGGTGGTCTTGTCGTTGTCTGGGGTATGTATGGTGTGTGTTCTCGGAGTTCCTCAGGTGGTGGTGTAGTGTCCCAGGTACAATATTATTTCTACTCAGACCTTTTTTTGGGAGAAGTGGTAGGTAGTGTTTATCCTGCTGCTTGTTTGGTTAGGTGTATATAATGGGTTCCCTTAGATTAGTGAGCTGGAATATTAGAGGCCTTAACTCCAAATTTAAGAGGGTCCTGTGTTTGGACTTCATTAAAAAGCAATCCCCATATCTGATTTGCTACAGGAAACCCATCTAACTGGTCAGAAAATACTTGCCCTAAAGAGGGCATGGATAGCTACAACTCTACCTATTGTGGTTCTTCCCAAACCGGGAACGGATCTGATGGTTCCAGATTCTTATGGATCTATTTCTAATTAATGTTGATATCAAAATTCTGGCTAAAATCTTGGCTAATCGGTTACGTAAGGTTATAGCCACTATCATCCATCCTGACCAGACGGGCTTTATGCCAGGGAGGGCTACTGACATTAACTTCCAGCGGTTGCACCTCAACATTGCTGCAGCAGAAGGAGAGGCCTCGGGGGGGGGGGGGGGGGGGGTTACGTAAGGTTATAGCCACTATCATCCATCCTGACCAGACGGGCTTTATGCCAGGGAGGGCTACTGACATTAACTTCCAGCGGTTGCACCTCAACATTGCTGCAGCAGAAGGAGAGGCCTCGGGGGGGGGGGGGGGGGGGGTAGGTTAGGTAGGGGCATGAAGCAAGGTTGTCCACAGTCAAGTTTTCCATGCATTTGTTTGGGGAGTTTCCCTCTTTCCCCTCTTTCCAGGAGATGTGTGACCGCTATCATCTCCCTCGGAGTGCCCAGTTTCGGTACTTCCAGCTGCGACGTGCATTGATGGCACAATTTGGCTCTCTTGATGTGACTCCAGTCTTTTCTGATGTGGAGCTGCTTCTGGGTACCACTGACCTCCCTAAACCCGTGACCCATACATATCCATTGCTACAATCGGTAGGTCCAGATCCCTTTGAGTTGGCTTTTGTTAAATGGGTGGTTGATAATTCTGATTTGACAGACGAGCGAAAAGTAACAAAAACCTATTACCCCACGGTGGTTAGCATTAGAGATTTACTTAGTTTGACTCATTTTACATTTATATTATACTCCGGTTAGGTTGGTCTGTTTTGGGGTCTCCTCCTCAGATTCTTGTTCCCGGTGTAATGCAGATCTGGGCTCTCTTATACATGTGATGTGGAGCCGCCCCTGTGTAGAACCCTTCTGGAGGGAGGTGATGCAGTTTTTGACAGATCACTTAGAATCCCCCTATGTGTTCTCCCCGGTTATTTGTCTATTAGGTGTCATTAATGATCTGGCCTCGGGCTCCCATAGGCGCCTGCTCATTCGCTTTTTATTGTTTTGTGCACGGAAGGTTCTGATTATGGCCTGAAAGGATTCTTCCCCTCCTCCCATTACACGGTGGTTTAACTTGGTTGTTAGGATTTGGCAGGCTGGATGTGGATCCTCTGTGTCAGAGAGGGATTGGCGTGGACCGTACCGGTGGACCGGTTCTAAGTTGCTACTGGTATTCACCAGAGCCCGCCGCAAAGCGGGATGGTCTTGCTGCGGCGGTAGCAACCAGGTCGTATCCACCGGTAACGGCTCAACCTCGCTGACTGCTGAAGATAGGCGCGGTACAAGGGAGTAGACAGAAGCAAGGTCGGACGTAGCAGAAGGTCGGGGCAGGCGGCAAGGTTCGTAGTCAGTGGTAACAGCAGAAGGTCTGGAAACACTGGTAAGGCAATCACAGGAACGCTTTCACTAGGCACAAGGGCAACAAGATCCGGCAATGCAGGGAAGGGGAAGTGAGGTTATAAAGGTGTGGAGCAGGTGGGAGCTAATTACACAGATTGGGTCAGGCACTGCTTCAGCGGGGTGGTCTGGCTGCCCCTAATATGCCCAATTACTTCCTAGCGTCTCAATTGGTGGATGCTGCCTGGTGGGTCGACCTGGACCTGGCGAATGTTTCTACTGCTTTAGCGGGAGCTCTCATGGGTTCGTATGAAACGTTGACTCTATAGATAGACTTCATCTTCCAGACTGTTGGACAGTGTCAGAACAGCGGCTGAGGTGGGGTCAGGGGTTTCTGGGCGCTTCCCGCAGCCGGCAATGTCCCCTAGGGCACCTCTGTGGGGAATCCTCATTTTGAGCACCTAACGGGGGTTGGATGTAGGGTTGGGCGGTATATCGGTTCATACCGAATTTTTTTGGCTGCACGATATGAATTTTCCCCCATACCGCAATACCGGTTAGGCCCCTCCCCCTCGGGAATGTATTATCAGCCTAGCGCAGCGCTGTCCCCACATCGGGGAACTAATCCTACGTTTACCCACCAGCGCTGTTCTGCCCCCCCCGAATCAATGATCAGCCCAGTGGTCTCCAACCAGTGGTCTCCAAGCCGTTGGCTGTCCGGGCATGCTGGGAGTTGTAGTTTTGCAACAGCTGGAGATCCGCAGGTTTGAGACCACTGCTGTACGCTGTATACTAGAGTTGAGCGAACTTACAGTAAATTCGATTCGTCACGAACTTCTCGGCTCAGCAGTTGATGACTTTTCCTGCATAAATTAGTTCAGCTTTCCGGTGCTCCGGTGGGAGTTGTAGTTTTGCAACAGCTGGAGATCCGCAGGTTTGAGACCACTGCTGTACGCTGTATACTAGAGATGAGCGAACTTACAGTAAATTTGATTCGTCAAGAACTTCTCGGCTCGGCGGTTGCTGACTTTTCCTGCATAAATTAGTTCAGCTTTCCGGTGCTCCGGTGGGAGTTGTAGTTTTGCAACAGCTGGAGATCCGCAGGTTGGAGAACACTGCTGTACGCTGTATACTAGAGTTGAGCGAACTTACAGTAAATTTGATTCGTCACGAACTTCTCGGCTCGGCGGTTGCTGACTTTTCCTGCATAAATTAGTTTAGCTTTCCGGTGCTCCGGTGGGAGTTGTAGTTTTGCAACAGCTGGAGATCCGCAGGTTTGAGACCACTGCTGTACGCTGTATACTAGAGATGAGCGAACTTACAGTAAATTTGATTCATCACGAACTTCTCGGCTCGGCAGTTGATGACTTTTCCTGCATAAATTAGTTCAGCTTTCCGGTGCTCCGGTGGGAGTTGTAGTTTTGCAACAGCTGGAGATCCGCAGGTTTGAGACCACTGCTGTACGCTGTATACTAGAGTTGAGCGAACTTACAGTAAATTCGATTCGTCAAGAACTTCTCGGCTCGGCGGTTGCTGACTTTTCCTGCATAAATTAGTTCAGCTTTCCGGTGCTCCGGTGGGAGTTGTAGTTTTGCAACAGCTGGAGATCCGCAGGTTGGAGAACACTGCTGTACGCTGTATACTAGAGTTGAGCGAACTTACAGTAAATTCGATTCGTCACGAACTTCTCGGCTCAGCAGTTGATGACTTTTCCTGCATAAATTAGTTCAGCTTTCCGGTGCTCCGGTGGGAGTTGTAGTTTTGCAACAGCTGGAGATCCGCAGGTTTGAGACCACTGCTGTACGCTGTATACTAGGGATGAGCGAACTTACAGTAAATTTGATTCGTCAAGAACTTCTCGGCTCGGCGGTTGCTGACTTTTCCTGCATAAATTAGTTCAGCTTTCCGGTGCTCCGGTGGGAGTTGTAGTTTTGCAACAGCTGGAGATCCGCAGGTTGGAGAACACTGCTGTACGCTGTATACTAGAGTTGAGCGAACTTACAGTAAATTTGATTCGTCACGAACTTCTCGGCTCGGCGGTTGCTGACTTTTCCTGCATAAATTAGTTTAGCTTTCCGGTGCTCCGGTGGGAGTTGTAGTTTTGCAACAGCTGGAGATCCGCAGGTTTGAGACCACTGCTGTACGCTGTATACTAGAGATGAGCGAACTTACAGTAAATTTGATTCATCACGAACTTCTCGGCTCGGCAGTTGATGACTTTTCCTGCATAAATTAGTTCAGCTTTCCGGTGCTCCGGTGGGAGTTGTAGCTTTGCAACAGCTGGAGATCCGCAGGTTTGAGACCACTGCTGTACGCTGTATACTAGAGTTGAGCGAACTTACAGTAAATTCGATTCGTCAAGAACTTCTCGGCTCGGCGGTTGCTGACTTTTCCTGCATAAATTAGTTCAGCTTTCCGGTGCTCCGGTGGGAGTTGTAGTTTTGCAACAGCTGGAGATCCGCAGGTTGGAGAACACTGCTGTACGCTGTATACTAGAGTTGAGCGAACTTACAGTAAATTTGATTCGTCATGAACTTCTCGGCTCGGCAGTTGATGACTTTTCCTGCATAAATTAGTTCAGCTTTCCGGTGCTCCGGTGGGAGTTGTAGTTTTGCAACAGCTGGAGATTCGCAGGTTGGAGACCACTGCTGTACGCTGTATACTAGAGTTGAGCGAACTTACAGTAAATTCGATTCGTCACGAACTTCTCGGCTCGGCGGTTGCTGACTTTTCCTGCATAAATTAGTTCAGCTTTCCGGTGCTCCGGTGGGAGTTGTAGTTTTGCAACAGCTGGAGATCCGCAGGTTGGAGAACACTGCTGTACGCTGTATACTAGAGTTGAGCGAACTTACAGTAAATTTGATTCGTCACGAACTTCTCGGCTCGGCAGTTGCTGACTTTTCCTGCATAAATTAGTTCCGCTTTCCGGTGCTCCGGTGGGAGTTGTAGTTTTGCAACAGCTGGAGATCCGCAGGTTTGAGACCACTGCTGTACGCTGTATACTAGGGATGAGCGAACTTACAGTAAATTTGATTCGTCACGAACTTCTCGGCTCGGCAGTTGATGACTTTTCCTGCATAAATTAGTTCAGCTTTCCGGTGCTCCGGTGGGAGTTGTAGTTTTGCAACAGCTGGAGATCTGCAGGTTTGAGACCACTGCTGTACGCTGTATACTAGAGATGAGCGAACTTACAGTAAATTCGATTCGTCAAGAACTTCTCGGCTCGGCGGTTGCTGACTTTTCCTGCATAAATTAGTTCAGCTTTCCGGTGCTCCGGTGGGAGTTGTAGTTTTGCAACAGCTGGAGATCCGCAGGTTGGAGACCACTGCTGTACGCTGTATACTAGAGATGAGCGAACTTACAGTAAATTCGATTCGTCACGAACTTCTCGGCTCGGCGGTTGCTGACTTTTCCTGCATAAATTAGTTCAGCTTTCCGGTGCTCCGGTGGGAGTTGTAGTTTTGCAACAGCTGGAGATTCGCAGGTTGGAGACCACTGCTGTACGCTGTATACTAGAGTTGAGCGAACTTACAGTAAATTCGATTCGTCACGAACTTCTCGGCTCGGCAGTTGCTGACTTTTCCTGCATAAATTAGTTCAGCTTTCCGGTGCTCCGGTGGGAGTTGTAGTTTTGCAACAGCTGGAGATCCGCAGGTTTGAGACCACTGCTGTACGCTGTATACTAGAGATGAGCGAACTTACAGTAAATTTGATTCGTCACGAACTTCTCGGCTCGGCAGTTGATGACTTTTCCTGCATAAATTAGTTCAGCTTTCCGGTGCTCCGGTGGGAGTTGTAGTTTTGCAACAGCTGGAGATTCGCAGGTTGGAGACCACTGCTGTACGCTGTATACTAGAGTTGAGCGAACTTACAGTAAATTCGATTCGTCACGAACTTCTCGGCTCGGCAGTTGCTGACTTTTCCTGCATAAATTAGTTCAGCTTTCCGGTGCTCCGGTGGGAGTTGTAGTTTTGCAACAGCTGGAGATCCGCAGGTTTGAGACCACTGCTGTACGCTGTATACTAGAGATGAGCGAACTTACAGTAAATTTGATTCGTCACGAACTTCTCGGCTCGGCAGTTGATGACTTTTCCTGCATAAATTAGTTCAGCTTTCCGGTGCTCCGGTGGGAGTTGCAGTTTTGCAACAGCTGGAGATCCGCAGGTTTGAGACCACTGCTGTACGCTGTATACTAGAGTTGAGCGAACTTACAGTAAATTCGATTCGTCAAGAACTTCTCGGCTCGGCGGTTGCTGACTTTTCCTGCATAACTTAGTTCAGCTTTCCGGTGCTCCGGTGGGAGTTGTAGTTTTGCAACAGCTGGAGATCCGCAGGTTTGAGACCACTGCTGTACGCTGTATACTAGAGATGAGCGAACTTACAGTAAATTCGATTCGTCACAAACTTCTCGGCTCGGCAGTTGATGACTTTTCCTGCATAACTTAGTTCAGCTTTCCGGTGCTCCGGTGGGCTGGAAAAGGTGGATACATTCCTAGGAAAGAGTCTCCTAGGACTGTATCCACCTTTTCCAGCCCACCGGAGCACCTGAAGCCTGAACTAATTTATGCAGGAAAAGTCATCAACTGCCGAGCCGAGAAGTTCGTGACGAATCGAATTTACTGTAAGTTCGCTCATCTCTACTGTATACCTATGCCCGGGTTGCAACAGATACAGAAAATAAACTTTTAACTCCCCCACCTCGGCCGCTCGCTGGGGACTGGAACGTGGACAGCCATCAACCTATCAGCAGCCGGAGTGATGCCCCGCCCCGGCCAGTGATAGGCTGAGCCCACTGCCATGTAAGCGCTGGCGGGTCACATGATTTGGGGGGGGGGGGGTGAGAAAATACCGTTATATACCGTGGAGCCGCCGTAAGTTAAACAAATACGGTGATACACATATTTGGTCATACGGTTTCTGGAGCGATCATGGAGTCAGGTTCGCCATTTGTTTGTTTCCTCCTTCCCTTCATTCCAGGAGATGAGTGACCGCTTTAATCTCCTCGGAGTGCCCAGTTTCGGTACTTCCAGTTGAGACGTGCGGTGATGGCAGAATTTGGTTCTCTTGATGAGACCCCGGCCTGTCCTGATGTGGAGCCGCTTATCGGTACCGCCGACCTCACGAAGCCACTCGGGGATATGCTTTGCTGCGATCGGTCCTGATCCGTCTTGGCTTCTGTAAAGTTGGGGCTGATATCCCTGAATTGAGGGAAGATCAATGGCGGGAAGTGTGAGGGATTTACTCATTCAGGTAAGACTCCTCCTCCGTTTATACGACACTCCGGTTGTTTCGTATCCTCTTGGGATTCTGGTTCCCGGTGTAATGCAGATGTGGACATCTATTCGGCATTCAATGTGGAGTGGCCCTTGTGTAGAACCTTCTGGAGAGAAGTGATGCAGAACATGGCGGATCACTTGGACTTCCCTTATGTGTTCTCCCCCATTGTTTGTCTATTAGGTGTTCTTAAAGGGGTACTCCACCCCTAGACATCTTCTCCCCTATCCAAAGGATAGGGGATAAGATGTCAGATCGCCGGGGTCCCGCTGCTGGGGACCCCGGGGATCGCTGCTGCAGCACCCCGCTATCATTACTGCATAGAGAGATCGCTCTGCACATAATGACGGGCAATACAGGGGGCGGAGCATCGTTACGTCATGGCTCCACCCCTCGTAACGTCAAGGCCCGCCCCCGTCAATACAAGTCAATGGGAAGGGGGCGTGGCGGTCGTCACGCCCCCTGCCATAGACTTGCATTAAGGGGACGGGCCGTGATGTCATGAGGGGCGGAGCCATGACGTAACGATGCTCCGGCCCCTGTTTCGCCCGTCATTATGTGCAGAGCGATCTCTCTATGCAGTAATGATAGCGGGGTGCTGCAGCAGCAATCCCCGGGGTCCCCAGCAGCGGGACCGCGGCGATCTAACATCTTATCCCCTATCCTTTGGGGGGGAGTACCCCTTTAATGATTTGGTCACAGGCTCCCATAGGCGCCTTCTTATTAGGTTCTTATTGTTTTGTGCTCTGAAGGTTTTGATAACGGCCTTGAAGGATACATCCCCTCCCCCTATCACAAAGTGGTTCAGTCTGGTTAATAAATATGTTCCGTTGTATAGGACACTGTATATTAGCCGTCAATGCCCCAAAGAAATGTCATAGGGTCTGGATGCCTTGGCTACTAATAGGGGAATCGGTGGTTCCCCAGGGAGGGTCAGTTCTCCGGGATAGTTTGGTTGTTGGTGACTGGACATGGGGGAAGGGGAGTTCTCCGGTAGTGTGTGTGAGGACATGTTGTTTGTCTTAGTGTCCATTGTTTTGCTGTTGGCCGGTTGTGGCTCTCTAGCTCGTATCTTCAGTATTGCCATGTTACTCCGCTTTTGTTAACCCTGTGTTGATAGGCTCGGGGCCCGGTGTTGGGCAGTTTGTTCTTGTATTCCTTTGTTCATTTACAACCCAAAAAAGTTTTAAATACTTAAAAAAAATAAAAAATAGAGATTCAAGTTTAAGCAGAATTCCTTTTTAGGTGTTAACTTTGTTTTCTTCAGTGACATGAGAACAAGAGGTGTAAAGCCACCATACTGTATCCTTAAAGGGGTACTCCGCCCCTAGACATCTTATCCCCTATCCAAAGGATAGGGGATAAGATGTTTGATCGCGGGGGTCCCACCACTGGCGCCCACTGCGGCACCCAAAACATCTGGTGCACGGAGCAAACTTTGGCTGTCTATGCAGGGCGGGGGCTCGTGACGGCCATGTCCCCTCAATGCAAGTCTATGGGAGGAGGCGTGCCCAAGACATCACAAGCGGGGAGTGACCGTGACATCACAAGCCTCCGCTCTAAACGAACGCTGGGTGCTGCAGGGAGATCGCGGGGGGTCCCAGCGGCGGAACCCCCGCAATCTCCTTTGGATAGGGGATAAGATGTCTAGGGGTGGAGTAGAGCCAAAGGCTGTCCAGGCATGCCGGGAGTTGTAGTTTTGCAACAGCTGGAGGCACACTGGTTGGGAAGCACTGCTCTAAACGAACGTAGAGTGCAGCAGGGAGATTGCGGGGGTCCCCAGCAGCAGGACCCCCGCGATCAGACTTCTTATTCCCTATCCTTTGGATAGGGGATAAGATGTCTAGGGGCAGAGTACTCCGCTGGAAAACATATCATTAAATCAACTGGTGCCAGAAAGTTAAACAGATTTTAAATTACTTCTTTAAAAAAAATCTTAATCCTTCTAGTACTTATAAGCTTCTGTATGCTCCACAGGAAGTTCTTTTCTTTTTGAATTTACTTTATGCCTGACCACAGTGCTCTCTGCTGTCACCTCTGTCCATTTTAGGAACTGTCCAGAGTAGGAGAAAATCCCCATAGATCACCTCTCCTGCTGTGGACAGTTCCTAAAATGGACAGAGGTGTCAGCAGAGAGCACTGTGGTCAGGCATAAAGTAAATTCAAAAAGAAAAGAACTTCCTGTGGATCATACAGAAACCTATAAGTACTGGAAGGATTAAGATTTTTTAATAGAAGTAATTTACAAATCTGTTTAACTTTCTGTCATCTGTTGATTTAAATGCACGGAGTTTCCATAAGAGACAAGGTCGGGACCAGTTCTTATTTAGTAACAAGAGGAAAGTTCTGTTTACTGGCAGCGGTCACCTGGCAGCGGTCACCTGGCAGCGGTCACCTGGCAGCGGTCACCTGGCAGCGAGGAGGCAGATTCCTGCCAAGGACTCCGCTGCCCAATAAAGATTTTCTTCCACCGCCAAACAGTCGGTATTTATACCTGCACCGGGTGTTTTCCCGGTGGCCCCACAGCCTATATAGGTTCTATATGATTTTATCCTATATCCTGCTTTTTCCTATACTCATCCTGAGCTCCCTGGTTCATGACTAGAATACCAGAATTACACTTCTAAAGGACTGTTTATTCCTTTTAGGTCTCTGCGGTCGTAACCGGGTGGAGTGATGGAAATGGTCCGTCATGTATATATTTACAGATGTTTATCGCGGTTGTTAGGGAATCATCATTTCCATATGTGTGTGAGATAAATGACCTTTATATTACTGGGGGAATCCAAATAATGTCAGATCTGTATGTGGTCTCCCCTCGGGGTCCCCCCTTATAACCAAACAAGCTGCCGCCCTCTCCGCATCCGAATCGGTGATCAGAAGGAACATTTCATGGAAAGACTGAGAAATCTACTCCAGGAAAATTTATAGGAAACAAATAATGGAAAAAAGGCCAAAAATATCCTATTATATAAACAGCAGAATAACAGGAGAGACAAATATAACAGATGGGGCCCAGGGCAATGTCCCCCGACCTGTGGCTCTATGTCTATGACTCCCATCATGTCCTGACAGCCGCAGGGAGTAGTCTTGATATGGCTGGTGAGACAGAGGTGGGAACACTGGCCTGGAGGTCATGACCCTGCACTGGGCAATGAGAAGGGTCACATCCTCATAAAGCTGGAGGTATATTATATGCAGAAGAGAGATCCAGTCCCTGGTGTCCGGTGGTTTAGTGTCTCAGTCCCTGGTGTCCGGTGGTTTAGTGTCTCAGTCCCTGGTGTCCACTGGTTTAGTTCTCCAGTCTCTTGTGTCCGGTGCTCCAGCTCCTGGTGTCCAGTGGTTTAGTGTCTCAGTCCCTGGTGTCCAGTGGTTTAGTGTCTCAGTCCCTGGTGTCCACTGGTTTAGTTCTCCAGTCTCTTGTGTCCGGTGCTCCAGCTCCTGGTGTCCAGTGGTTTAGTGTCTCAGTCCCTGGTGTCCGGTGGTTTAGTGTCTCAGTCCCTGGTGTCCGGTGGTTTAGTGTCTCAGTCCCTGGTGTCCACTGGTTTAGTTCTCCAGTCTCTTGTGTCCGGTGCTCCAGCTCCTGGTGTCCAGTGGTTTAGTGTCTCAGTCCCTGGTGTCCAGTGGTTTAGTGTCTCAGTCCCTGGTGTCCAGTGGTTTAATGCTCCAGCCCCTGGTGTCAGGTGGTTTAGTGTCTCAGTCCCTGGTGTCCTGGTGTCCGCACTCCCATTCACATTTCTGAATTTCTGCTGTGTGAATAGACCCTTAGGCTGGGTTCACACTGGAAACTCTGAGCAGAATTTCTGCCGGAGATCGAGCCGGCAGCACTAGAACCACGACGGCTCGATCTCCAGCAGAAATTCTGCCCAGAGATTCCACAGTGTGAACCCAGCCTAAGGGTTTATTCACACAGCAGAAATTCAGAAATGTGAATGGGAGTGCGGAATCCCATAGAAGTCTATGGCCTTTGATTTGAGGCGAAATTCCACAAGCAGAAATTCTGCCGTGTGAATAGACCCTAAAGGTCTATTCACATGGGCGAAATTCCACCTCAAATGAAAGCCTAATCGACTTCTATGGGATTCCACACAAAATCCACACAAGCCAGAAACCACCCAAGGAAGCAGAATTGGTGCTGGAATTCCGCCTGTGTGAATAGACACTAAGGCTCAGGACCACCTCCAATCACTCTAGTTGAACATCCCATCGACGTTGGGGCAGGAATCTGTCATCAATAGAACGGATCTTCTAAATTCTCCCCCAAACCTTCATAAACCATAATTGGTGGCTTTCGATCGCCAACCTCTTGTCAGGAAGATATTTTTCCCCACGTAAGCGGACTATAAATACTTCCGACACCTCAGTTCCAGGTTGGAGAGAGATGTTTGGATGGAGAACCGATGGGGCCCCTGAAGACGTCTGTCACGATTCGGCTTCCAGGTAGTGGATCCTCTGTGCCAGAGAGGGATTGGCGTGGACCGTGCTAGTGGACCGGTTCTAAGCCACTACTGGTTTTCACCAGAGCCCGCCGCAAAGCGGGATGGTCTTGCTGCGGCGGTAGTGACCAGGTCGTATCCACTAGCAACGGCTCACCTCTCTGGCTGCTGAAGATAGGCGCGGTACAAGGGAGTAGGCAGAAGCAAGGTCAGACGTAGCAGAAGGTCGGGGGCAGGCGGCAAGGTTCGTAGTCAGGATGGGTAGCAGAAGTTCAGGTACACAGGCTTTGGACACACTAAACGCTTTCACTGGCACAAGGCAACAAGATCCGGCAAGGGAGTGCAAGGGAGGAGACTAGATAAAGGCAGGGAGCAGGTGGGAGCCAATTAAGCTAATTGGGCCAGGCACCAATCATTGGTGCACTGGCCCTTTAAGTCTCAGAGAGCTGGCGCGCGCGCGCCCTAGAGAGCGGAGCCGCGCGCGCCAGCACATGACAGCAGGGGACCGGGACGGGTAAGTGACCTGGGATGCGACTCGCGAGCGGGCGCGTCCCGCTGTGCGAATCGCATCCCCAACGGCCAAAACAGTGCAGCGCTCCCGGTCAGCGGGACTGACCGGGGCGCTGCAGGGAGAAAGACGCCGTGAGCGCTCCGGGGAGGAGCGGGGACCCGGAGCGCTAGGCGTAACAGTACCCCCCCCCTTAGGTCTCCCCTTCTCTTTGTCCGGTAACTGCCTCCCCTGGGATGAGGACACCGGGAAAGAATGGAGGGTTTCCTCAACGGCAGGCAGTACAGCAGGAGTGGGAATGGGGAGGGAGGGCAGAGGGCGAGGCCTGGCACGGGGCAGTGTGACACCAGGACGGGGGCCATGGGGAGGCACAGAGGCTTGCCTGATGGGACTGGGAGGGGGGGAGAGGCACTTCCTGTGGCAGGCAGAGTCCCAGTTCCTGATCTCCCCGGTGGTCCAATCAATGGTGGGGGAATGAAGCCGGAGCCAAGGCAGACCGAGGAGGACCTCAGAGGTACAGTTGGGGAGAATGAAGAACTCAATCCTTTCGTGGTGGGGTCCGATAGACATCAGGAGGGGTTCTGTGCGGTAACGCACGGTGCAGTCCAATCTGGCTCCGTTGACCGCGGAAATGTAGAGCGGTTTGACGAGACGGGTCACCGGGATGCTGAATCTATTAACAAAGGACTCCAACATAAAATTCCCGGAGGCACCAGAGTCCAAGCAGGCCACGGCTGAGATGGAGGAGTTGGCTGTAGGGGAAATCCGCACGGGCACCGTGAGACGTGGAGAAGAAGACTTAGAAGCAAAAGATGCCACACCCACGTGAGCTGGGTGCGTGCGTGCGTTTCCCAGGCGTGGAGGACGGATAGGGCAATCCACCAAGAAATGCTTAGTACTGGCACAGTACAGACAGAGATTTTCTTCTCTACGGCGATTCCTCTCTTCCTGGGTCAGGCGAGACCGATCCACTTGCATGGCCTCCTCGGCGGGAGGCCCAGGCGAAGACTGCAAAGGATGCTGTGGGAGAGGTGCCCAGAGATCTAAGTCTTTTTCCTGGCGGAGCTCTTGGTGTCGCTCAGAAAAACGCATGTCAATGCGGGTAGCCAAATGGATGAGTTCTTGGAGGTTGGCAGGAATCTCTCGTGCGGCCAGCACATCCTTGATGCGACTGGATAGGCCTTTTTTAAAGGTCGCGCAGAGAGCCTCATTATTCCAGGATAGTTCAGAAGCAAAAGTACGGAATTGTATGGCGTACTCGCCAACGGAAGAATTACCCTGGACCAGGTTCAGCAAGGCAGTCTCAGCAGAAGAGGCTCGGGCAGGTTCCTCAAAGACACTTCGGACTTCAGCAAAGAAGGACTGGACTGTGGCTGTGGCAGGATCATTGCGGTCCCAGAGCGGTGTGGCCCAAGACAAGGCCTTTCCTGAAAGAAGACTTACTACGAACGCCACCTTAGACCGTTCTGTAGGAAACAAGTCTGACAACATCTCCATATGCAGGGAACACTGAGACAAAAATCCACGGCAGAGTCTGGAGTCCCCATCAAATTTGTCCGGCAGGGACAAGCGGAGGTTAGGAGCGGCCACTCGCTGCGGAGGAGGTGCAGGAGCTGGCGGAGGAGATGGTTGCTGCTGTAGCAGAGGCAGAATTTGCTGTAACATGGCGGTCAACTGCGACAGCTGCTGTCCTTGTTGGGCAATCTGCTGCGATTGCTGAGCGACCACCGTGGGAAGATCAGCGAGACTTGGCAGCGGCACCTCAGCGGGATCCATGGCCGGATCTACTGTCACGATTCGGCTTCCAGGTAGTGGATCCTCTGTGCCAGAGAGGGATTGGCGTGGACCGTGCTAGTGGACCGGTTCTAAGCCACTACTGGTTTTCACCAGAGCCCGCCGCAAAGCGGGATGGTCTTGCTGCGGCGGTAGTGACCAGGTCGTATCCACTAGCAACGGCTCACCTCTCTGGCTGCTGAAGATAGGCGCGGTACAAGGGAGTAGGCAGAAGCAAGGTCAGACGTAGCAGAAGGTCGGGGGCAGGCGGCAAGGTTCGTAGTCAGGATGGGTAGCAGAAGTTCAGGTACACAGGCTTTGGACACACTAAACGCTTTCACTGGCACAAGGCAACAAGATCCGGCAAGGGAGTGCAAGGGAGGAGACTAGATAAAGGCAGGGAGCAGGTGGGAGCCAATTAAGCTAATTGGGCCAGGCACCAATCATTGGTGCACTGGCCCTTTAAGTCTCAGAGAGCTGGCGCGCGCGCGCCCTAGAGAGCGGAGCCGCGCGCGCCAGCACATGACAGCAGGGGACCGGGACGGGTAAGTGACCTGGGATGCGACTCGCGAGCGGGCGCGTCCCGCTGTGCGAATCGCATCCCCAACGGCCAAAACAGTGCAGCGCTCCCGGTCAGCGGGACTGACCGGGGCGCTGCAGGGAGAAAGACGCCGTGAGCGCTCCGGGGAGGAGCGGGGACCCGGAGCGCTAGGCGTAACAACGTCATTCTTGAGCAATCTAAACGAAATCGGGGCAATTCTCACTGCATGGATGTTTGTTCCCGTATCCCTGCCTCCTCCAGATCTAGAGAGTTCTGCAGAGGATCAGAGAAGAAGATCCAGAGGTCTTTCTCATAATTCTGGCCTTGCAGAGTTTGGTTCTCGATGCTACTTTGTAGGTCTGAGGGGAGACTTCATACCTACAAGAAGAAATGACACATCACAGCCTGGCACTTGAGGATCATATCTCGAACAGCAGAGTAGAGTTATTTCCCCCCTTCTAGACTTAAAGGGGTATTCCGCCCCTAGACCTTTTATCCCCTATCCAAAGGATAGGGGATAAGGTGTCTGATCTGTTCCCCGTGGGACCCCCCGTGATCTCTCTGCTGCACCTGGCATTCGTTTAGAGCGTCCAGTGCAGCGCCGGATGCTTTTGATATCACGGCCACGCCCCCTCAATGCAAGTCTATGGGAGGGGGCGTGACGGTCGTCACGCCCCCTCCCATAGACTTGCATTGAGGGGGTGTGGCCGTGACATCACAAGCCTTCGCCCTGCATCTCCAGTCATCCGGCACTGAGCAGAGTTTGTTCCGTGCACCGGATGTCTGGGGTACTGCAGCCGAGATCGCGAGGGTCCCCAGTGGCTGGGACCCCCACAATCAGACATCTTATCCCCGATAAGATATCTAGGGGCGGAGTACCCCTTTAAGTCATCTTTGGCTTACATTAATATACATAACAATCTGGCCCATCAGTCATGTCCGGTGTTCTTCTCAAACCATTACAAAACTTGGCTCAGTTGCTGAGATTTTTACCGGATAATTTTGATAAGGGTTTCGAACCTGTCACCTGGAAGGTCTAGTGTCCCTCAGTGAAGGAACCCCATAATGGAGGCTTAACGTGAGAAGGTTCTTCAAGAGTCCTGAGTCATCTTAGACTGTGTGAGTTGGTCTTATCTGAACATCGTTCTCAGCACTTACATAGTTCAAAAGGTCAAAAAAGACCAAAGTCCATCAAGTTCAACCTATATCCCTATTGTGTCCTTACTGCGTTGATCCAGAAGAAGGCAAAAAACCCTCATAAGGCTGATGCCAATTGCCCCATATCAGGGGGAAAATTTCCTTCCCAACTCCAAATATGGCATCAGAATAAATCCCTGGATCAACTTTCTGTCCCTATATAATGTTATTACTCCCTAGAAATGTATCCAGGCCCCTCCTCCTGGACTCTTTTACAGAGCTCCCCATGACCACCTCTTCCAGGAGAGAGTTCCATGGTCTCACTGCTCTTACAGTAAGGCTAGGTTCACACTACGGAATCTCCGGGCTGATAATTTCCACTCGGAGATTCCGGGTGCGGCCAGCGCCCACTAAATCAGTTGGCGCTAGGACCGCGCGGACACTGCAGTCTCCAATAGACTGTAATGTGTTCCGCCAGTATTACCGCCTGAAGAATTCCACCATTCTTGAGGCGGAAGTTTTCAAGCAGATTTTCCGTTCACAAATTCTGAAGTGTGAATATGTGGACGGAAACCCATTCACTACACTATACATTTTAGCAAGCAGAATTGCAGGCGGAAATTCCTTAGTGTGAACCTAGACTAAAGAACCCCCGTCTGTGCTGGTGTAGAAACCTTCTTTCCTCTATACGTAGAGGATGCCCCCTTGTTATTGATACAGTCCTGGGTATAAATAGGTCATGGAGAGATCTCTGTACGGTCCCCTGATATACCGTATTTTTCGCCGTATAAGAAGCATTTTTTCTTCCCCAAAACTGGGGGGGAAAAGTTGGTGCGTCTTATACGGCGAACACACACCTATCGGGTCTGTCCCTGCGGCCATCAATGGCCGGGACCCGCGGCTAATACAGGACATCACCGATCGCGGTGATGCCCTGTTTTAACCCTTCAGACGCGGCGATCAAAGCTGACCGCCGCGTCTGAAGCGTAAGTGACAGTAACACGGCTGCTCAGTCGGGCTGTTCGGGACCAACGCGGTGAAATCGCGGCATCCCGAACAGCTTACAGGACACCGGGAGGGACCTTACCTGCCTCCTCGGTGTCTGCTCCGTGCCGGGATCCCCTGCATGGCGGCGCTCTCCTTCCACTTCATCACGTCGTCGCGCACGCCGTCCCGTCATCCAATAGGAGCGGCGTGCGTAGCGGCGTGATGGCGGCGACAGAGAGCGTGGATCCCGGGGAAGAAGACGTCCGGAGCGTCGGGGACACCGCGGGGATGCGGTGACAGCGATGGAGCGACATCCAGGGCATCGGTGACGGGTCCAGAGCGGCGGGGACACGTGAGTATTACCTCCTATCCAGTGGTCTTCAACCTGCGGACCTCCAGATGTTGCAAAACTACAACTCCCAGCATGCCCGGACAGCCGTTGGTCGTCCCTGAGCCGCCTTTTTTCTAAACTAACTTACTTCTTAGATCTCTTTGAGCCTCTGTCTTTCAGTATTTTCTCAGTATTTATTTAGATTTTGCAAGAAAAATAACAAACACCACCAATGGTGGAACGAAACGAAACAAATACAACGACTCTAAGGGTCTCAGAGACCTATTTCAAAACATGGACTAAAATCAGAACATATATTGAATTGCTTTGGTTACTCAGCAGGGAGTGTCAGAGACCCAGAGGAGAAGGCCCAACACAAACAGACATACACACACGCAAACCCTCGTCCCGGTGACCCCAACCCCCCACCTAGACCCCCTTGGCTATAAAGGTCAGTACACATAGCAGACTATTGGGACATACTTGCCGGAGGATCCGCTGATGCATTACGCATAAGCCAGGAGGTCCATACCTTGTCAAATTTTTTAGGGCACTTACGACATAGAAAACCTGGTATAACAGGACATACTTGTTGACCAGAGACAGCCAACGAGACAGCGGGGGGAGGGAAGGTGTCCTTCGTCATTCCAGGTCATCACCACCAATTTGCAGGTACAGAACAGCAGAAATCGAATCAATAAGCGTCTGTGAGAACTGGAAACCATCTCATTGATAACCCCCAGCAGGTATACCGTAGGGTTGAGTAGAAAAGGAAAGTCTAGATTATCCCCATCACCTCCCTCCAGAAGATGGCAACTACAGGGCACTCCCACATAGCATGGAAAAAGGTACAAACTTCACAGGAACAAAGGAAACACATATCAGGTTGAGAAACACCAATGCTTTCAATTTAGCAGGGGTAAAATACAACCTTAGAACATATCTGGATTGGATCAGCATATCCCTACTACTGACTACCGTAGAATAATAAGAGCCCTCAACCTCCTTCCACTGATCCTCAGATAATTCTGGAATGTCAACCACCCATTTATAGAATTCTCGTAAGAACTGGCTAGGCCCAAGCGTAGGCGTAGGCCTGAGTTAGGGGTTTACAGAGGTCCGTGGTGCCCAGGAGTAAATCCACTTTGGAAAACTCCGGAGTAACCGTCAGGGAGCCAAACTGCGCCGGATCCGCATGCCGAAGCTGAAGATACCTATAAAAGACATTTCCAGGGATGCCGTAACGTTCTTTCATGTCCGAAAAGGATACGAAAATCTGATCCTCTCCAAACAAGTGGATCACAAATTTGACACCATGAGTACCTCAGAATCTGGCCTCCTGTAACCCATGCAGTTAAAGGTAAGTGAGGTAAATGTACGTTCCCCCACTAGGGTGCTCTAGGAGATACCAAAGGCTGCCGGAATTTACCCGACACCACGGACCATAGTCTGCAGAGGAACAGGAAAAGAAGAGCGAGAGTGATACCTGTAGAGAGTGTTAGTAAGAGCTTCATTAGAACCCATCATGGCTCCAGCCAAGGCCGTCGCCGAGTTCGACAGATCCAGATCGATCCACCACGCGGCGTAGACCAGTTGGGAAGCAAAAACAATAATTGTAGACATCAGGGGGCTGCTTAGCCGCCCTCCACTTAGGAGCCTGGAGAAGAGCCCGACCAAACCTGGGAGACCTCCCCTGCCAGTAGAAGGATCCCAGAGCTCCACACAGTGTGTTCAAATACTTCTTAGGGGGAATTATGGGAGATAAATTAAATAAATAAAGATATTTAGGGAGGTAAATCATTTTTAAAATATTAATCCTACCAGCAAGGGAAAGAGGGAGTTAGGACCAGGCATTCAACCGCTCTACAGGGGAACATAAAAGCGGCTCTAGGTTTAGGGGCAGATAATCCATCAGGGACCCTGTTACCTCCACCCCAAAGTAGCGAAAAAGCCTCTGTCTTTCTTAAAAATCTCTTTGTTTAAAGGGGTACTCTGGCTCAAAAAATCTTATCCCCTATTAAACGGATAAGATGTTAGATTGCGGGGATCCCGCCGCTGGGGTCCCCCGCGATCTCCCTGCTGCACCCGGCGTTCGTTTAGAGCATCGGGTGCAGCGCCGGAGGCTTGTGACATCACAACCGCGCCCCCTCAATGCAAGTCTATGGGAGGGGGCGTGACGGCCGTCACGCCCCCTCCCATAGACTTGCATTGAGGGGGCGTGGTCATGACGCTTCGAGCGGGGCGTTACCGTGACGTCACGAGTCTCTGGCATGGAGCAAAGTTTGCTCCGTGCACCAGATGTCTGGAGTGCAGCAGCCACACCCCCTCCATTCAGGTCTATGGGAGGAGGCGTGACAGCTACGTACTAACCGTCACGTCCCCTCCTATAGACATGAATGGAGAGGGCGTGGCATGACGAACACGAGAGCTCTACACGTCCGTGTTCCGGATGCTACTGCTGCCGGCTCGGAGATCGTGGGGGTTCCCAGCAGCTGGACCCCCGCAATCTAACATCTTATCCCCTATCCTTTTGATAGGGGATAAGATGTTTTGCATCGGTGTACCCCTTTAAGTCCTGTTCCTGGTGGCAACTTGTACTGCTGGAACAGTATCTGAACGTTAAGGAGTACCTTTTGACATGTCCTAGAAACATGTGTTGCTATCAGGAGAACGAGTCGGGAGTAGACTGCTCTGATGCGCGGTCCTCTCCCTACTTTGTGTCATGTGATGGAGACACTCTCATAGACTTAAATGGCGCGTTTGTCTCGATCAGGTGACATGGAGCCGGGAAAGAACACGCTGGGCGCGAACTTCTCCTAGCTCGTCCTCGATAAAAATTCTCCTTCGCTTGGGTGTCACGATAGTCACGATAGTCATCTTACTGTATCTTCACTCCACTGGCTTCTTCTACAAATAATACTTACTCTTCATCAGGGGTCAAGTCCTGGGGGATAAAAAGCCTTTAACTGGAACCCACACAAGATTTCAAGTGAATGACTGGTTCTGCAGGACTCCTGTTAATGGGAATATTGGGGGAGATTTATGAAAACATGTCCAGAGGAAAAGTAGCCCATAGCAACCAATCAGATAACTTCTTTCATTTTTTAAAAGGCCTCTGAAAAATGAAAGAAGTTATCTGATTTGTTGCTATGGGCAACTCAGCTACTTTTCCTCTGGACAGGTTTTCATAAATCTCCCCCAGTGTTCTTGCTGTGGAATATGTGCAGGAACTCCATTCCCGTGCGTCCCTGCAGGACTTGAGCCTTGCTCTTCTTTCACTTTCAGGGACCTAAGAAAGGTTTGCCGACAGTGGTGCAGTTGCCCATAGCAACCAATCAGATGGCTTCTTTCATTTTGCAGAGGCCTTGTTATAAATGAAAGAAGTGATCTGATTGCCTTCGGCTGTCTGGGCATGCTGGGAGTTGTAGTTTTGCAAGGTCTGGAAGCACCCTGGTTGGAAAACACTGCCCGATATGCATGATACGTACATGACAGAAGACGAAGACGAGAAAGTCTCCACAGAGGTGCGTAGGGTAGGCAGTAAGGGATAGGTCACTTATTTATGCATACGGTGCGAACTATGGCCCAGATTCTCATTGGAAACCGGACTCGTATTACATGCAGCTTACAGGCTCATTCCAACGTGTATTGCAGAAGATCTTCCCCCCGCTGAGGGCTGTTCTGTAACCCTTCGGTGCCCATATGTTTTTAATACGTCATTATTATTTTTTTTTTTATATTTTTTTTTCAATTGCACATAAAATTACAAAACAAGATAATCATCAAATTCTCTTATCTATTCCAATTTCCTTACTCCCTCCTATTACTCCCGCCCACCCCATGAGAACATCTGACTTGTTGTACGCAGCTTCACCTTCCAGCCACACGGAGCAGACACCATGCCTGTAAATCCAATTTCCTGGAGTCTGTAGGCGGCACACTAATGGGTTAAATGACTTCTTCAACCTAGAGGTATAAACCCAGCAGGGAAAAACATCGAATAGTTAATGACTTTTCCGACCCGCAGATGGTTGAGGTTATACAACCCCGGAGAGACGATATGGAAGTTATGTCATGTAGGGGTTTTTCTCTATGTGTTTCACATTAGGGTGTTCTGGCCTGTATACTGCACACTACCTATGTATACTACTACCTGTAAGCGGCTTATATCATCCTTTTTTTGTGTTTTTATTTTAGTTATTTTTATATGGTTTTTTTCTTATATGCCTCTGATTCTGCAGATCTCAAGTGTCTGTATTTTTAAGGGAACCAAGCATCAGATTTTGCTATATATAAAACTTGGTGACGCATTATATATTGTAGAATCTGTATCCTCACCATCCCCGGGGGACGTTCCTGCCTGCAGGGATGGTGAGGAGATGAAGTTTGAGTTGATCCCCCTCCTGCCCTGTAAGTAGTCCCCTTGGCAGGAGCTATACTCACCTAGTCGCGCTGCTCTGACTGTAGTGACAGCCCAGGTCACCGCTCTGCTCCCTCACAGATGGAGCAGAGTGATGATACAGGCCGTGCCAGGGCTGTCAATCACACTGAGGGGGTGTAATTACAACTGAAGCAGCGGGACTAGGTGAGTATAGCTTATATATGGTAAAATCTCATGATTGGGTCCCTTTAAAGGGGTACTCCGGTGCTCCATCCTTCTGAACATTTTGTTCAGAATGCTCAGAGCCGGAGGCCGTGATTGTGATGTTACGACCACGCCCCCTCGTTATGTCATGCCACCCCCCCCCCCCTCCATTCATGTCTATGGGAGGGGGCGTGTCCCATAGACATGACTGGAGTGGGCATGTAGTGATGTCACGAGGTGATGTGGCTGTGACATCACAACCACTGCCGCTGGTATCCGGTGTTTGTTTAGAATGCCGGGTGCTGCGGGAGATCACGTGGAGCCCCAGCAGCTGGACCCCCATGATCAGACGTCTTATCTCCTATCCTTTGAATAGGGGATAAGATGTCTAGCAGTGGAGAACCCCTTTAAGATACTCTTCTCAGTCGCCATAACTTCCGCAAGGAGACTTAGTGAACTGTCATGCAAAGAACCGTTCTTAAGGATACTGTAAGCAACTGGGTAGTGGATCCACTGGCCTGTGTGGACAATGGCTCAACTGTGCGCACCAGGGAGCGAAGTCTAAGGTGCCGCTGGTTTTCACCAGAGCCCGCTACAAAGAGGGATGGACTTGCTGCTGCAGGCGGCACCCAGGTCGCTACACCTGGCACGATCCGTCCACACAGGTTGCCCAGATGTAACTTGGCACAGATGGTGAGACGTAGTCAGGACAAGTACAGGTCAGGAGGCAGGCGGCAAAGGAGCAAGGTCAGGTCACGAGCAGGAGGTCAGGAACACAAAATAAGCAATCACAGTAGAAGCGCTTTCTCTTGGCACAAGGCACGAAGATCCGGCGCCATGATAGGGAGGTGCCGGACTTAAATAAGGTCTGCCCTGCAGCAGACCAATTGAGGGTGCACTGGCCCTTTAAATCAACAGCGTCAGCGCGCGCGCCGGGGACGTGCAGACACAGAGAGGCCGGGAGCACTGCGGGGTAAGGAGATGCCTGGGATTCATGTGTGGGCGTGTCCGGGCTGAACGGCCAGAGCGTTGCCCATAGCAATGCCCAGGACTTGCATGCGAGCACGTTCCGCACTGCGAGTCCCAGAGCCACTGGTACCAGCAGGGAGGGAGCGCTCACGGCCAGAATGAATGGCCGGAGTGCTGCCCATAACAGATACTACCTGAAGTAGTTGTTCTAAGGACCATGCCAGGATTCCTACCGAAGGACCCACTACCAACCTTACCCAGGAATTGGTTCCTCCATTATTGGTGAATATCATCTTCATTTAATGGCTGCGTAAAGAACAATATCGATGTATCTGAAACGCGCTGCTCAATTCTGAAGCTTTGTTTGTCCAGTTTGGAGACCTGAACCAAGGCAGACGGACCGGTCTTCACTGGTAAAATGTAATTAAATGTTGCCATTCTTTAGAAGGTCTTCAGTCTCCTCCGGCCCTCCAGCCACATTCCACCAGATCTCATTCATGGGAGCATAGACGTCACTTTCTTAAAGGGGTTGTCCACCATAAGGTGATTTTAGTATGTACCTGCCAGACAGTAATGGACATGCTTATGAAGGATCTGCGCTTGTCTTGGATTGCCATAACGCTGAGGCTATCTTTTTGTTAACTAGCTATTTCCTGTTGGAGTTCCCTTCCTCCAACTACAAGGAGTCCCATGATTCCTTGTTTGTAAATGTGAGGTCACTTTTCTCCCTCCCACACATCAGCCATCCCACCCATATAAAAAAAAACTCCTGAGCTCCTTCCATGCTGCCTCCAGCTGTTGCAAAACTACAATTCACTTCAGAATGATCTCCTCCCACCCAGCAGTCGCTCCACCCATTGATGCACAAACACGCTTCTTTCATCACCTGTCTAGTGATGTAATGTCTCGGGCTGCACTGCAACCTGGGAAAACCTGAGAGGACATTGGGGCAAAAAGTCACAGAAGAATTGTGAGACCACCATGAAACACAGGTACGGACACCATATTATGACCTACACTAACTTTACAGCCCCTTTATCATAGTCAAATAATTTTAAAAAAGCCTGGAATACCCCTTTAAATCTGTAAAGCGGCAGCTTTGTCCTCCACATCTACAGTCATGAAGCATTATAGGCTCAATACTATGTCAGCTGCGGGTTCAGCCTTTGGCAAGAGAGTCATCCAAAGAACTCCTGATCATAAATACCCCCCCTCCCCCTCTTTTTATTTCTCTATTGCTGTTATTGTCCACTTATTGTGCTGCTGCAGGATGATCAGGAGGTGGAGAATTTACTCTCCTCTCTGCTCATTTCCTGGAGTCCATAGGCAGCACATATATCGCCCTCAAAGAAATAAATATGGCTGCTTCCCTTACGTCCTAACCAGCAGCACAAGTGGGGTGTTCTGCCCCTGTGAAGCTGGCAGGACGGTGGAATTTTTAATTCCGCCCAAGCAATTTAAATTAATTAGCCCCCCCCCATAAAAGGCCTCCTCCCCTAGGCCATCTCGCTTTTTTTCTGTCCTGTGTAAGGACAGCAGGACGGTGCAGGCTCCTTTGGAGCCTGCCTGGATGTCTCCCCTGTATTGGGGAGATATTTTTTGGGGCGCAGTACCTTTTCCAACTGCCCCCTGTTTTTTTCTTTTTATATTATCTGGGCCTCCGGCCTGGTTTATCTTAAAACTATTTGTTTGACTATTTTATGTTGCTATAGGGATCCGGTGATCCCTCATAGCATTAGGGATGCCGCCGCGGGTTTTTTTTCTTACCCGCCTGGCGTCCCACGTGTCCCGGCGCACGCTCGCCTCCATTACACTGTGCGAGCCGTGGACCGGAAGTACGTCATCTGACGACTTCCGGTCCCGGCCTCACTTTCTTCAGCGCTTTGCGCTGCCTTTTAAGTTTCATATTTAGGTGAAAATTCAGGCGTGAGCCCTTTCCTAGTTAGGGAAGGGCTCAGTGGATAATTTTTATTAAAAATCCCTTCCGGGTGTTTCAGCCTATTGCAGGCTGGTCTTTCTCTGAAGGGGGCGGGGCTTCCGGGCCCCTTCCCATATAAAGACAGCTGAGACCTTCATTCAGTCTCTGCTGCCATCATAGCTAGTCCTATTTACAAGCCTAGCATTAGTGGTTAGAGCTCCTATCTGCATTATAGGTATCTCTCCCTCTCTATTTGGCGTTAGGGCGATAATAATTTTATTTATTATCCCTAACTTATTTTCTTTCTTTCCAGAGTCATGTCTACTCCTTCCTCTAGTGACCCACACTCTGGTGGTCGTAAGGCTAGCGCCAAAAAACGCCATCTAACTTGCGCCAATTGTGGCACTCCGCTTCCGGACGCTTACGAATATAACAGGTGTCCCGGTTGCCGTCCACCCTGTAATCCAGCTGAACCTACTGTCCAGGACATGTTCATCTGGATGAAGGAGTTTATGGGAAATTCCATATCTGAAATTAAGAGTGCTCTGGTTCCCAAAAGAGCTAGAACTGAATCCACTCCTCCTTCTGTGGCGGAAGAATCCGTTATGTCGGTCGATGTATTGGACCAGAGGTCATCTGTACAGTCTGAACAGCCTGTTGAGGTGAAGATGTTTCCGTCTCTTTTCCCTGCGGAAAAAACGCAGAGATTACTTAGGTCCATCCGGTCAAGGGACCAGGATGTTGACCAAGGGGAAGCCTCTGCATCCACCTCTAGAGAACCTTGGGTTTTCAAGGTGAATGATGCACGCAAAAAGATGATGAAGGCTGAGTGGAAGCACCCAGATAAACCTGCGCTTGTCACTCGTACCTTCAAGTTGATGTACCCTCTCTCGGACGCGGAATCTGATTCCTGGATGCCACCTCCTAAGGTTGATATGGCAGTAAATAAACTGTCCAAGAGAGTCTTGGTTACCGCGGATGATGGAAGCAACCTCCAGGACCCGCTTGATAGGAAGGTGGATTCCCTTCTCAGACGCACATATTCGGCAGCATCAGCGTCTGCCTCTGTGGCTATTGCCTCGGGAGAAGTGTCTGACTTCGTGAAGGAGCGTGTGGAGCGCATACAAACCGAGATTGACAACAATGTCCCCAGGGAAGACATCTTGGACAACTTCAAGACACTCCTCCTTGGTATAGACTTCCTCTGCGAGGCCTCCCAGCAACACCTTAAGCTAGCTGCCAAGTCCATGGCACTCGCTTCTGCTAGCAGACGTCCCTTGTGGTTACGCCCTTGGGTAGCGGACAACACCTCCAAGTTTAACTTGTGTGGGATGCCTTTCGAGCCTACTTGGCTATTTGGTTCTGAACTGGATCGCATAATGGAAGGTTATGCTGACAAAAAAGGCAGGTGCCTTCATGTTCAGGCCTTTCGGGGTAAAGGTAGAGCAAGAGGGGGGAAGTCCCAGGGCCCTCCTAGATCCCAGAGACGTCAGTCCTTTCAAAAACGTGGTGGAGGTCGCGGCCGCGGTAAAGACCGGAAGGCCGAGCTATGACTCTCCACTGACATCCACCAACGTTTTCCCTCTCCCTTCCCCTCAAGTGTTTGTTGCAGAGAATCTATCTGCCCATCCTCCTCCAGTAGGAGGACGTTTAAGTTTATTCCTTACAAACTGGATGCAAGAAATCCAGGATCCCTGGGTTCTGAAGGTTATTCAGTTGGGGTACAGGATAGAATTTACCTCCCCTCCCCCAAGGAAGTTTGTCTTAACAAAGTTACTTCCTCAGCCAAAACAGGAAGTCATAGAAACCTCAGTTCTCCAAGCTTTGGAAGAAGTTCCCCCAGATCAAAGAGGATCTGGCGTCTACTCCCCGATATTTTTGGTTCCCAAACCAAATGGCGACTGGCGCATGATAATAGACCTGCGCTACCTAAACCGATTTATAAGGAAAAGGCGGTTCAGAATGGAAACCATTCGCTCGGTGGTCAGTATCCTGAACCCACAAGATCTCATGGTCACTATAGACTTGAAGGATGCATACCTTCATGTCCCTATATTTCCTGCCCACAGGAAGTTCTTAAGAATCGCCGTCACCATAAAAGGTATGGTAAGGCATTTCCAATTTGCTGTTCTACCGTTCGGCATTACCTCCGCTCCCCACACCTTCACAAAGGTGGTGGCTCCAGTTGTCTCTGCTCTAAGACTAAAAGGCCTAGAGATTGTTCCTTATCTAGACGACTGGCTTTTAAAAGCCGCGACTCTAGACATTCTTCAAGCTCATCTTCAACTGACCCTGGATTTTCTTCAACACCTAGGGTGGCTCATAAATTGGGAAAAATCCGAGATCATTCCATCTACCTCAAGAAGGTTCCTGGGGTTTGTCCTAGACTCCTCTCGGATGACGCTGTCTCTCACCCCAGAAAGGAGAGAGCGCGTCATAAGAGCCGCAGAGTTTTTGTCGGTACCTCGCAGAGTGCCCATCAGAACTCTAATGAAGATGTTGGGCCACATGTCAGCATCTGCAGAAGCAGTCCCCTGGGCCCTGTGGCACCTCCGACCTCTCCAAGATCAGGTCTTGACTGTCTGGAATCGCAACCCCAGTGGGTTGGACAAAAAATGCACCCTGTCGTCCGAAGTCCGTGCCTCTCTCAGGTGGTGGACGAACCTGACAGATGGGAAGTCCTTGATTCAACCTCTGTGGATCACTCTGACCACGGACGCCTCCCTTCTAGGGTGGGGAGCCCATCTGGACGACCATCCGGTTCAGGGTACCTGGACCCCTCAGGAAAGGTTACTCTCATCCAACATGAGAGAACTGAGAGCAGTTCGTCTTGCGCTCCTCCACTTTGCTCCCCATATCTTAGGGAAAGCAATAAGAGTCCGGTCAGACAACACCACTGTAGTGGCTTATATCAACAGACAGGGTGGCACAAAGTCCCATGTGCTCCTCAGGGAGACTGGACTTATTCTATCGTGGGCAGAGCTCAACCTATCCCACCTTGTTGCAGTCCACATCAAGGGGGATCTCAACGTAGTGGCAGATCGTCTAAGTCGCGGGCTTGCAGTCCAGGGAGAATGGTCTCTCAACGAGAAGATCTTCAGGAGGATAACCCTGAAGTGGGGTACACCAGAAATAGACCTCATGGCAACCCGGCTGAATGCCAAAGTGAGCAAGTTTTGTTCCCTTTACAAGGAGGACAATCCGGTGGCGATAGACGCTCTGTCCATCCCATGGAGGTTCAGGCTGGCCTACATATTCCCTCCACTTTCCATGATACCCAGGGTATTGATGAAAGTCAGGCAAGACCAGACCTCAGTGATTGCCATCATCCCATTCTGGCCGAAGAGGTCTTGGTTCACCCAACTCATGAGGATGAGTCAGGGGTGTTATTGGAGGCTTCCCCACGTGCAGAACCTTGTGTCCCACAACACAGGCTCCTGCCTAGATCTGAGGAGACTCAATCTGACAGCCTGGAGATTGACAGGACCCTACTAAGGAGTGGGCTTCCTGCGGAGGTCTTGAGAACTATTGCACACTCTAGAGCAGAGTCTACAAACAAGGTTTACTCAAGGATAAAGAAGATTTTCCTTCAATGGTGTGCAACGAAAGAGGTAGTTACCTCAGATCCTCCTCTTTCTGCAATACTGCGTTTTCTCCAAGATGGCCTTGACAAGGGTCTTAGCCCATCCACCTTAAAGGTTCAGGTCGCAGCACTCTCTGCCTTCCTAGGCAGGTCTCTATCACAAGAATCCCTGGTTAGAAGATTCCTCAAAGGGGCTGAAAGACTTAAACCTACAGTTCTCAGACCTATTCCCAGTTGGGATTTAACCACTGTTCTCAGGGGGTTATGCGTTCCCCCCTTTGAACCTCTGGAAGAAGTAGACTTTAGGTATTTATCCCTTAAAGTCACTTTTTTATTGGCCATAACCTCAGCCAAGAGAGTGGGTGAGCTTCAGGCCCTTTCGGCTTTCGAGCCTTATACTGTTTTTCTACAGGACAGAGTCCTGTTGAGGTTTTTACCTACCTTCCTTCCTAAGGTTCCGACTTTCTCCAATACCAACCAGGTTATTTCTCTTCCAGTTCTACTGCCTAATCCATCCTCTCCTGAAGAAGCGGTTGACCACACTCTGGACATCTCTAGAGCTCTCAGAGTCTATATCTCAAGAACTGGAGAATTCAGGAAGTCGGAACACCTCCTTGTTTCTTTTTCTGGAAAGAACAAGGGCTTGAAAGCCTCTAAACCTACCCTAAGTAGGTGGATTAAGGAGGCAATCCGAGAGACCTTCATAGTCCAGGAGCTAACTCCTCCTGCCTTTGTCACTGCCCATTCCACTAGGGCAGTCTCTACTTCCTTTGCTGAGAAAAGGTCTGTTCCTCTGGAACAGATTTGTGCTGCTGCTTCTTGGAGCACCCACAATACTTTTTTGAGTCATTACAGGGTTAATGCCAAACGATCGGAAGAGTTGGCCTTTGGGCAGTCAATCCTAAGTGCCACTCTGCCGTAGTCCCTCCCTATTTGTGTTGTTACTCGCTAAGTCCCCACTTGTGCTGCTGGTTAGAACGTAAGGGAAGCGTTAATTTTTAACGTAAATTTGTTTTCCCTTAGTCCTAACAGCAGCACACAAATTTCCCGCCCTAAACTTTTTTGTTACTTGTTATTAAGCGAGATGGCCTAGGGGAGGAGGCCTTTTATGGGGGGGCTAATTAATTTAAATTGCTTGGGCGGAATAAAAAATTCCACCGTCCTGCCAGTTTCACAGGGGCAGAACACCCCACTTGTGCTGCTGTTAGGACTAAGGGAAAACAAATTTACGTTAAAAATTAACGCTTACATTCCGTGTGGTCTATTATTGTGTAGCCTTTACCGTCTGTCGATCACATAACTGTTTTACTCTTCTATTGTTTTCACTTCTAGGTTATACCTTATTTAACCCCTAATGTGCTGCCTACAGACTCCAGGAAATGGAAATTTTATTTGAATAAAATCTTACCACATTCTTCTCGTATTGCACGTTGTGATCAGATGATCAGCTTCAGTCACAACAAGATGAAGAACATGAAGGAAAGCAGCAGAACTATGAATGCAGCTCTGGATGTCACCTCAGCATAAGACATGGTGTAAGTTATGATTGCTGCTCCGGATGTGACTGGAGTATACGAGATAAGTAAAGTTCTGCAGATCTGTGAATGCAGCTCAGGATGTTACCGGAGCATAATATATATTATAAGTCAAGATCAGGGTCACATGCTGAGCGCACACCTGATGCATTACGGTGGTGGTGACAGTCACATGACCAGACCTGGCCGCTTGCCTTATCTACATGCTTTGTGTCTAGTGTGATAAGGAGCACGGCAGAGAATAATCCGCCCCTTCACCTTGACATTTGATTAACCCCTTCCACACTGCAGCCCTGATCATTAACCCCGTCACCGCTGGTGGTTTATTTTTATTTCACACCTGGTCACCCAGCTACACAGGACGCCCTGGGGCCCTCCTCAAGGTCATTACCGATGGGGCTGCCAGCTGGATTGGGGCCCAGGCGGGTCACCTGACACCCTGTCACAGTCCGCTGCAGGTCCTTGGCAGCTTCGTCTTGTCTTGTGGTGAAATCAGGAGGAAGGTGCAGGACTCTAACATAAGGCACAACCACATGGGGAGGGCAAACTGGGGGGCAAGGTATAGAACAGGGGTCTCCAAATGGTGGAACTCCAACTGTTGCAAAACTACAACAGCATGCCCAGACAGCTTGGGAGTTGTAGTTTTGCAACAGCTGGAGGCACACTGGTTGGGAAACACTGGTATAGAGTACCAGAGCAGTACCCTCCATCCCCCGCTCCCTCTGTTGATGTGTCAGTTCACACTGCTGTTCTGGCTTTCTATTCACACATAACGTAGTCGTAGTCAGAATTTTCTTTACCGGGGGGAGGGGGGAGGAAAAATTCAATGTACTGCCCCAGTCCTGTATCTGAATACCCCAGCGTCTCAGGATCTGGGACATATGTCCACCTTTCCCTACTAGCCAGGAGGATGATGAGAGATATAGAGTTAATGTAGATAAGAAAAAGCATAAGTGATGTCACCAAACCCAGTGATGTCACCAAACCTAGTGATGTCACCAAGCCTAGTGATTCACCAAACCTAGTGATGTCACCAAACCTAATGATGTCACCAAACCTAGTGATGTACTGGTCAGATCACACATGGAATACTGTGCACAGTACTAGTCAGACCACACATAGAATACTGTGTACAGTACTGGTCAGACCACACATAGAATACTGTATACAGTACTGATCAGACCACACATAGAATACTGTGTACAGTACTGGTCAGACCACACATAGAATACTGTGTACAGTACTGGTCAGACCACACATAGAATACTGTGTACAGTACTGGTCAGACCACACATAGAATACTGTGTACAGTACTGGTCAGACCACACATGGAATACTGCGTACAGTACTGGTCAGACCACACATAGAATACTGTGTACAGAACTAATCAGACCACACATAGAATACTGTGTACAGTACTGGTCAGACCACACATAGAATACTGTGTACAGTACTGGTCAGACCACACATAGAATACTGTGTACAGTACTGGTCAGACCACACATAGAATACTGTGTACAGTACTGGTCAGACCACACAGAGAATACTGTGCACAGTACTGGTCAGACCACACATAGAATACTGCGTACAGTACTGGTCAGACCACACATAGAATACTGTGTACAGTACTGGTCAGACCACACATAGAATACTGTGTACAGTACTGGTCAGACCACACATAGAATACTGTGTACAGTACTGGTCAGACCACACATAGAATACTGTGTACAGTACTGGTCAGACCACACATAGAATACTGCGTACAGTACTGGTCAGACCACACATAGAATACTGCGTACAGTACTGGTCAGACCACACATAGAATACTGTGTACAGTACTGGTCAGACCACACATAGAATACTGTGTACAGTACTGGTCAGACCACACATAGAATACTGTGTACAGTACTGGTCTGACCACACATGGAATACTGTGTACAGTACTAATCAGACCACACATAGAATACTGTGTACAGTACTGGTCAGACCACACATGGAATACTGTGTACAGTACTGGTCAGACCACACATAGAATACTGTGTACAGTACTGGTCAGACCACACATAGAATACTGTGTACAGTACTGGGCACCAGTGTACAAGAAAAATATAGTGGAGCTGGAGAGGGTTCAAAGATGGGCAACCAGGGTAATACGGGGAATGGGAGGACTACAGTACCCAGAAAGATTATCAGAATTAGGGTTATTTAGTTTAGAAAAAAGAAGGGGTGACCTAATAACTATGTATAAATATATCAGGACAGTACAGAGATCTCTCCATGATCTATTTATACCCAGGACTGTATATATAACAAGGAGATGACCTAATAATATATATAATATATCAGGACAGTACAGAGATCTCTCCATGATCTATTTATACCCAGGACTGTATATATAACAAGGAGGTGACCTAATAATATATATAATATATCAGGACAGTACAGAGATCTCTCCATGATCTATTTATACCCAGGACTGTATATATAACAAGGAGGTGACCTAATAATATATATAATATATCAGGACAGTACAGAGATCTCTCCATGATCTATTTATACCCAGGACTGTATCTATAACAAGGAGGAGACCTAATAATATATATAATATATCAGGACAGTACAGAGATCTCTCCATGATCTATTTATACCCAGGACTGTATATATAACAAGGAGGTGACCTAATAATATATATAATATATCAGGACAGTACAGAGATCTCTCCATGATCTATTTATACCCAGGACTGTATATATAACAAGGAGGTGACCTAATAACTATGTATAAATATATCAGGACAGTACAGAGATCTCTCCATGATCTATTTATACCCAGGACTGTATATATAACAAGGAGATGACCTAATAATATATATACTATATCAGGACAGTACAGAGATCTCTCCATGATCTATTTATACCCAGGACTGTTTATATAACAAGGAGGTGACCTAATAATATGTATAATATATCAGGACAGTACAGAGATCTCTCCATGATCTATTTATATCCAGGACTGTATATATAACAAGGAGGTGACCTAATAATATATATAATATATCAGGACAGTACAGAGATCTCTCCATGATCTATTTATACCCAGGACTGTATATATAACAAGGAGATGACCTAATAATATATATAATATATCAGGACAGTACAGAGATCTCTCCATGATCTATTTATACCCAGGACTGTATATATAACAAGGAGGTGACCTAATAATATATATAATATATCAGGACAGTACAGAGATCTCTCCATGATCTATTTATACCCAGGACTGTATCTATAACAAGGAGGTGACCTAATAATATATATAATATATCAGGACAGTACAGAGATCTCTCCATGATCTATTTATACCCAGGACTGTATATATAACAAGGAGGTGACCTAATAATATATATAATATATCAGGACAGTACAGAGATCTCTCCATGATCTATTTATACCCAGGACTGTATCTATAACAAGGAGGTGACCTAATAATATATATAATATATCAGGACAGTACAGAGATCTCTCCATGATCTATTTATACCCAGGTCTGTATATATAACAAGGAGGTGACCTAATAATATATATAATATATCAGGGGACAGTACAGAGATCTCTCCATGATCTATTTATACCCAGGACTGTATATATAACAAGGAGGTGACCTAATAATATATATAATATATCAGGACAGTACAGAGATCTCTCCATGATCTATTTATACCCAGGACTGTATATATAACAAGGAGGTGACCTAATAATATATATAATATATCAGGACAGTACAGAGATCTCTCCATGACCTATTTATACCCAGGACTGTATATATATAACAAGGAGGTGACCTAATAATATATATAATATATCAGGGAACAGTACAGAGATCTCTCCATGATCTATTTATACCCAGGACTGTATATATAACAAGGAGGTAACCTAATAATATATATAATATATCAGGACAGTACAGAGATCTCTCCATGATCTATTTATATCCAGGACTGTATATATAACAAGGAGGTGACCTAATAATATATATATAATATATCAGGACAGTGCAGAGATCTCTCCATGATCTATTTATACCCAGGACTGTATATATAACAAGGGGGCATCCTCTACGTCTAGAGGAAAGAAGGTTTCTTCACCAGCACAGACGGGGGTTCTTTACTGTAAGAGCAGTGAGACTGTGGAATTCTCTCCCTGAGGAGGTGTCATGGTGAACTCTGTAAAAGAGTTCAAAAGGGGTCTGGATGCATTTTTGGAGAATAATAACATTACTGGTTATGTATATTAGATCTATAGGGACAGAACGTTGATCCAGGGATTTATTCTAATGACATATTTGGAGTCAGGAAGGAATTTTTACCTCTAGTATGAGGGTTTTTTGCCTCCTCTGGATCAACTCAGCAGGGACTCATTAGGGTAATAGGTTGAACTTGATGGACTCTGGTCTTTTTTCAACCTTATGAACTATGTTACTAGTGATGTTACCAATCCAAGTGATGTCACCAATCCCAGTAATGTCACCAAGCCCAGTGATGTTACCAATCCCAGTGATGTCATCAAGCCCAGTGATGTTACCAAGCCCAGTGATGTCATCAAGCCCAGTGATGTTACCAATCCCAGTGATGTCACCAAGCCCAGTAATGTCACCAAGCCTAGTGATGTTACCAATCCAAGTGATGTCACCAATCCCAGTAATGTCACCAAGCCTAGTGATGTTACCAAGCCCAGTGATGTTACCAAGCCCAGTGATGTCAGCAAACCCAATGATGCTACCAATCCCAGTGATGCTACCAATCCCAGTGATGCTACCAATCCCAGTAATGTTACCAATCCCAGTGATGTCACCAAACCCAATGATGTTACCAATCCCAGTGATGTCACCAAACCCAATGATGCTACCAATCCCAGTGATGCTACCAATCCCAGTGATGTCACCAAACCCAATGATGCTACCAATCCCAGTGATGCTACCAATCCCAGTGATGTCACCAAACCCAATGATGCTACCAATCCCAGTGATGCTACCAATCCCAGTGATGTTTCAAAGTTACCAGGCCCAAAGATGTTGCCAGGCTAAGTTATGTTACCAGGCCCAGTGATGTCACTAATCCCAGTCTTTTAGCCAATTAGAAAGCTGCTAATTGGTTCTGGAGGCAAGGGTCCTCAACAGAGGTGTAACTCAATGCTCTGGGGCTCCCACTTATTGTGTATCATTTATAATACTGGTGTCATTATTTGGCAGATAAGACTTTGGGTCCTCTCAGAAACATGATCCCAGATTTGATGGCGTCTTCTGCATAGATATACTCGGGCCCCAGTCTGTGACCCCAGGGAGCTGCACAATGGTCACTTCTCATGTTCGTTGATCTTGGCATCAAGTCCCTGTTGTGTTCCTTCCTCTATCAAGTGCCAACCATTCGTGGCAGCTGAAAAGAGGATCTGGGGCCCCGAACACACAGAGAATGTCAGGAAATGTCACCTAATCCCATCTCCTACCAGCCACATACAACAAGCTGCCATGTCCTGTGTCATCTGCCATCTTTATACCATAATCAGAAGGAAGTTTTTCAGCAGTTTGCTCTACTGCAGCTCATCTGTGGGATTGGACCAAACAGGCCTTTACCCCAACGCACCTCAATGAGGCATGAGCACCCATTATCCTGTCTGTAACATAATAAACAAAGCCCAGGGTACTCCAGCATCATCAATATCACTATATATATTTTTAGCCTAAAGTCTATGTGCGTGTTATACGCCGATGCACCCCCAGGAAAGGCAGGGGGAAGGAGGCCGTCGCTGCCCGCTTCTCTCTCCCTGCCTTCCCTGGGGTCTAGAGCCCTGCTGCCAGCCCTTCTCTCCCCCTAGCCAGGGGGAGAGAAGCGGCGCCGACAGCCAGGGGGAGAGAAAGGGCAGCGGCACCCATTGCCGGCGCCGCTGCCCCGTTGCCTACCCCCATCCCCGGTGGCATAATTACCTGGGTCGGGTCCGCGCTGCTGCAGGCCTCCGGCGTGCGTCCCCTGCGTCGTTGCTATGCACAGCGCGGCGCACTGACGTCATGCGCCGCGCCGTGCAGCGCATAGCAACGACGCCGGGGACGCACGCCGGAGGCCTGCAGCAGCGCGGACCCGACCCATGTAATTATGCCACCGGGGATGGGGGGAGGCAACGGGGCAGCGGCGCCGGCAATGGGTGCCGCTGCCCCTTCTCTCCCCCTGGCTGTCGGCGCCACTTCTCTCCCCCTGGCTATCGGCGCCAGCAATGGGGCGCAGGCACCGATAGTCAGGGGGACAGAACGGGCAGCGGCGCCAATAGCCAGGGGGGAGAGAAGGGCTGGCAGCAGGGCTCTAGACCCCAGGAAAGGCAGGGGAGAGAGAAGCGGGCAGCGACGGCCTCCTTCCCCCTGCCTTTCCTGGGGGTATATCGGGGTATACACGCGCACACAAGCACCCTCATTTTACCATGGATATATGGGTAAAAAACTTTTTTTACCCAAATATCCTTGGTAAAATGAGGGTGCGTGTTATAGGCCGGTGCGTGGTATACCCCGATAAATACGGTAATATATATGTACAGCTGGTATAAGTTATATATCTCCTGTATATAGTGATATGGACCATGCTGGTATATCCTGGGTATATACTGTATATAATATATATGTACAGCTGGTATAAGTTATACATCTCCTGTATATAGTGATATGGACCATGCTGGTATAACCTGGGTATATACTGTATATAATTATATATGTACAGCTGGTATAAGTTATATATCTCCTGTATATAGTGATATGGACCATGCTGGTATAACCTGGGTATATACTGTATATAATATATATGTACAGCTGGTATAAATTATATATCTCCTGTATATAGTGATATGGACCATGCTGGTATAACCTGGTATATACTGTATATAATTATATATGTACAGCTGGTATAAGTTATATATCTCCTGTATATAGTGATATGGACCATGCTGGTATAACCTGGGTATATACTGTATATAATATATATGTACAGCTGGTATAAGTTATATATCTCCTGTATATAGTGATATGGACCATGCTGGTATAACCTGGGTATATACTGTATATAATTATATATATAAAGCTGGTATAAGTTATATATGTCCTGTATATAGTGATATGGATGATGCTGGTAAAACCTGGTATATACTGTATATAATTATATATGTACAGCTGGTATAAGTTATATATCTCCTGTATATAGTGATATGGACCATGCTGGTATAACCTGGGTATATACTGTATATAATATATAAGTACAGCTGGTATAAGTTATATATCTCCTGTATATAGTAATATGGACCATGCTGGTATAACCTGGGTATATACTGTATATAATATATATATATATGTACAGCTGGTATAAGTTATATATGTCCTGTATATAGTGATATGGATGATGCTGGTATAACCTGGTATATACTGTATATAATATATATGTACAGCTGGTATAAGTTATATATCTCCTGTATATAGTGATATGGACCATGCTGGTATAACCTGGTATATACTGTATATAATATATATGTACAGCTGGTATAAGTTATATATCTCCTGTATATAGTAATATGGACCATGCTGGTATAACCTGGTATATACTGTATATAATATATAAGTACAGCTGGTATAAGTTATATATCTCCTGTATATAGTGATATGGACCATGCTGGTATAACCTGGGTATATACTGTATATAATATATATATATGTACAGCTGGTATAAGTTATATATGTCCTGTATATAGTGATATGGATGATGCTGGTAAAACCTGGTATATACTGTATATAATATATATACAGCTGGTATAAGTTATATATCTCCAGTATATAGTGATATGGACCATGCTGGTATAACCTGGTATATACTGTATATAATATATATGTACAGCTGGTATAAGTTATATATCTCCTGTATATAGTGATATGGACCATGCTGGTATAACCTGGTATATACTGTATATAATATATATGTACAGCTGGTATAAGTTATATATCTCCTGTATATAGTTATATGGACCATGCTGGTATAACCTGGGTATATACTGTATATAATATATATGTACAGCTGGTATAAGTTATATATCTCCTGTATATAGTGATATGGACCATGCTGGTATAACCTGGTATATACTGTATATAATATATATGTACAGCTGGTATAAGTTATATATCTCCTGTATATAGTGATATGGACCATGCTGGTATAACCTGGTATATACTGTATATAATATATATGTACAGCTGGTATAAGTTATATATCTCCTGTATATAGTGATATGGACCATGCTGGTATAACCTGGTATATACTGTATATAATATATATGTACAGCTGGTATAAGTTATATATCTCTCCTGTATATAGAGATATGGACCATGCTGGTATAACCTGGTATATACTGTATATAATGTATATGTACAGCTGGTATAAGTTATATATCTCCTGTATATAGTGATATGGACCATCCTGGTATAACCTGGTATATACTGTATATAATTATATATGTACAGCTGGTATAAGTTATATATCTCCTGTATATAGTGATATGGACCATGCTGGTATAACCTGGTATATACTGTATATAATTATATATGTACAGCTGGTAAAAGTTATATATCTCCTGTATATAGTGATATGGACCATCCTGGTATAACCTGGTATATACTGTATATAATTATATATGTACAGCTGGTATAAGTTATATATCTCCTGTATATAGTGTTATGGACCATGCTGGTATAACCTGGTATATACTGTATATAATATATATGTCCAGCTGGTATAAGTTATATATCTCCTGTATATAGTGATATGGATCATGCTAGTATAACCTGGTATATACTGTATATAATATATATATGTACAGCTGGTATAAGTTATATATCTCCTGTATATAGTGATATGGACCATGCTGGTATAACCTGGGTATATACGGTATATAATTATATATGTACTGCTGGTATAAGGTATATACCTCCTGTATTTTTATATATATATATATATATATATATATATATCATATTTCTTACATCTGTTAATGTCCTGGACCCCCATACAGATATACGCCCTCCACCCTCATAGACTCTAGAGGAAACACCTGTTTACACTTGGAGTAGAGATGACCTCGTTCTCTATGATCTCATGTTGGTGGAGCCGATGACATCACAGATGGGCAGAACCTTGTTGGTTTGACCTTTGGCATTAACATCAATCATCTGCTTCCTATTCCAGTAATCCTCCTCTTCTTTATCTATCTCGGGTGCATCTGGTCTCGGGGTCGGCAACCACGCCCCCTCCCATAGACTTTCAGCACCCAGCGGTCGGAACTAAATGTTCGGGATGCTGGGGCAGTAGAGTACCCCTTTAATGTACCATAACTTGTCATGTTCTTCAAATTGTATAATGGTAGAGAAAAGAACCTAAGGGGTATTATAATTCATTAGATACCCTTGTGTGGTTAAGGACCCTTTCACAGTACAGTTATGACCCGGTAGCATGACGACTATCAGGACCGCCGGGGAGAATAGCGGAAGAAAAAAAATAGTGCTTGCATCGTCTTTTTCTAACGCTATTCTCTCTGAAAACAGCGGCGCCCGACAGACCCCATTGACTATAATGGGGTCCATCGGGACCTCTTGTTGCTCGTTCCGCCTCATCAAAGTGACTGCTGTCAAATAGCTGCTGTATAGGGATAAACGGTCACTAAAATGTTTAGATAAACTCTACTGTCCACTTGACATGCACAAGTTTCAGACAACCCAGAGGGTGCCAAAAAAACATTCTGCCTGCCCAAACCTGACAGGAAGGGTTTATCAATTCATGCTGCTTGGGCCACATCCTGCTCCCTTCACCAGTATGGTGCCACAGAGATCTCACTCTATCTGACCAGGCCATGTTTCTCTATAGAGATCTGGATCCATCTGACCAGACCATGTTTCTCTATAGAGATCTGGATCCATCTGACCAGGACATGTTCCTCTATAGAGATCTGAATCCATCTGACCAGGTCATGTTTCTCTACAGAGATCTGGATCCATCTGACCAGGCCATGTTTCTCTATAGAGATCTGGATCCATCTGACCAGGTCATGTTTCTCTATAGAGATCGGGATCCATCTGACCAGGACATGTTTCTCTATAGAGATCTGGATCCATCTGACCAGGACATGTTTCTCTATAGAGATCTGGATCCATCTGACCAGGTCATGTTTCTACACAGAGATCTGGATCCACATTAAGAATTTTAAATTTACTAATTTTTACTTTACCATTTCCCACTTGAATTTGATGCTGCACTTCAGGGTCACAGGTCTAATATCCATACAGGCGAGCACAAATTATGAAAGGGTCGTGGCCATTCCGTGCATGTTCTCTTAGTGCGCATTTATTCCCCTTCTGATTCTTGCCATCATCTTAGGCTACATTCACACTGCCGGTTGTCTCAGGCAGTGTTAATCCCGTCATTTTAGGATCGAGAAAAAGGAGTTTGACGGGGCATAGCGGCAGTGTGAAAGGGGCCTTACTTTTCTTGACAGTAGCCGCCTGACACTGGTTTCTACAGGTACGATTACAGTCACATAACAGTCCTTTTCCTTGTCAGTTCTCCTGTTTATAATACAATGGTCATATATATCCCCCCCAATGTGCTTATCCTGTAACAGCACCGCAGCTCTGGATGTGATTGGAGTACACAGACTCATCCTACATCATCAGACACAGATCTATGCTTTGGGCTCTATGGCTTTGTATATATCTCCCCCTCACATGACCAGCTGCTGCCTGGCACACATTAGCTCTTGATGTTGTAACCATCTAGAATTTGAGCGATGGTGGTAGAATGTTCTGTATACACAGTAGGGAGATGCTCCTACACGTGAATAAACAGGATAAGCCGAGTCTGATGCGTATTCAGCTGCAGAGGGTTGGTGTCAATGACCGTCATGTGCAGCACAGTTCTCCCCATGCACTCTACACGTACGTGGTAGATATTTTCTGGGATTTGCCATCCTCTGACATTAGGCCATAAGTGTATTCTGCAGCCGGCCGCGGATGTTCATTATAACTCATGTTTTTCACTATTTCTGGCCAGGGTTGAGAGAATTTACAGTAAAATTCACCAATCCTGAATCTTATTACTTGACTGCCGATTTGTTTCGTCTTGTGAAGGTCATTCCGGTTTCCAGGTGTTCCGATTGCCCCATGGAATGAGACTTTGGACCTGCGATTATAGATTTCACCATAGAATCAGAAGACTTGCAAAGGAAAACAATTACAAGACTGTGTCCTGCTGACAGTCTCTTTCTGTCATAGGGGAAACCGCGGCAATAAATGTGATGAACAAGTGATGTTTAGCTGAGTCTACTGTCCAAGCTTTTATTTCAGAGGACGCAGCCAAGAAAACCTTTCACCAGCGTGAATAGCGCACACCTGACAGGAAGCATTTATCAATGCATGCTGCTTGGCCCAAATCACGGATCCATCTGACCAGGCCATGTTTCTCTATATAGATCTGGATCCATCTGACCAGGCCGTGTTTCTCTATAGAGATCTGGATCCATCTGACCTGGCCATGTTTCTCCATAGATCTGGATCCATTTGACCAGGCCATGTTTCTCTATAGAGATCTGGATCCATCTGACCAGACCATGTATCTCTATAAAGATCTGGATCCATCTGACCAGGCCATGTTTCTCTATAGAGATCTGGATCCATCTGACCAGGCCATGCTTCTCTATAGAGATCTAGATCCATCTGACCAGGTCATGTTTCTCTATAGAGATCTGGATCCATCTGACCAGGCCATGTTTCTCTATAGAGATCTGGATCCATCTGACCAGGTCATGTTTCTCTATAGAGATCTGGATCCATCTGACCAGGACATGTTTCTCTATAGAGATCTGGATCCATGTGACCAGGCCATGTTTCTCCATAGATCTGGATCCATCTGACCAGGTCATGTTTCTCTATAGAGATCTGGATCCATCTGACCAGGACATGTTTCTCTATAGAGATCTGGATCCATCTGAGCAGGACATGTTTCTCTACAGAGATCGGGATCCATCTGACCAGGACATGTTTCTCTATAGAGATCTGGATCCATCTGACCAGGCCATGTTTCTCTACAGAGATCTGGGTCCATCTGACCAGGCCATGTTTCTCTAAAGAGATCTGGATCCATCTGACCAGACCATGTTTCTCTATAGAGATCTGGATCCATCTGACCAGGCCATGTTTCTCTATAGAGATCGGGATCCATCTGACCAGGTCATGTTTCTCTATAGAGATCTGGATCCATCTGACCAGACCATGTTTTTCTATAGAGATCTGGATCCATCTGACCAGGACATGTTTCTCTATAGAGATCTGGATCCATCTGAGCAGGACATGTTTCTCTACAGAGATCGGGATCCATCTGACCAGGACATGTTTCTCTATAGAGATCTGTATCCATCTGATCAGGCCATGTTTCTCTACAGAGATCTGGGTCCATCTGACCAGGACATGTTTCTCTATAGAGATCTGGATCCATCTGAGCAGGACATGTTTCTCTACAGAGATCGGGATCCATCTGACCAGGTCATGTTTCTCTATAGAGATCCGGATCCATCTGACCAGGCCATGTTTCTCTACAGAGATCTGGGTCCATCTGACCAGGCCATGTTTCTCTAAAGAGATCTGGATCCATCTGACCAGACCATGTTTCTCTATAGAGATCTGGATCCATCTGACCAGGCCATGTTTCTCTACAGAGATCTGGGTCCATCTGACCAGGCCATGTTTCTCTAAAGAGATCTGGATCCATCTGACCAGACCATGTTTCTCTATAGAGATCTGGATCCATCTGACCAGGCCATGTTTCTCTATAGAGATCGGGATCCATCTGACCAGGTCATGTTTCTCTATAGAGATCTGGATCCATCTGACCAGACCATGTTTCTCTACAGAGATCTGGGTCCATCTGACCAGGCCATGTTTCTCCTCATAGATCTGGATTCATCTGACCAGGCCATGTTCATCCATACTTCTATTACATTCTCAGAGGCTCAAAACTTTACATACACATGCTTAGTATTTTGGAACATTGAGTAAGGTTTATGAAAACCTGTGCAGAGGAAAAGCGAACCAGTTGCCCATAGCAACCAATCATATTGCTTCTCTAAATGAAAGCAGCAATGTGACTAGTTGCTATGGGCAACAGGTCAACCTTTCCTCTGCACAGGTTAGATAAATCTCCCTACTGTCTGGTTCTTTCCTTCTGCTAGAATTGGTATAAGAGTCAGGTCTTTAGGCCTTCTTTAATTTTTGAGTTCAGGGCTTTGTGATGCTTATTCCTTTACCTTCACTTTCTTGTCCTTTTTGCCACAACTTCGGTATGACTGGAGTGATTGTCCATTTGGAGGACCCATTTGCACCAAAGCTTTAAACTTCATGGCTGATGTGTAGAGATGTGTCGCATTTCCACATATTTTGTGATAAGCTCAATCCATCCCATAATGCTGAGCCCGTACTTCACGGTTAGGGTGGTATTATTGACTCTTAGGTCTTCCCTTTTTGTTTCATTAGACCGGAAGAGATTTCTCCATAAAGTAAGATGCCTCCATGTGCAGCTGTGACCATTTTCGGGGCATCTGCTTTTTCCTTGCTGAGCGGCCTTTCAGGTCTTGTTGATCTAGAACAGGTCTTTGTTCATATACTTTCGCGCCCATTTCCTCCAGCATCTTCCCAAGACGTTTGTGTTTTTTTAATATCTTTTTACACCATAGTCCACCTCTAAGAGACAGAGGGAGTTTCTTTTGTGAATGGTCTGAAGGTTGCACAGACCCACGATGTATAAACTTATAATATATAAGTACAGATGGACGGAGTATCTTCAGGAGTTTTGAAGTTGCTCCCAAGGATGACATAGACTTCTGGAGGTCTACCATTGTTCTTCTGACATCTTAGCTGATTTCTTTTGATTTTCTCCATGATGTCAAGCACAGAGGCAAGTAGGCCTTATAAATCCAATGAACTCACATGAGATTAGAGAGTCTACCAGAAGCTTCTAAAGCCATGACATTGTTTCCAGGAATTTTAAAGTGTACAGTCAACGCTGCTTTGGTCATGTAAAAAAGTAGAATCCAAATACAGTGACCCCTCAACTTACAATGGCCTCAACATACAATGGTCTTTTCTGGACCATTGTAAGTTGAAACCAGACTCAACATACAATGATACAGACAGTCCAGATCTGTGAAACGTGTCAATGGCTGGAAGAACCGACCAATCAGAACTGGTAAAACACCTGTATTACTGAAGCGTATGCACTGCCTGATGTCTGGTAGTGCCCCCTACAGTACAGGGAGGTATTACATGTTCTGTACTCTTTACCTGTATTACTGAAAAGGATGTACTGACTGGTGTCTGGTAGCGCCCCCTACAGTACCGGGAGGCGTTACATGTTCTGTACTCTTTGCCTGTATTATTGAAGTGTATGCACTGTCTGGTAGCGCCCCCTACAGTACCGGGAGGCGTTACATGTTCTGTACTCTTTACCTGTATTACTGAAGTGTATGCACTGACTGGTGTCTGGTAGCACCCCCTACAGTACAGGGAGGTATTACATGTTCTGTACTCTTTACCTGTACCAGGGTTAGCTGCTCCTTTGGATACCGGGTTTGGCTGGCTCCATGTTACTTTTTCAGGACATTGCGTGTTCTGTACAGGACCCTGAAGAAGCTCCTGTCCTCTACATAGACCAGTGTTTCCCAAGCAGGGTGTCCCCAGCTGTTGCAAAACTACAACTCCGAGCATGCCCGGACAGCCTTTGGCTGTCCGGCCATGCTGGGAGTTGTAGTTTTGCAACAGCTGGAGACTTGCTGCTTGGAAAACACTGACATAGACAGTGATTACAGCTCCCAGCAGATCTTAATTACTTTTATATGTAAGGATTTGCTTTATATACAGCTCCCAGCAGCTCTTTCTTACTTTTATATGTAAGGATTTCCTTTATATACAAGTCCCAGCAGCTCTTTCTTACTTTTATATGTAAGGATTTGCTTTATCTATATTAGTTATCTACTTATATTTTTCTTTAATTTTCACTTTTTCCTATTTTTGGATGACATTTTGATGCCTTTAGAACCAATTACCAGGTTTTCATAGAGTTCTGGTCTCAAAATACAATGGTCGTCCAGGAACCTATTAATATTGTAACTTGAGGGACCACTGTACTCACTGAAACTTCAACTGTGGTCACGTGATACAGACTCTTGGTACTGAAGACCGGAGGACGACGCTTGGGGTCTGAATGAGGAACACGCCACGATTTGCTAAACTTCCTGCTCAGCCTTTACTTCTAGGAATCGTAGTATCAGACAGGTGCAAGAAAAACACCCAAACGGGAAGTGCGGAGACGGGCCTCGTGAAGAAACACTTGCAAAACAACCCCTCGCACGTCTCACGTCTCATCAACACATTTTCCCACCATAGCCGAAGATTGAGAGTCATCCCCTCCCCTTCCCGCAGGTCCAGAGTGTTACACGGCTAAAAGGCCATTTACGGAGCCAAGCAGATCACGGGAACGTAATGTCAGAACCTGAACACTTGGCCAAAGCATCTGATCCGTGCAACAAGACTGAGCCAGGTGATGATTTACAGGGAAACTGGAGTCTATCCTGGGACGGTCATGTGATGCTCCGCACAGATAACCGGTCGATAAACCTTGAACGTATGCAGTGACCTCCCTGATGTTCTTTGACCAGCCTTGAGATAAGAAGAAATGCTTAACCTCTGGCCCCAATCCAGGGTAACGCGGAGTCAAAAGACACGACACATCTCACCTTATAATCTCTACACCTCCCCTTCCCGGGATTGCTGAAATAAAGAGACACACACAGGGCGTATACGTAATAAACTCGTGTTTCTACAAGAAACAAAGCAGTTAATATACAGAATATACAACAATCTCAAGCCCGACCCCCCCCCCCCCCCCCGCCCTCACAGACCCCTCCACGGACTTCTGCTGACTCCACAAAAGGACACGTCCACCGCCCCCCACCCCACGCACAACAATGGCGCCTACTCAAAGTATCAGGGCAACAGCACAAAGGGTGGAGGCAAAAAGAATGTGTGTGGTGGAGCCTCCCCCCCCCCCCCCCATGTGTATGTAAACACATGGGAAAAACCTGGCCTCCACCGAAATGTCAAAATGCTAGCGGAACCCGTTCAATAAGGCTTAATAGGGGTTATCTGGGATTAGGAAAACAGAGCTAACTTCTATCAGGAACAAGCGCCACACTTCTGCGGTATTGCAGCTTGGTTCCAATAAAGTGAAAGGAGTTGCAATACCCAACACAACCTGTGGACAAGGGGTGGCACTGTTTTTTTTTTTTTGGGGTAGAAAGCAGCTATGTTTTTGTAATGCCAGATAACCCCCTTAAAATACAAAGCATCTTGGGGACCCCCTGAAGCTTCTACCTCCACTGACACTGAATCCCCCCTCCCCCCACAATTAGGGCAGTAAAAAAAAAAAAAAAAAAGGTTCTAAATTTTAAAATATAATTTGAATAAATTAAACACTTTAAAAACCTGAGGGAAAAAAAATTGGTTAAAATGTGACGTTGACGCCGCTGCAGCTGATCGTGATACAGAGTATGACCTATGGTGGAGACGTATCTGTATAATCGCAATAAACTATCGACAAGAACAGGCAAGAGAAAGCAGATACTCCGCAACACTTTACACCGCAGGGGCGGAGAGAGGAAACTAGGGGGCGGGGTCTAAAGTTCAGCCGTGGGTTTGTCGTAGACTGGTCAGTGAAATGTCAGTTCTTGGGATTATATACAAGGGAACAATACGTAGTGTATATACAGGTAAGAGGGGGTCACGTCCGAGGCTGGGGAGGGGGAGACTTGTGCGTTCCGGGGTCACGTGAGGACAGGCAAAGGCCGGGGCCACAAGTAACTTTAGGTTCAAAGCCTTGGGCTTTAAGCGCGAGGACTCCGGACCTACTTCAGTGGAGGTCAGCGACGACCGGGAGAGGGGGCTGGGAGGGTCCTGATCTCTCGCCTGCTGCCGCCGCCCGGCATAAATTACATACTCCCAGAAAGGAATAAAAGAACAGAAAACTAAAATGTATAGAAAAATAGGCTAAAAAAATAACAAAAAAATTAACATTATACATATATAAGAACGCCCCAGGGTGACTGCATGAAGGAACTTGTGGAAGGAGCTCGGCAGAAACGCGTTCATCTTCCGGCGCTGTGTAACAGAGCCACAGACAGGTCAGGCTGCTCGCTTCTTCAAAAAAAATGAAAACAAAATGGCCGCCGCCGTACCAGTAAATGCCCCATGTTCTGCCTAAGTCCACATCTGGACGTCTGTGTGTGGTCACCGGACACAAGCTTTTGGCTTAATTTGATCACTTGAGCTGTAAACAGCGACAAAGATCCGATCAGCCCAAGTTGGCCTGAGGACATTTAGCGTTAGTTCAAGGTGCCCCGGCAATTCTCAGTCCCGCACAGACATGGAATCTTGTTCTCTTCGATGGGGAACTTGTAGTCGTACGTTATCTCCTCATTCACGCCAATTGGTTGTTTGGAGTAAATGACGATTTTCTTTTGGGATTCGATGGTGATGACTTTGGCGTAACAATTAGGCTGTAACGAAAATAGAATGGGGGATGATGGTTAAAATCTAAGAATCTTTAATAAGATCAGGCGTTTGGTGCATACAGGTGTCACATGCAGTGTGGCAGCCAATCACATGGAGTGGTGGTCTGATCATGTGACTGGAGCCCCTGGTGGGTGGGGACTTACCGTACAGCAGTGGTTTATAAAGCGAGCCAGGTTTCCACTTTTGGTGGCGTCTATGATGGTGTCATGGTCCACACGGAACAGATAGCTGCTGCCGATCCCCTGCTGGGCGTATCTCTTCTCTCTCATGTCAGCCACCACCTGCACAGATACATACAGGATAAATGCCTTAGAAGATCGGGGTCACTTACATACGCATAGGTATTACTCCGCCTTATCTTTATTGTATCATGATTAAGATGCCATAAAACCTGAGAGGGGCCACTAGTCTCACTGTACCCTAATCCTAAGATTCCTGAGGTGAGCAACATAGAGGGATTTATAGATGGAAGGATAGAGAAGACTATAGAGGAATCCGGTTATGTCCATCTCCACAGAGAACTCCGACACAACACCTATCAATACACTGACCAAAGCTACTGATATGTATATAGAATAAAGCTGGCCATACAGATTACAGAGCTGACAGACAATGATGTACAACCCCCCCCACCCCTCCCCCTGTCCTACCCACCCCCCTCCACACCCCTCCCCCTGTCCTACCCACCCCCCTCCACCCCCCTCCCCCTGTCCTACCCACCCCCTCCACCCCCCTCCCCCTGTCCTACCCACCCCCCTCCACCTGTCCTACCCACCCCCCTCCACACCCCTCCCCCTGTCCTACCCACCCCCCTCCACACCCCTCCCCCTGTCCTACCCACCCCCCTCCACACCCCTCCCCCTGTCCTACCCACCCCCCTCCACACCCCTCCCCCTGTCCTACCCACCCCCCTCCCCCTGTCCTACCCACCCCCCTCCCCCTGTCCTACCCACCCCCCTCCACACCCCTCCCCCTGTCCTACCCACCCCCCTCCACACCCCTCCCCCTGTCCTACCCACCCCCCTCCACACCCCTCCCCCTGTCCTACCCACCCCCCTCCACACCCCTCCCCCTGTCCTACCCACCCCCCTCCACACCCCTCCCCCTGTCCTACCCACCCCCCTCAACACCCCTTCCCCCTGTCCTACCCACCCCCCTCCACACCCCTCCCCCTGTCCAACCCCCCCTCCACACCCCTCCCCCTGTCCAACCCCCCCTCCACACCCCTCCCCTGTCCAACCCCCCCCTCCACACCCTTGCCCCTGTCCAAACCCCCCCCCCTCCACACCCTTGCCCCTGTCCAAACCCCCCCCTCCTTTTTCCTCCAGCCTCCCTCTCTCTGTCCCCCTGACTCCTTTTTCCTCCAGCCTCCCTCTCTGTCCCCCCGACTCCTTTTTCCTCCAGCCTCCCTCTCTCTGTCCCCGACTCCTTTTTCCTCCAGCCTCCCTCTCTCTGTCCCCCTGACTCCTTTTTCCTCCAGCCTCCCTCTCTGTCCCCCCCCCCGACTCCTTTTTCCTCCAGCCTCCCTCTCTCTGTCCCCCTGACTCCTTTTTCCTCCAGCCTCCCTCTCTGTCCCCCCCCCGACTCCTTTTTCCTCCAGCCTCCCTCTCTCTGTCCCCCCGACTCCTTTTTCCTCCAGCCTCCCTCTCTGTCCCCCTGACTCCTTTTTCCTCCAGCCTCCCTCTCTTTGTCTCCGACTCCTTTTTCCTCCAGCCTCCCTCTCTCTGTCCCCCTGACTCCTTTTTCCTCCAGCCTCCCTCTCTCTGTCCCCCTGACTCCTTTTTCCTCCAGCCTCCCTCTCTCTGTCCCCCCGACTCCTTTTTCCTCCAGCCTCCCTCTCTGTCCCCCCCCCGACTCCTTTTTCCTCCAGCCTCCCTCTCTGTCCCCCTGACTCCTTTTTCCTCCAGCCTCCCTCTCTCTTTCGCCCCTTTTCTCCAGACTTCTCTTTCCTCCCTCCACACGTTTATTCCCATAATGAATGACACCATCAGAATGGAGAGAGGAAACACAGGCCGGTATTAATGTCCATGGTGCCCCTATAGGATGTAAAGACGTAACCATGGGTAGGAAGGAAGTCATATGAGCCAACACAGCTGTGGAGCTTGTTACAATGTATCAGGGCACACACTTGTAACAAGCCACACAGCCGTAGATCAGTGTCTGAATGTAAACGAGAACTCAAATCAGTCCAAATCCATTCCCGGGCGCAGGAGCTTACATTCTAATCTTTGGGGGATAACATAATGTTTGTCTATAATAGAACAGATGCCTGTAATCCTCTCTGTAAATCATCTATAAACACATAGGGCGGACAGCCACTCCCAGGGACGAGGAGATATTATAGTGTGTCATGGAGGGATGCTGGGATTTATAGTTCTACACAGACCAGATTATCGCTTGTAGGGATTACATCAGCGTTTACCAATCAGGGTGCCTCCAGCTGTGGCAAGACAAAAGCATGCTGGGAGTTGTAGGTTTGCCACAGCTGGAGGCACCCTGGTTGGGAAACAGTGGAAGAATAAATCACAATGGAACTTTTTGAGACCTATGACATCAATTGTAGCAAAACCTCAGCTGTACACAACCTCAGCCTCTGAATGTAAACAGTGTTCTCATTCACTGACAGCAAGCAGCTTTCTGCTTTCTGATTCCTAATGAAACATGACACACAAGGACTGAGCTGTATACGCAGAGGCCCGGCCCCTTCACAGGGCATTAAAGGGGTACTCCGCTGGAAAACTTTATTTTATTTTATTTTTTATTTATTTTTTGTTTTTAAATCAACTGGTGCCAGAAAGTTAAAACAGATTCGTAAATTACTTCTATTAATAAAATCTTAATCCTTCCAGTACTTATCAGCTGCTGTATGATCCACAGGAAGTTCTTTTCTATTTCAATTTTCTCTCTGTCTGACCACAGTGCTCTCTGCTGGCACCTCTGTCCATTTTAGGAACTGTCCAGAGCAGCAGAGGTTTCCTATGGGCATTTGCTCCTACTCTGGACAGTTCCTGACATGGACAGAGGTGTCAGCAGAGAGCACTGGGGTCAGACCGAAAGGAAATTCAAAAAGAAAAGAACTTCCTTTTGCAGTATACAGCAGCTTATAAGTACTGGCAGGATTAAGATTTTTTTTTAATAGAAGTAACTTACACATCTGTTGATTTAAAATAAATAAATAAATAAATATGTTTTTCCAGTGGAGTACCCCTTTAAAGTTTCCTCCTTTGTTTTGGAGGAGGCTCTGTCTCTCCGCCAACACCTGGCACCACGATGGTCAACGCGCCATGATAACCTGCCAGGCACGAGAGCAGGCCAAGATATTCCAGAGCACGCACCTATGTTCAAGTGTCAGCTGATGTGAACTACAACTACCAGCATGGATGGAGCAACGCAGTGTTTCCCAACCAGGGTGCCTCCAGCTGTTGCAAAACTACAACTCCCAGCATGCCCGGACAGCCTTTGGCTGTCCGGGCATGCTGGGAGTTGTAGTTTTGCAACAGCTGGAGGCACCCTGGTTGGGAAACACCGGAGCAACAGGATGCCGATCATGCCTGTCCATGAGCGACACCTAGTGGATGAAGCTTACGGTAACCTCACCTGCCGTATGTTCTGTCCAACGTATTCTATCACCATCTCATCCGCCGCGATGGGCTCCATGGCGAAAAGACCCCACTCGTGAATGCGGCTGCGCCCAAATCTCAGCTTCTTTTTTCGGAACTGCAAGAAGAGAAGGTAAAATAAAGGAGAATATTAAAAAAAAAAAAAAAAGCTTGTACTCCAGCTCAATACTGCAGTACAACATCGCCCCCCTGTGGTCTACACTAAACATTACACGTGACCATTTACCTTGAGCTGGTTGAGTTTCAGTAAGTCACTGTCCATCAGGGAGAAGGAGCCGATGGCGTTGAGGAGACGTCTCTGCTCGGAGCGACGTTCCGAGAGCACCCGGTTTGTTCCCTGAAATAAAACATAGAAAGGATTTAGGATGCGTACGCAGAATTTCGGCGCCCCCCGGAGGCAGACGGTGACCGGCACAGACCTGTGTGTCACTATAAAGCTCCCGTACGGACACAGGGATGACGTCCAGATACTTGTCCTTGTCCTTCCTGCTGATGGCGTAGTAACCCTCGCTCCTGGCGCAGCCCGTCTGGTGCTCCCGCAGGCCGTCCTGACGATTCTTCCGCCGTTTGGGGTCAGCAATATTAGTGAGTGAAACGGTGTTAAGGAAAAACAGCGGCATTCATGAGGCAGATAACACAGAGCGCCCCGTCATTCACCACAATGGAGACATCTACAGCTCTGGTGACCATCACATCAACCAAGTCAGGACCAGAGACAGCGCCCGGCACATCACACCCCAAACCTACCGGGCCTCCTGCAGATCTCAGCTTCTAGAACCCCCAGCACAGGACATGACCGGGTCTCACTGTGTAGGGAAGAGGGGGACAGAGAGGAGTCTATAGGGAAGAGGGGGACAGAGAGGAGTCTGTAGGGAAGTGGGGGACAGAGAGGAGTCTGTAGGGAAGAGGGGGACAGAGAGGAGTCTGTAGGGAAGAGGGGGACAGAGAGGAGTCTGTAGGGAAGTGGGGGACAGAGAGGAGTCTGTAGGGAAGAGGGGGACAGAGAGGAGTCTGTAGGGAAGAGGGGGACAGAGAGGAGTCTGTAGGGAAGAGGGGGACAGAGAGGAGTCTGTAGGGAAGAGGGGGACAGAGAGGAGTCTGTAGGGAAGAGGGGGACAGAGCCGAGTCTGTAGGGAAGAGGGGGACAGAGCCGAGTCTGTAGGGAAGAGGGGGACAGAGAGGAGTCTGTAGGGAAGAGGGGGACAGAGAGGAGTCTATAGGGAAGAGGGGGACAGAGCCGAGTCTGTAGGGAAGAGGGGGACAGAGAGGAGTCTGTAGGGAAGAGGGGGACAGAGAGGAGTCTATAGGGAAGAGGGGGACAGAGAGGAGTCTGTAGGGAAGAGGGGGGACAGAGAGGAGTCTGTAGGGAAGAGGGGGACAGAGACGAGTCTGTAGGGAAGAGGGGGACAGAGAGGAGTCTATAGGGAAGAGGGGGGACAGAGAGGAGTCTATAGGGAAGAGGGGGACAGAGAGGAGTCTGTAGGGAAGAGGGGGACAGAGAGGAGTCTATAGGGAAGAGGGGGGACAGAGAGGAGTCTGTAGGGAAGAGGGGGACAGAGGAGTCTGTAGGGAAGAGGGGGACAGAGAGGAGTCTATAGGGAAGAGGGGGACAGAGAGGAGTCTGTAGGGAAGAGGGGGACAGAGAGGAGTCTATAGGGAAGAGGGGGACAGAGAGGAGTCTGTAGGGAAGAGGGTGACAGAGAGGAGTCTGTAGGGAAGAGGGGGACAGAGAGGAGTCTGTAGGGAAGAGGGGGACAGAGAGGAGTCTGTAGGGAAGAGGGGGACAGAGAGGAGTCTGTAGGGAAGAGGGGGACAGAGAGGAGTCTGTAGGGAAGAGGGGGACAGAGAGGAGTCTGTAGGGAAGAGGGGGACAGAGAGGAGTCTGTAGGGAAGAGGGGGACAGAGAGGAGTCTGTAGGGAAGAGGGGGACAGAGGAGTCTGTAGGGAAGAGGGGGGGACAGAGAGGAGTCTGTAGGGAAGAGGGGGACAGAGAGGAGTCTGTAGGGAAGAGGGGGACAGAGCCGAGTCTGTAGGGAAGAGGGGGACAGAGCCGAGTCTGTAGGGAAGAGGGGGACAGAGCCGAGTCTGTAGGGAAGAGGGGGACAGAGGAGTCTGTAGGGAAGAGGGGGACAGAGAGGAGTCTGTAGGGAAGAGGGGGACAGAGAGGAGTCTGTAGGGAAGAGGGGGACAGAGAGGAGTCTGTAGGGAAGAGGGGGACAGAGCCGAGTCTGTAGGGAAGAGGGGGACAGAGCAGAGTCTGTAGGGAAGAGGGGGACAGAGACGAGTCTGTAGGGAAGAAGGGGACAGAGAGGAGTCTGTAGGGAAGAGGGGGACAGAGCCGAGTCTGTAGGGAAGAGGGGGACAGAGACGAGTCTGTAGGGAAGAAGGGGACAGAGAGGAGTCTGTAGGGAAGAGGGGGACAGAGAGGAGTCTGTAGGGAAGAGGGGGACAGAGAGGAGTCTGTAGGGAAGAGGGGGACAGAGCGGAGTCTGTAGGGAAGAGGGGGACAGAGCGGAGTCTGTAGGGAAGGGGGGAACAGAGAGGAGTCTGTAGGGAAGAGGGGGACAGAGAGGAGTCTGTAGGGAAGAGGGGGACAGAGCGGAGTCTGTAGGGAAGAGGGGGACAGAGACGAGTCTGTAGGGAAGAGGGGGACAGAGAGGAGTCTGTAGGGAAGAGGGGGACAGAGACGAGTCTGTAGGGAAAGGGGGGGGGGGACAGAGAGGAGTCTGTATGGAGAGAGAGGGGGAGTCTAGAGGATAGGGTTTCTGGCAGCAGCTTTCTTTTCTCTCTCATTCACAACACATGCACACATGGCAGAGATGGGTATTCATGTGTGTTGTTTAGTCAAGAGCATAAAGATATGTAGAGAATAGACGAGCGCACTCACCACGTTGGCAGCTTCAATCACGTCAGCTTTATTGTAGACATCCAGGTACAGACAGTACAAGTGCAGGAGGACAAGGAGAAGGAGGTAGACTCGGGCTACGGAACCGTCTCGCGCTGGCTGCGCTTCTTAAGGCCCCTGAGTAGCCCGGGTCTACCTCCTTTCCTTGTCGTCCCCCTGCACTTGTACTGTCTGTACCTGGATGTCTACAATAAAGCGGACGTGATTGAAGCTGCTGACGTGGTGAGTGCGCTCGTCTATTCTCTACATATGTTTATTCCCTGAAGTACCTGCTGCTTATACAAGCTTGCACCACCACCAACCCACAGGACAGACGCACTGCTACTAAGTGTCATACAGGATTATATACACATAATAGACCACTAGCTGCGCCAGGTGTACCCTCTCTTGGTTTCGGTGAGTCAAGAGCATTGCCTGCCCCCTATCTTATGCAGATAATCAGCTTTTAATGTCTATGGGCAGTTCCAACATGTTGTGACTGCTCTGTAGAAGGCCGAGGCCCCTCTAGCAAGGCAGCCACAGATCTCCACCAATGTTATTTACAGACATATGTCACTAGAGATGCTTGGTAAAATTCAGGACAAATCCTGACCATCTGTCCACTATAAGGGCACCCCAACATCATAGAGGGGCTTCTTCACTCCGGGGCACCCTTTATGTGCCAGAGCAGAGGCACAACACACAGTGGTACGTCTATGTGAGTTATACATCTGAATGGTCACATTTCCCCTGCTGCAGTGACAAGTTGTGGCCAGCAGGGGCTTCTCTAGGGACCGGTGTCCAACAGCTGACCCCAGGTGACTTAAAGGGGTAGTCCGGTACTACACATCTTATCCCCTATCCACTGTCGGGGTCTGGCCGCTGGGATCCCCTGCGATCTCGTGCCCGACACCCCAGTAATCTGCATGCACGGAGCGATCTCTGCTCATAGACATGAATGGAGGGGGTGCGATGACTACGGACACTCCAAAGCCTCGCAGAGCTGGCATGTTCAGAACACCAGGATGCCGGGACAGAGATCGCGGGGGTCCCAGCAGTCGGACCCCCCGCGATCAGACATCCCAAGGATAAGGGTTTAGATGTCTATTACCGGAGTTAACCCTTTAGGCAGCAGAAAATCGCCCCATGCTGGAGCCTTTGCTTATAACTTTATCCCCACAACAGCCCATCAGTAAAGGATATTAGTATGAGGAACCCAATGGGTGTCATTCAGCCAGTCCGTGCTGTGATCCTCTTGTAGGAGCCTCTCGTACGTGTCCCTTAAGAAGACCATGTCCTCGGTATCCAGTCCAGTGTTCCATATGTCATAAAGAATGGTCATCTGCTCAAACTCGCTGCGGATCTCGTATTTAGGAGGAGATAAGGGGAAGTATGGACGCCGGTTCCTGTGAGACCTCAGCTCCCGTGTGCACACCCAGGAGTCTTCATCCTCCTCATCCTCCTCCTCAGAGGAGATCTCTCCAGGCTCCGTCACTTCTTTCACTTCTTGCTGTCTCCGTTTTTTACTCCTAGATTCCTCGTAAGCGGCTTTTACAGTCTCCTCAGTTTTCCTTGAAGATGTCATCTGCAAGTCCCCGACATCCAGGACACCCGTGTCACCCTCCAGCCCAGAGAACAGGCCTCCGCCCACACACACCACCTCCTCCGGGGCCTCCAGCACAGGTTGTCCGAGGTCTACATGGAGGAGCTCACTGGGTTTCTCCAAGTCTACAGATATTGCTCGTTGCCTCCTGGGCGGGTTCTTCAGTGCTGCGGGTATAGAAGCGTAGCTGTGCTCCAGTAAGATCTGCCGTATGGGGGCGAAGAGAATCTCCTCTACGTATTCTATCCTCTCCGGCTCACACGGCTCATGTACAGGTGGAACAATCTCCGGTACTGGTGCTAGCGGTGGTTCTGGAATGGGCAAAGCTTTGACCTCCTCTACATTGTCATAGTCGTCATCCACCTCGCCATCTTCTTGCAGAGCCTCCTCCAGTCCCGCGCGGGGTGGATAGGACTTCACAAGACAAGCATGGTCCCAGGGAAGGTTTAATACAGTCAGCTGTTCCGGAGACGACTTCTGAGGGGACGGCTCTTTGGCAGGAGGTGGGGGGATTACAGGCTCTGGTTTTGGGACCTGAGGAGTCTGTGTTGGCTGTACAATGGGAGAAGGATCCTTGGAGGGAAGTAGAGGGGTCTCCTCCAGTGCAGGAGGGGGAGGGAGTTCCTCCTTTGGCTCCTCCTGAATGACTGGTGGGATTTCGGGGATAGTTCTCTCTGGGACCAAATGGTTTGGGGCTTTGCTTTCTACAGGTTCAGGCTCTTCTTCTGGAGTGAGGAGGAAGGAGACAGTCTTGCGCCTTTTCTTGGGAGGAGGAAGAAGCGGCAGTGGAGGAGATGAAGGTGTGCAAGGTTTGGGGGGCGTCACCGGAGGTGGGAGCGGGAGCTGCGGAGGGGGCGGCTCTATACAAGGTTCATCTTTCACTTCCACGGCTGGAGATTTATCTAAGGAAAAAAAGAACAAAAGGAAGAAGATAATCAATGAGAAGAAGTTACAAAAATAAGTAATAGATTAAAAGATGATATTTTAGGACAGACCATGATGGTCACATCCCCTGCGCAATTCAATGTCACCAGTCACCTCCCATAATGTTATATAAATCACCACATACAACGTCCTATCAAAGGAAAGAGAAAGAACAGAGAGAAGAGCCGCAGAGCACATCCCCCCCCACACTGAACTGCAGCAAACTGTGTCCTCACTCTACATATCCTGTACTGATCCTGAGTTATATCCTGTATTATACTCCAGAGCTGTACTCACTATTCTGCTGGTGAGGTCACTGTGTACATACATTACATTACTTATCCTGTACTGATCCTGAGTTATATCCTGTATTATACCCCAGAGCTGTACTCACTATTCTGCTGGTGAGGTCACTGTATACATACATTACTTATCCTGTACTGATCCTGAGTTATATCCTGTATTATACTCCAGAGCTGTACTCACTATTCTGCTGGTGAGGTTACTGTATATATACATTACATTACTTATCCTGTACTGATCCTGAGTTATATCCTGTATTATATTCCAGAGCTGTACTCACTATTCTGCTGGTGAGGTTACTGTATATATACATTACATTACTTATCCTGTACTGATCCTGAGTTATATCCTGTATTATATTCCAGAGCTTTACTCACTATTCTGCTGGGGAGGTCACTGTGTACATACATTACATTACTTATCCTGTACTGATCCTGAGTTATATCCTGTATTATACTCCAGAGCTGTACTCACTATTCTGCTGGTGAGGTCACTGTGTACATACATTACATTACTTATCCTGTACTGATCCTGAGTTATATCCTGTATTATACCCCAGAGCTGTACTCACTATTCTGCTGGTGAGGTCACTGTGTACATACATTACATTACTTATCCTGTACTGATCCTGAGTTATATCCTGTATTATACTCCAGAGCTGTGCTCACTATTCTGCTGGTGAGGTCACTGTGTACATACATTACATTACTTATCCTGTACTGATCCTTAGTTATATCCTGTATTATACCCCAGAGCTGTACTCACTATTCTGCTGGTGGGGTCACTGTGTACATACATTACATTACTTATCCTGTACTGATCCTGAGTTATATCCTGTATTATACCCCAGAGCTGCACTCACTATTCTGCTGGTGAGGTCACTGTGTACATACATTACATTACTTATCCTGTACTGATCCTGAGTTATATCCTGTATTATACCCCAGAGCTGTACTCACTATTCTGCTGGTGAGGTCACTGTGTACATACATTACATTACTTATCCTGTACTGATCCTGAGTTATATCTTGTATTATACCCCAGAGCTGTACTCACTATTCTGCTGGTGAGGTCACTATGTACATACATTACATTACTTATCCTGTACTGATCCTGAGTTATATCCTGTATTATTCTCCAGAGCTGTACTCACTATTCTGCTGGTGAGGTCACTGTGGACATACATTACATTACTTATCCTGTACTGATCCTGAGTTATAGCCTGTATTATACCCCAGAGCTGTACTCACTATTCTGCTGGTGAGGTCACTATGTACATACATTACATTACTTATCCTGTACTGATCCTGAGTTATATCCTGTATTATACTCCAGAGCTGTACTCACTATTCTGCTGGTGAGGTCACTATGTACATACATTACATTACTTATCCTGTACTGATCCTGAGTTATATCTTGTATTATACCCCAGAGCTGTACTCACTATTCTGCTGGTGAGGTCACTATGTACATACATTACATTACTTATCCTGTACTGATCCTGAGTTATATCCTGTATTATACTCCAGAGCTGCACTCACTATTCTGCACCAATACACACAGGACTTACCCGGTGTCTCTTCTTTGTGACTCTTCTCTTCTGAGGGAAGCGGCGGGGGGCTGGGTGGTCTCAGGGGCTCGGTAACCGATGGGGTTAGAGGAGGGTCCTCCTGATCATCTTCATCATCGGAGGACGCCGGTGATGAAGAGGAAGATGATGAAGAGGAGGAGGAAGACGAGGAGGAGCTGCTGCTGTCCGACTCACTGGAGCTGTCGCTGTCATCTGACACAATCTTGTTGGAAAGTTTGGCGAGAGGCGTCTCATCTGAACGGCAGAAAAACAATGGTAAATATGAAGGAGTTTTTGCAAAACTACAACTCCCAGCATGCCCGGACAGCCTTTGGCTATCCGGGCATGCTGGGAGTGGTAGTTTTTCAACAGCTGGAGGCACGATGGTTGGGAAACACTGGCTACCTCCATTTTAATGAACGCTGCCCCTGTACAGTAACCCAACATAAATATACACCCCCGTCCACCTGATCACATGACACGCGCTCTAACCACCTGATCACATGACACGCGCTCTAACCACCTGATCACATGACACGCGCTCTAACCACCTGATCACATGACACGCGCTCTAACCACCTGATCACACGACACGCGCTCTTACCACCTGATCACACGACACGCGCTCTAACCACCTGATCACACGACACGCGCTCTAACCACCTGATCACACGACAGGCGCTCTAACCACCTGGTCACACGACAGGCGCTCTAACCACCTGATCACACGACACGCGCTCTAACCACCTGGTCACACGACAGGCGCTCTAACCACCTGATCACACGACACGCGCTCTAACCACCTGATCACACGACACGCGCTCTAACCACCTGGTCACACGACAGGCGCTCTAACCACCTGATCACACGACACGCGCTCTAACCACCTGGTCACACGACAGGCGCTCTAACCACCTGATCACACGACACGCGCTCTAACCACCTGATCACACGACACGCGCTCTTACCACCTGATCACACGACACGCGCTCTTACCACCTGATCACACGACACGCGCTCTTACCACCTGATCACACGACACGCGCTCTAACCACCTGATCACACGACACGCGCTCTTACCACCTGATCACACGACACGCGCTCTTACCACCTGATCACACGACACGCGCTCTTACCACATGATCACACGACACGCGCTCTAACCACCTGATCACACGACTTGTGCTCTTACCTTCTGAGTCTTCATCCTTGGTGCTGATATCATCATCATCTTCATCATCATCTTCATCGCCATCCTGTAAATAGACACAAAAAGGATCCTGTAATCCACCGGAGGGAACAAATATATAACAGATCCCAGCAGGGGGCAGAGCAGGACGGACTCTGCTATATCAGAGGAGAGAACAGGAGGGACTCTGCTATATCAGAGGAGAGAACAGGACGGACTCTGCTATATCAGAGGAGAGAACAGGACGGACTCTGCTATATCAGAGGAGAGAACAGGACGGACTCTGCTATATCAGAGGAGAGAACAGGACGGACTCTGCTATATCAGAGGAGAGAACAGGACGGACTCTGCTATATCAGAGGAGAGAACAGGACGGACTCTGCTATATCAGAGGAGAGAACAGGACGGACTCTGCTATATCAGAGGAGAGAACAGGACGGACTCTGCTATATCAGAGGAGAGAACAGGACGGACTCTGCTATATCAGAGGAGAGAGCAGGACGGACTCTGCTATATCAGAGGAGAGAACAGGACGGACTCTGCTATATCAGAGGAGAGAACAGGACGGACTCTGCTATATCAGAGGAGAGAACAGGACGGACTCTGCTATATCAGAGGAGAGAACAGGACGGACTCTGCTATATCAGAGGAGAACAGGACGGACTCTGCTATGTCAGAGGAGAGAACAGGACGGACTCTGCTATGTCAGAGGAGAGAACAGGACGGACTCTGCTATATCAGAGGAGAGAACAGGACGGACTCTGCTATGTCAGAGGAGAGAACAGGACGGACTGCTATATCAGAGGAGAGAACAGGACGGACTCTGCTATATCAGAGGAGAGAACAGGACGGACTCTGCTATATCAGAGGAGAGAACAGGACGGACTGCTATATCAGAGGAGAGAACAGGACGGACTCTGCTATATCAGAGGAGAGAACAGGACGGACTCTGCTATATCAGAGGAGAGAACAGGACGGACTCTGCTATATCAGAGGAGAGAACAGGACGGACTCTGCTATATCAGAGGAGAGAACAGGACGGACTCTGCTATATCAGAGGAGAGAACAGGACGGACTCTGCTATGTCAGAGGAGAGAACAGGACGGACTCTGCTATGTCAGAGGAGAGAACAGGACGGACTCTGCTATGTCAGAGGAGAGAACAGGACGGACTCTGCTATATCAGAGGAGAGAACAGGACGGACTCTGCTATATCAGAGGAGAGAACAGGACGGACTCTGCTATATCAGAGGAGAGAGCAGGACGGACTCTGCTATATCAGAGGAGAGAGCAGGACGGACTCTGCTATATCAGAGGAGAGAACAGGACGGACTCTGCTATATCAGAGGAGAGAGCAGGCCGAACTCTGCTATATCAGAGGAGAGAACAGGACGGACTCTGCTATATCAGAGGAGAGAACAGGCCGGACTCTGCTATATCAGAGGAGAGAACAGGACGGACCCTGCTATATCAGAGGAGAGAACAGGCCGGACTCTGCTATATCAGAGGAGAGAACAGGACGGACTCTGCTATATCAGAGGAGAACAGGACGGACTCTGCTATATCAGAGGAGAGAACAGGACGGACTCTGCTATATCAGAGGAGAGAACAGGACGGACTCTGCTATGTCAGAGGAGAGAACAGGACGGACTCTGCTATATCAGAGGAGAACAGGACGGACTCTGCTATATCAGAGGAGAGAACAGGACGGACTCTGCTATATCAGAGGAGAGAACAGGCCGGACTCTGCTATATCAGAGGAGAGAACAGGCCGGACTCTGCTATATCAGAGGAGAGAACAGGCCGGACTCTGCTATATCAGAGGAGAGAACAGGACGGACTCTGCTATATCAGAGGAGAGAGCAGGACGGACTCTGCTATGTCAGAGGAGAGAACAGGCCGGACTCTGCTATGTCAGAGGAGAGAGCAGGACGGACTCTGCTATGTCAGAGGAGAGAACAGGCCGGACTCTGCTATATCAGAGGAGAGAACAGGCCGGACTCTGCTATATCAGAGGAGAGAACAGGCCGGACTCTGCTACATCAGAGGAGAGAACAGGCCGGACTCTGCTACATCAGAGGAGAGAACAGGCCGGACTCTGCTATATCAGAGGATAGAACAGGACGGACTCTGCTATATCAGAGGAGAGAACAGGACGGACTCTGCTATATCAGAGGAGAGAACAGGCCGGACTCTGCTATATCAGAGGAGAGAACAGGACGGACTCTGCTATATCAGAGGAGAACAGGACGGACTCTGCTATATCAGAGGAGAACAGGACGGACTCTGCTATATCAGAGGAGAGAACAGGACGGACTCTGCTATATCAGAGGAGAGAACAGGACGGACTCTGCTATATCAGAGGAGAGAACAGGACGGACTCTGCTATATCAGAGGAGAGAACAGGACGGACTCTGCTATATCAGAGGAGAGAACAGGACGGACTCTGCTATATCAGAGGAGATAACAGGACGGACTCTGCTATGTCAGAGGAGAGAACAGGACGGACTCTGCTATATCAGAGGAGAGAACAGGACGGACTCTGCTATATCAGAGGAGAGAACAGGCCGGACTCTGCTATATCAGAGGAGAGAACAGGCCGGACTCTGCTATATCAGAGGAGAGAACAGGACGGACTCTGCTATATCAGAGGAGAGAACAGGACGGACTCTGCTATATCAGAGGAGAGAACAGGACGGACTCTGCTATATCAGAGGAGAGAACAGGACGGACTCTGCTATATCAGAGGAGAGAACAGGACGGACTCTGCTATATCAGAGGAGAGAACAGGACGGACTCTGCTATGTCAGAGGAGAGAACAGGACGGACTCTGCTATATCAGAGGAGAACAGGACGGACTCTGCTATATCAGAGGAGAGAACAGGACGGACTCTGCTATATCAGAGGAGAGAACAGGACGGACTCTGCTATATCAGAGGAGAGAGCAGGCCGGACTCTGCTACATCAGAGGAGAGAACAGGACGGACTCTGCTATATCAGAGGAGAGAGCAGGACGGACTCTGCTATATCAGAGGAGAGAACAGGACGGACTCTGCTATATCAGAGGAGAGAATACAACCCCCCCCCCCCCCCCCCCCGTGATCAGACATTGCATCCCTTATCCTTTGGAATTAGATCCCGGAATACCCCTTTAAAACTGACATGCTCCCTTTATTCTTTGGGTCAGTACGATTCTAACTATATCAAACTTGGATAATTTAGGTTTCGTTTTATGCTAATAAAAAACATTCTGACCCCTATAAACTTCTCTTATTTTTCTACCTACTGACAAGTAAATTTTTTGTGCCATTTAGGTGCATTTCCTAAATGGTACAATTTTTGCGTAGTTCTGATTTTTTAAATACATTTTAAATTTTTTTAAATAACATTGTCTTTCTGGGATGTGACCAAAAATCATCAACTTTGGCGTATGTGATTTTTTTATTACACTTTTATTTTATTTTTTTGACTCCCCACCCGATCACCCATCCACCCCAGGTGCCTATTACAGGCGGCATTTAATCAGTTAAAATGATGGACATGGAAGCTGATAGCAGCAGGCATGCGCTGGTAGCGGCACAGACCCGAGCCCGTTCCATGCCATACATGTACGTCATAGGCCGGGAATGGGTTAAAGGGATGTTGTCCGGGCCCACAGAATGCTTCTTAAGACCATTCCAGCCCTCTCACCTTATCAGACGCAGACTCCTCAGATTCCTCTTCGCCCTCGCTGTCCAGGGGGAAGGGGATCCTGCGCTTGTGCTTCGGTATGTCTGCCTCCCGCTGTGCGGCCTTCGCTCCGGCTCGTGGATCTGCTGGGGTCTCTTTCTCTCGCTCTGAAAGGAGAAGTTTACAGGGTAACTCAGATAACATAAAAGGGGGTGACTCCGGCAGTGCATGTGGGGGTCCCTGCTGTCCATGACACTTACCATCTTCCTCCTCCTCTGGTGGTGTGGAGGGTCGGGGTCTCTTCTGCTCTCCGTCTTCACTCTCTGACTGCTGCTTCCTCTTAACCTGTAAGAACACAAAGCAGATTAGCAAATAAACAATGAAATGCAGCAACTCACCGCAAAGTGTCCATCAGCATGATAAAGCCGCCATGGATGACCGGGACGGTGCGGGAAGCTCAGAGGCTGCAAACCGGTAAGTTTCGTGCAAGTGCACTTCTTCCGGCCGCTAGGCACGAAACTTACCGGTTGTAGCCTCTGAGCTTCCCGCACCGTCCCGGTCATCCATGGCGGCTTTATCATGCTGTTACACACTTGCTTTACCATTGATCCGCCATTTTTCATGCACTTGTCTCGGGTGTGCTAGTCAGGTGCCTCCATTTTTTATTTTCTTTAGTTATTTGCACAATGCAGGTCACTAAAGATCAAGCTAAAAAGCAATGGAGGACAGGACATCGCAGAGACAAGACCCTCCATCTGCACCAACTCCATAAACTGCACCCAGACCCTTTATAGAACCTTCTGGGTATTAAAGGGGTATTCCAGGGAAAAAAATGGCTCCAGAAAGTTTAAGATTTTTTAATTATAAGTAATTTACAAATCTGTTTATCCTTCCAATAATTATCAGCTGCTGAAGTTGAGTTGATGTTTTCTGTCTCACAACAGTGCTCTCTGCTGACATCTCTGCTTGTCTCAGGAACTGCACAGAGTAGAAGAGGTTTTCTATGGGGGATTTGCTTCTACTCTGGAGTCCTGAGACAGGTGTCATCAGAGAGCACTTAGACAGAAAAGAACAACTCAACTTCAGAAGCTCATAAGTACTGAAAGGATTAAGATTTTTTGATAGAAGTAATTTACAAATCTGTTTAACTTTCTGGAGCCAGTTGATATATAAAAAAAAGTTTTCCTGGAATACCCCTTTAACCCCTTAAGGACTCAGCCCATTTTAGTTTTTTTCCTCCTCCCCTTCAAAAAATCATAACTCTTTTATATTTTCATCCACAGACTAGTATGAGGGCTTGTTTTTTGCGCGACCAGTTGTCCGTTGTAACGCCATCACTCACTTTACCATAAAATGTATGGCGCAACCAAAAAAATACTATTTGTGTGGGGAAATTAAAAAGAAAACCGCAATTTTGCTAATTTTGGAAGGTTTTGTTTTCACGCCGTACAATTTATGGTAAAAATGACGTGTGTTCTTTATTCTGAGGGTCAATACGATTAAAATGATACCCATGATAACATACTTTTCTATTACTGTTGCGATTAAAAAAAATAGCAAACTTTTTAACCAAATTAGTACGTTTAAAATCCCCCTATTTTGAAGACCTATAATTTTTTCATTTTTCCGTATAAGCGGCGGTATGAGGGCTCATTTTTTGTGTGTTGTGATCTGTACTTTTTATTAATACCATATTTGCTTATACAAAACTTTTATTACATTTTTTATAAATTTTTTGGGGAACAAAATGTTATAAAAAAAGCAGCTATTTTGGACTTTTTTTTTTTACGTTCACGCCATTCAACGTACGGGATCATTTACATTTTATTTTAATAATACGGATATTTACGCACGCGGCGATACCAAATATGTATATAAAATAATTTTTTTTACACTTGTTGGGGGTAAAATAGGAAAAATGGGACAATTTACGTTTTTATTGGGGGAGGGTTTTTTTCACATTTTTTTTAACTTAATTTTTTTTACTTTTTTTACTTTTATTTTTACACTCTTATAGTCCCCATAGGGGACTATTTATAGCAATCACTCGATTGCTAATTCTGTTCAGTGCTATGTATAGGACACAGCACTGATCAGAGTTATCGGCCATCTTCTGCTCTGGTCTGTGGGAAGGCAGCGGAGGCAGGTGAGGGGATCTCCCTCTGCCGTGCAGGATGATCGGATTGCCGCGGGCAGCGCTGCGGGCGATCCGATCATCCTGTTAAGTGATAGCGATGCTGCAGATGCCGTGATCTGTATTTATCACGGCATCTGAGGGGTTAATGGCGGACATCTGCGGGATCGCGGGTGTCCGCCATTACCGGCGGGTCCCTGGCTGCGATCCACAGCCGGGACCTGCCGCGCATGTTTCGGGCATCGCTCCGATGCCCGCGGCTATGCTCAGGACGTAAATGTACGTCCTGGTGCGTTAAGTATCACGTTACCAGGACGTACATTTACTTCCTGCGTCGTTAAGGGGTTAAAGGGGTACTCCGGCGCTTAGACATCTTATCCCCTATCCAAAGGATAGGGGATAAGATGCCTGATCGCGGGGGTCCCGTCACTGCGAACCCCCGTGATCTTGCACGCCGCACACCGTTAAAATCAGTCGTCAGAGTGTGTTCGCTCCGGGTCTGATTACTGCCGATCACGGGGCCGGAACGTTGTGACGTCAAGGCTCCGCCCCCTCAATGTAAGCCTATGGGAGTGGGCGTGTCATCACACGGGGCGGAGCCTTTACATCACAACGCTCCAGCCCCGTGATTGGCAGCAATCAGATCCGGAGCGAACACGCTCCGAGGACTGATTTTAACGGGGTGCAAGATCACGGGGGTCCCCAGCGGCGGGACTCCCGCGATCAGGCATCCTATCCCCAATCCTTTGGATAGGGGATAAGTTGTCAGCACGGTAGTACCCCTTTAAAGGGTGTCAATCACCAAAAGATAGTGGGATCGGTGCCACCTTCTCTACAAAATGGAAACACAGATCTGCACGCTAAATGGACCGGAACGAATACAGCGTCACAACATATCGGCCTCTTACCTTGAAGGAAGGAAGTCGCAGCGCCTCCCGGAGACCAGACCCAAAACCAAAGCCTTCGGCCCCCCCGCTCTTGGCCCAGTCCACCAAGGACACAAGGCCAGGCTCCTTGGGACGGGTCTTCTCCTTTTCTTCTTCCCGGGGGGCTGGTTTGGGCACATTCTGAAACGGCTGCAGAAAGAAGAAGAGTCAGTAACCCGGATCCTGACGTCGCCCCCTAGAGGTCCTCCATCGCCTCTTACCTTAGCCTTTTCTTCCTTGCGTTCCCACCACTCGTCGAAGGCTCTGAAGGCCACGTTCTCCACCATTTTCCTGTTCAGGTCTCTTTGCATGGTGCTCTTCATCTCCTGGATTAGAGAGGACAGGACGCTCATGACTGTGGCGGCATGAGGATCCACTTCTTGTACCCAGCCCATGGGCCGGGGATCCTGACCCAAAGTTCGATTTGTCCTGGCGCCGAGGTCCCTCATTGGTAACAAGGGATGTGGTTCTTGGGACGGGAAGTGGGAATAGGCCGCCCCAAACACCGCCTCGGCCATGAGTGGGGGTGGGTGCGGCTGACGATGTCTGTGCGATAACAGATGAGGGAGCAGGGGTGGGGGGGTAAGGGTCCTCAAACGGCTGCCCCTTATCCTGCCTGCTCTGCTGCAGACGGCTCAGCATCTGGGTCTGCATCTGGAAAGACATGGACGTGCCCCCCCACTGGTTACCCAGTCTGGTCACCAGCTCCATGGAGTTCACAAAGTCATAGATATGGGGAGCCGATACGGTAGAGGAGGATGAAGGGTCTAGTTGGGAAGGGGAGGCTGGGCGGGCCCCAAGTTCTCCAATTCGGCCTCTAGCTGCTGTGGAGGCCATGATTGGATATGCATTGGGTCCTTGATGGTGCGGGTGAGGCTGCATTGATAGAAGAGCTGTGGGTATAGTCTGAGTGGGGTAAGTGCCCCCAGGACCTGCCATGTGGGGCAGGAGGGGGTAAGGTGGACCCGGTGCTCCAGGCATCTCAATGGCAATTTCTTCATCTGAGATTTCCATGTCCTCTCCAGAAGACAGCTGAGGAGACAGGGAGAAAACAATTAGAAGCAGAAACCATGGCAAGAGCGCGCCATTACCAGCGGGGGCGCTACACGTAACAAATCACACAGACACCAATATAAAGGCCAAACCACAGCTCTGTGACTAGAGGAGAGGACACCATGTGACTCCGGGGAAGAGCTCTCATGTACGAGACAACCATAATTTAAAAACAAATGTTTTCCAGCAGGGTACCCCCTTAATCCTTTGCTGGGGTGCTGCGCACCCCAGCAAAGGATTAAGGGGGGTACTCCGCTGGAAAACATTTTTTTTTTTTTAAATCAACTGGTCCCAGAAACTTAAAAACAGATTTGTAAATTACTTTTATTAATAAATATTAACCCTTCCAGTACTTAGCTGCTGTATGCTGCACAGGAAGTTGTGTAGATCTTTCCAGTCTGACCCCAGTGCTCTCTGCCGACACCTCTGTCCATGTCAGGAACTGTCCGGAGCAGGATAGGTTTGCTATGGGGGATTTATTCCTGATCTGGACAGTTCCTGGCATGGACAGAGGTGTTAGCAGAGAGCACTGTGGTCAGACTGGAAAGATCTACACAACTTCCTGTGGAGCATACAGCAGCTGATAAGTACTGGAAGGATTAAGATTTTTTTAATAGAAGTAAATTTACAAATCTAACTTTCTGTCACCAGTTGATTAAAAAAAAAAAAAAAGTTTTCCAGTGGAGTACCCCTTTAAGGGGGGTCAGCACCGATGCACGCTCCATGACAGTGAACATGCAGCACATGGAACCAACCTTCTTCTATAACCCGGGGCAAGTGGGCAATGTCTGCAGCAAGAGTAGGTTCAGGGGACTAGATGAGTGCAACAAGGGTCTTCACTAAGGTGTTTTAGCCTCCAGTCACCTCCAGAGCTGCACTCGCTATTCTGCTGTTACATCAGGTCTTATCCTCCAGAGCTGCACTCGCTATTCTGCTGTTACATCAGGCCTTATTCTCCAGAGCTGCACTCGCTATTCTGCTGTTACATCAGGTCTAATCCTACAGAGCTGCACTCGCTATTCTGCTGTTACATCAGGTCTTATCCTCCAGAGCTGCACTCGCTATTCTGCTGTTAAATCAGGTCTTATCCTCCAGAGCTGCACTCGCTATTCTGCTGTTACATCAGGTCTTATCCTCCAGAGCTGCACTCGCTATTCTGCTGTTACATCATGTCTTATCCTCCAGAGCTGCACTCGCTATTCTGCTGTTACATCAGGTCTTATCCTCCAGAGCTGCACTCGCTATTCTGCTGTTACATCAGGTCTTATCCTCCAGAGCTGCACTCGCTATTCTGCTGTTACATCAGGTCTTATCCTCCAGAGCTGCACTCACTATTCTGCTGTTACATCAGGTCTTATCCTCCAGAGCTGCACTCGCTATTCTGCTGTTACATCAGGTCTTATCCTCCAGAGCTGCACTCGCTATTCTGCTGTTACATCAGGTCTTATCCTCCAGAGCTGCACTCGCTATTCTGCTGTTACATCAGGTCTAATCCTCCAGAGCTGCACTCGCTATTCTGCTGTTACATCAGGTCTTATCCTCCAAAGCTGCACTCGCTATTCTGCTGTTACATCAGGTCTTATCCTACAGAGCTGCACTCGCTATTCTGCTGTTACATCAGGTCTTATCCTCCAGAGCTGCACTCGCTATTCTGCTGTTACATCAGGTCTTATCCTCCAGAGCTGCACTCGCTATTCTGCTGTTAGATCAGGTCTAATCCTACAGAGCTGCACTCGCTATTCTGCTGTTACATCAGGTCTTATCCTCCAGAGCTGCACTCGCTAATCTGCTGTTACATCAGGTCTTATCCTCCAGAGCTACACTCGCTATTCTGCTGTTACATCAGGTCTTATCCTCCAGAGCTGCACTCGCTATTCTGCTGTTACATCAGGTCTTATCCTCCCGTCACTTCTATCAGTCCCTGGGAAAATTGTCGGACAACTACCACAGGGTCTTGTGATGCATCTTTCCCGGAGTTCTGAACGGCAGATGGTCCCTTATTACTCCAGGACACCCCAGGTCCTCCCCCTGTATAACACTTAGGTGCCCGAGAGTCTACAGGATCCGTCAGTGTCCGAACTTTCACCAGGAACATACGAAACAGAAGGAGCAGCAGAACAAGGCGACAGGCGGAGACGACTAATGTTTATTCCATGACTGCCCCTTGGGTCGTGTTCACACACAACACATTTATGAAAAAGGCTTCAATAAAGCAAAAATCATCAATTTATTATTATTATCCGGCATAAAACCAAAAAACTGTACAGCGGCCATGATGGAGTTCCGTGTCTATTCCAGGAACGTCTGCTCTGGAGGAAGAGACTGTCTTCTACCCGAACACTCGTGCAGTATTTTCTCGTCTCCCAATCAGCACTGCGCCCTCTAGTGGCTGCTGGTAAATCACCCCGTATACCAGTGGTCTCAAACTGTGGCCCTCCAGATGTTGCAAAACTACAACTCCCAGCAGGCCCGGACAGTGAAATACCTGTCTACCTCCTCCAGAGGAACTACAATGATCAGGAAAGGTAAATCAAGGCTTCCCTTTTGCAAAACTTCAACTCCCAGCATGCCCGGACAGCCGTTGGCTGTCCGGGCATGCTGGGAGTTGAAATTTTGCAAAAAGGAAGCCTTGATTTACCTTTCCTGACAGGGTGGATCTTCTGGAGGAGGCAGACAGGTGTTTGGCTGTCCGAGCATGCTGGGAGTTGTAGTTTTGCAACATCTGGAGGGCCACAGTTTGAGACCACTGCCTTAAGCCATCACAGGAAGCAATATATATTATTATAAAGACATTGCGGATACTAACCATGGGCGATAACTGAGGGGACGGAGGTGGTCGCTGACCAATGTCTGAACAAGTGTAGATAAGGGGAGAGGGTGGGAATATATTCTATTGCATTTAACCCCTTAAAAGGGGCACTCCGCTGGAAAAACTTACATTTAAAAAAAAAAAATTTTTTTTTTTTAAATCAACTGGTGCCAGAAAGTTAAACAGATTTGTAAATTACTTCTATTAAAAAAAAATCTTTATCCTTCCAGCACTTTTTAGCAGCTGTATGCTACAGAGGAAATTCTTTTCTTTTTGAATTTCCTTTTTGTCTTGTCCACAGTGCTCTCTGCTGACACCTGATGTCTTTGTCTGGAACTGTTCCAGAGCAGCATAGGCTTGCTATGGGGATTTTCTCCTGCTCTGGACAGTTCCTGATACGGACATCAGGTGTCAGCAGAGAGCACTGTGGACAAGACAAAAAGGAAATTCAAAAAGAAAATAATTTCCTCTGTAGCATACAGCTGCTGATAAGTACTGGAAGGATTAAGATTTTTTAATAGAAGTCATTTACAAATCTGTTTAACTTTCTGGCACCAGTGGATTTAAAAAATAAAAATAAATAAAGTTCTCCAGCGGAGTACCCCTTTAATAGAAAGACATTGCAGATACTAACCATGGGCAATAACAGAGGATGGAGGAGGTCGCTGACCAATGTCTGAACAAGTGTAGAGATGGGGAGGGGGGGGGGGGGCATATATTCTATTGCATTTAACCCCTTAAGGATAAGTTTTTGGGGGTTTTTGGGCATTTTTTTCCTCCTAATAGCCATAACACTTTCAATTGTCCTCCTACAGACGACACCCAAATTTATTTAACCACTTTAAAAAAATAAATGAAAAATTAAATTTTTTATAAACAATTAGTATGCGTCACCCCTTAACGACCTGCGCGCATATATATATATATATATATATATATATATATATATATATATATAATTTTTTAAATTTATTTATATGGTCTATAGGTCTATAAAGCAAGCTCAGGAGCTTCTGGTGCAGGCTGTTAATGTCGGCCATTTACCCTTTTGATGCCGCGATCAAAGTTGAACGCAGCATTTAAAATGAAGAAATGACACAGGTTACACTCCTGGCAGCTCAGCGAGGGCGATAGGAATCATTGCGGGGAAATTTCGATGTCCAGATCAGCTGAGAGGACGGCGGGAAGACCCTTATCTGCTTCCTCGCCGTCCGATCGGTTCTCCAAGGCTCCAGTCAGCCTCAGCAGGCTGGAGCAATGGAGCACAGATAGCACTGATCAATGCTATGCAAGTAAAGAAACATAGTTAATAAAATGTCATTTAACCCCTTCCCTAATAAAAGTTTGAATCACCCAACTTTTTCCCTTAAAAAAAAAAAAAAATGTTAAAATATAATGTGTGTGTGTATATATATAAAAATAAAATTTTATAATAATAATAATAGGCAAAACAAAAATAAAACATATGTGGTATTGCCGCACGTGTAAATGCCCAAACTCTAAAAATATAACCTTAATTAAACCGCATGGCCAATGGCGTATCCGTAAAGAAAAAAAATATCAAAGACCAGAATTGCGTATTTTCGGTCATTTGGTATTCCATAAAAAAAATAAAATAAAAAAAAAATGATCAAAAAGTCTCATCGAAACAAAAATGGTACCGATAAAAATTACAGATCATGGCGCAAAAAATGAGCCCTCATAGCCCCGTATACGGGAAAATAAATTCATTTTTACTGAAAAGTGCGCTGCGTAGAATCGGAAGCCCCCGAAAATTACAAAATGGCAGATTATTATTTTTTTTTTTCTCTACAAATAAATTTATTTTTGGTTTCACCATAGAAGTGAAATGATTGATGTTATTACAAAGTACAATTAGTGGCCCAAAAAACACAAGCCTCATACGGGTCTGTAGGTGGAAAATTGAAAGTTATGATTGTTTAGAAGTGGAGGAGGAAAAAATGAAAAAGTGCAAAAATGAAAAACTGAGTCATTAATGGGTTAAATGACCCTCTTCTGACCCCCAAAACGTATTTTTTCTGTGTACGGGGCTGTATAAGGGCTCATTTTTTTGCTCCGTGATCTGTAGTTTTTATCAGCTGAGAAGGGGGGGGGGGGTTTCACATTTATTAACTATTTATTCTACATTTTATTTACTATTTTTTCTATTACATGCGATTTTTAGATTGTTTACACAATAAAAAAAAGGGGTACTCCGGCCCCAAGACATCTAAGATAAGGGATAAGATGTCTGCCACTGGGGACCCCCGCAATCTAGCATGCAGCCCCCACCTGTAAGCACTGCAGGGAGCGCTGGAGGCTTTTTGGATTGGGGATAAGATGTCTTGGGGCCGGAGTACCCCTTTACCTATGATATGCCATAGAACAGCATTGATCAGTGTTATGGGCACTCTATTACTACAGCGTGCAGTACAGAGCGCTGATCAGACAGGATGGAGACAGGTAGGAAACCTCTGACCCCCGTCCTACCCTTTGGATAGGGGATAAGATGTCTAGCGGCAGAGTACCCCTTTAAAAGTTTGAAATCTCAAGAATGAATCTGTTTAACTTTCTGGCACCAGTTGAAAACTATTTTTCCTTTGGAGTTCTCCTTTAAAGGGGTATTCCCATCTACCCTGGTTATCCCCTATACATAGGAAAAGGGTATAACAAGCGGATCGTCCGGAATTCAGACAAGCCTGAGAACAGGGACATAACGCGCAGACACCGCGCCATTTATTTTTATTGGGCCGTAGAACATTTTCGAAGGTCGAACTCCGAAACATTCAGTGGCCACATAAAGAATGAATGGAGCGGTGGTCGCACATTATGTTCACATTCATGGGATCAGCGGTGGGGGGGGGGTCCCACCGATCAGCAGGTCATCCCCTATACTATGGATACAGAATAACAATCTGGGATGTGACTGCCGTCGGAGCATCCGCAGCATATTTCATGCTGCGGATGCTGGTTGTGACCCTAGACTTCCTATGGATAGGGGATAAGATGTCTGATCGCGGGGGTCCCGCCGCTGGAGCCCCTGCGATCGCCCTGCTGCACCCGGCATTTGTTTAGAGCGTCGGGTTCAGCACCGGAGGCTTGTGACATCACGGACACACCCCGCTCGTGATGTCACAGCCACGCCCCCTCAATACAAGTCTATAGGAGGGGGCATGACATCACGGACACACCCCGCGCAGGACATCACAGCCACGCCCCCTCAATGCAAGTCTATAGGAGGGGGCATGACATCATGAACACACCCCGCGAGTGACGTCACAGCCACGCCCCCTCAATGCAAGTCTATAGGAGGAGGCATGATGACCCAGACACTTTCATTGAGGGGGCGTGGCTGTGACATCATGAGGCCCCGCCCCGCATCGCCAGTCATCCGGCACGGAGCGAAGTTCTGGGGATCGCGGGGGATCCGTGCCGGATGACAGGTGATGTGGGGCGGAGGCTTGTGATGTCACGGCCACGCCCCTCAATGCAAGTATATGGGAGGGGGCGTGACGGCCATCATTCCCCCTCCCATAGACTTGCATTGAGGGGGGTGTGGCTGTGACATCACGAGCTTCCGGCACTGCAACCGACGCCGTTGGCTGTCCGGGCATGCTGGGAGTTGTAGTTTTTGCAACAGCTGGAGGCACACTGGTTGGGAAACACTGGTGTTTAGAGCGCCGGGTGCAGCAGGTAGATTGCGAGGGTTCCCGACAACAAACACCCTACAGTAGAGGGCGCTCTGAACGGGAGAGTTCAGCACCTGAGAGCAGAATTGTGAATGCAGCTCTGGATGTGACTGGAGTATAAATTCAGGAAGGTGAAGCCTTGGACATAGGGCTGGGGGGCTGCAGACCCCTGTGCATTGTATTATGATCCAGAGATGGATCCTGTATGGATTCCAGGGATCTGTGTGTCACATGATAACCGGTCACAAGCTGCGTCTCCTCCACTTAAACATGGCGACATGACACATTTCAGGCAGGAAGATTTAATTTAAACAGAAATAAGGACAAGAACAATGGCGGTCAGAGGGGATCCCTAGGGAATGGCGTCCTGTGGTCACCTGTCTCACAGGGACAAAAATACAACAGGAAGAGTCCGTCCTGGCGGCTGCAGACGTCGCGGCCCCCGGCACGCAGCGGTCCAGTGGAGTCTCTGCCAGTGATTGGTCAGTACGTGCGATCCCAGTAGCCGTCCGTGAATGTGAAGGCGTGACGGCTGCGTGGGCGCAAGAGGCCGGGGCAGCACTTCAGTGAGACAGCAAAATAAGGAGGAGGTTATTACAGCGCCATTTTATAAGTGACCACCAGAATACATGACGAAGGGGACACGACAGAGGACAAGAGAGCCGAGCCCAGGAGGACAGAGTACAGATGAGGAGGGCAGAGGACAACAGAGCCGAGCCCAGGAGGACAGAGGACAACAGAGCCGAGGACAGAGGACAACAGAGTACAGATGAGGAGGGCAGAAGAGAACAGAGCTGAGCCCAGGAGAGAAGAGGATGACAGGGCACAGCACAGGGAGGGCAGAGGAGACGAGGAATCAGGGAGAACAGAGGAGGGCAGAGCTGAGCCTGGAAGAGAAGAGGACAGTGGAGAACCCAGGAAAGGAGCAGAACCAAACCCAGGAGAGAAAAGAAGGACAGTTGAGGAGAGAAGAGGTGGTGGTGGTGGTGGTGGTGGGGGGGGGGGGGGGGGGGGGGGGGGACGGACCGAGCCGAGGAAAGAAGAGAGAAGGGCCGGAGGGCAGAGCCGAGGAGAGAAGGGCCGAGGGCAGAGCCGAGGAGAGAAGGGCCGAGGGCAGAGCCGAGGAGAGAAGGGCCGAGGGCAGAGCCGAGGAGAGAAGGGCCGAGGGCAGAGCCGAGGAGAGAAGGGCCGGAGGGGACAGAGCCGAGGAGAGAAGGGCCGGAGGGGACAGAGCCGAGGAGAGAAGGGCCGGAGGGGACAGAGCTGAGGAGAGAAGGGCCGGAGGGGACAGAGCCGAGGAGAGAAGGGCCGGAGGGGACAGAGCCGAGGAGAGAAGGGCCGGAGGGGACAGAGCTGAGGAGAGAAGGGCCGGAGGGGAGAGCTGAGGAGAGAAGGGCCGGAGGGGAGAGCTGAGGAGAGAAGGGCCGGAGGACAGAGCTGAGGAGAGAAGGGCCGGAGGGGACAGAGCTGAGGAGAGAAGGGCCGGAGGGCAGAGCTGAGGAGAGAAGGGCCGGAGGGCAGAGCTGAGGAGAGAAGGGCCGGAGGGCAGAGCTGAGGAGAGAAGGGCCGGAGGGCAGAGCTGAGGAGAGAAGGGCCGAGGACAGAGCTGAGGAGAGAAGGGCCGGAGGGCAGAGCTGAGGAGAGAAGGGCCGGAGGGCAGAGCTGAGGAGAGAAGGGCCGGAGGGCAGAGCTGAGGAGAGAAGGGCCGGAGGGCAGAGCTGAGGAGAGAAGGGCCGGAGGGCAGAGCTGAGGAGAGAAGGGCCGAGGACAGAGCTGAGGAGAGAAGGGCTGGAGGGCAGAGCTGAGGAGAGAAGGGCCGGAGGGCAGAGCTGAGGAGAGAAGGGCCGGAGGGCAGAGCTGAGGAGAGAAGGGCTGGAGGGCAGAGCTGAGGAGAGAAGGGCCGGAGGGCAGAGCTGAGGAGAGAAGGGCCGGAGGGCAGAGCTGAGGAGAGAAGGGCTGGAGGGCAGAGCTGAGGAGAGAAGGGCCGGAGGGCAGAGCTGAGGAGAGAAGGGCTGGAGGGCAGAGCTGAGGAGAGAAGGGCCGAGGACAGAGCTGAGGAGAGAAGGGCTGGAGGGCAGAGCTGAGGAGAGAAGGGCTGGAGGGCAGAGCTGAGGAGAGAAGGGCCGAGGACAGAGCTGAGGAGAGAAGGGCCGAGGGCAGAGCTGAGGAGAGAAGGGCCGGAGGGCAGAGCTGAGGAGAGAAGGGCCGGAGGGCAGAGCTGAGGAGAGAAGGGCTGGAGGGCAGAGCACGACACAACAGACCACATCTCAGAGAGACCTAAATGTACTATACACAGCTGATCCCATCACACTGCAGTGTAAAGAAGGTAGAATCCATAGCACGGCCTGTATGTAAACATGTGATCTATATACTAAACATAAACAATATATATGAGATGGTGAATACAGCAAACAATTACAGCAGGGTGTAACCATGACAACCAAAACCTCTATTCTTTACACTGCAGGCTGCACTTAGAACAGCACAAAAAACAGCTCAAAAATAATTCTATAACATTTATAACGTTCATTTCATCTGCAGAGTTATGTGAATCGCGGACATCACGCGTCTCATGAATTTCTAGCGCCATCAGGTCTTTGTTCACATTTAGCACAAGGTTTGGGGAGAAAAGCTCCTGGTGTATATGAACCAAATATATTCTGAGGGCCCAGTCACATGACCGAAGAAAACACGTCGCCCCCTCGGCCTTCATGAGGCCGGTACATGTCAGTATAGCACAGTACAAGCTTCTATTCCATAGACCAGTGCGGCCCCATTCACACTACAGGTATCATATTGTAATAAAAAAAAAAAAACCTCTGTTATTACTCCTGGCAAAAAGTCCTGAAAACGGCCAGAAAAAAAAATCCCATTCATGTCAATGAGAATTTTTGACCATCCCTTTGCATCAGTCATGTCCGTTTTTACTAATGTCCCTTATTTTTGCCGGCACAAAAGACGCTGCATGCACCAATTTCTGGTCCGGCAAAAAAAAAAAAGGTGAAAAACCGGACGTTAAAATTTAACATACAAGTCTACGGGAACCGGATGTAAAAAAAAATTATAAATAAAAAAAAAATTTAAAAACACATCCGTTATTGTCAGGTATTTTTTACATCTTTTTTTGTACTGAGCATGCTCAGTACAGCTTTACAAAAAAAAAAAAAATAAAGTCAAAAACCTGATTTAAAAAAAATTAAAATGTAACTGGTAATAACTGATAACAGATTAACAACAGCAGGTTTTTAAAGAAAAATAATAATTTAAAATAAAGGATGATGGTTTTTTAACTTTCTGGAGCCAGTTGAATTGAAATATAAATATATATATATATATATATATATACGCATATATATATATACGCATATATACGCATATATATATACGCATATATACGCATATATATATACGCATATATACGCATATATATATACACATATATATATACGCATATATACACATATATATATATACGCATATATACACATATATATATATACGCATATATACACATATATATATATACGCATATATACACATATATATATATACGCATATATACACATATATATATACGCATATATACACATATATATATATGCATATATACACATATATATATATGCATATATACACATATATATATATATATGCATATATACACATATATATATATATGCATATATACACATATATATATATATGCATATATACACATATATATATATATGCATATATACACATATATATATATATGCATATATACACATATATATATATATGCATATATACACATATATATATATATATATATATATATATATATATATATATATATACACACACACACACATATATATATACACATATACATATATATATGAAAAATGCATATATCTCTATAATTCGCTCCTATCTATCCAACTTTTCCAGATCTGGTTAAAGGGGTATTCCAGGAGGAGGAATATAAATAAAATAATAATTAATAATAATTATTTTTTTAAATTATAATTATTATTAATTATAATTAACTATTAATTAATTATTATTATTTTATTTATATTCCTCCTCCTGGAATACCCCTTTAACCAGATCTGGAAAAGTTGGATAGATAGGAGCTAATTATAGAGATATATGCATTTTTCTTTCCCTTTTTATGTATTTATGTCTTTTTCTTCTCCATCTGAGGCACAATGGGTGGTAGGTGAGAAGAAAAGGGGAAAATAAATCAAACGAAAATATTGTATTGTTATGTGGTACAGAGTATTGGATAATGTTTATGATGGAATCATGAAGTAAATTAGTATAAGCTCTACGAGGCCCCTTTCACCTACAGGTATCATCCTGCCTTTTTACTGCCATTATTTTACAATGAATAAAAAAATAAAAAAAAATTAAAAATTAAAATAAAAAAACAAACACAGATGCAATAACAGGTGATAACTGACGACCATCATCCATTATTTTTAATGGTTTTATTTTCTTAAAAAACCTGATGTTCAGTTATCATCCGTTATTACCAGTTACATCCATTTTTTTTTTTATATATTTATTTTATTAGCAGGTTTTTAACCTTTTTTGTAAAGCTGTACTGCGCATGCTCAGTACAAAAAAACGGATGTTAAATAACCTGACGATAACGGATTTTTTTTATTTTTTTTTTTTAAACTATTGTTGATTTTTGCAAATTTTAACATCCGGTTTTTCACCCTTTTTTTTTGCCAGACCAAAAATTAGTGCATGCACCGTCGTTTGTGTCGGCAAAAATAACCTACATTAGTAAAAACAGACGTAACTGATGCAAAAGGATGGTCAAAAAAAATCCCATTAACATGAATGGGATCTTTTGACGGACAATTCAGGACTTTTGCCAGGAGTAATAACGGAGGTTTTTTTTTTACAGGATGATTGATACCTGTAGTGTGAGGCCTAATGGAAAAAAAATAATAAATAAATATTTAATCAACATCTGTCCAATGTAGAGGCCTGGGATATTCTAGAGGGATATCAGAACATGCGTCCTACTGAAATGTGCGCGGGGGGACGGACATGTGTAGTGATGGGGTCTGACCACCCCGGGGAGATCTACAGGAGTGTAAAAGGAGCAAGAATCCTCATCATCCACCACAGGGGCTCAGGACACAACCCCTGAATGAGGAGGACAAGGGGCCCTGCAGCCAATATCCCGGGGCCACATGTTCACGGAGCAGAGAGAAGGGGATTGTTCAGTGATCTGCACCTCCCACTCTCTGTAGACCACACCCACTTGACTTAGTGGCCACACCCACTTTCGGTCCCATTTCAGTATAGAACAAGAAATGTAATTTTTTTGCGCACATTTGCTACATTTCAAGGCAGTTTAAAGAAGTATTCTGTTTTTTTTTTTTTTTAAATTTTTTTTTTTTAACCCTATGTCCCCAGCTGCCAAACGAATTAAAACACACTTTAACTCGCCTTCCTACGTTCCCCCTTTGCGCTGATATCAATGTTCCGTTCTCCGTTCCTCGACTTCTTCCACTTCCTGTAAATCCAAGAGTCACATGACGCTCAGCTTATCACTGGCCACAAAGGTGGGGGGGGGGGGGGGGGGGGCACTGCTGCGGCCGGTGATACGCTGAGCATCACGTGACTCTTCGACTTACAGGAAGCGGAAGAAGTCGGAGAGCGGGACATTGACGAGTTAAAGTGTGTTTTGTTTGGCAGCTCGTAGACAGAAGGTTAAAAAGAAATAAAAATAAACGCACTGGAGTACTCCTTTAAAGCGTCACTGTTGTTACATTTGTATCTGCCAATGTCTTGGATATCTGCAGACCTTAAAAAAAAAAAAATTCATTAAAATTCCCCTTCCCTCCGCTCGCTGAGGCGTCTTCATTGTCCTCTCTTTTATCCAGAGTGCTGCAGGACCTGCCATACAATGATGTAATGTGCGGCAGGTCCTCCATAACTCCAGATAATGGAGGGAAGAAGAACGTCCTGCATCACTAACAAAGGATGCTGAGGCCTTAGTGCGGAAGTGGAGGAAAGGGAAGAGGGATTTTTATTGTTTTCTTTGTTTTGGAGGAGACTTATTGGGAGCATCTACCCAACATGAGGTTACCTACCTGACTGCTGGGAGCTTCTATCTGAAAAGGGGAGGGGGGTCCCCATCTACTAGGGGCTTCTACCAAAAAAAAAAATATATATAAAAAAAAAAAAAGGAAGGTTCCCTATCTACTGGGGGCTTTGACTAAATAGGGGGGATTCCCTATAAGATGTCTGATCGTAGGGTGGCCACTGGTGACCCCCGCGATCTCCCTCCTGCACCCGGCGTTCGTTTAGAGCGTCGGGTGCAGCGCCAGAGGCTTGTGACGTCAAGGCCGCAACCCCTCAATGCAAGTCTATGGGAGGGGGCGTGACGAACATCACGCCTCCTCCCATAGACTTGCATTTAGGGGGTACGGCTGTGATGTCACAAGCGGGGTGTGACCGTGATGTCATGAGCCTCCGCCCCACATCGCTAGTCACCCGGCACGGAGAGGCAGGACCCCCGCTGTCAGACATCTTATCCCCTATCCTTAGGGAATGAGATGTCTAGGGGCGGAGTACCCCTTTAAAGTTATGTTCCCACGTTTTATATATGCAGAAGCTTTTAAGCTGTTAAGTCCATAATAAAATGTGCCGCATATATATCGTACGTGTGAACATACCCCTAACCCAAAAATCACACTGTACATGTATCCCCCATTGTGAATAGAAGGAAAAACTAATTTCCAAGTTCTCTGCTTAGTGTCAGTGAACGAGAAAACCTGGACGGACCTAACAAACGTCTCACACAGCTGAGGGTTTGCTACAATTGTATGCAGTGTAAACAATTCCTTGTGAGGTAAGAAAAGCCTGGACATCACACTGAGACACTGCAACAAACTCTCAGGACAGATTTACGTTACCGACGTGTTTAGTATTGTCTACACACATTGTGACAAAAAAAAACAACAGATCAGGGATTTTTTTTTTTAGCCTCTGAATGAGAATAAAGCATAATAATGGTTTCAATTAACTTTTACTGGCAGCAAGCAGAGATATTGAAAATGGTGCACTCTGCTATTTTAGCTCTTCATTAACGCAACATCTTCAAGATCTCTGCTTACTATTAATAAAATGTTTACTAAAAGCCCCGGCTGTTCAAGTCTAGTTAAAAGGAGTTCTGTGGGGAAAAATAACTTGTCCCCTATCCAAAAGATAGACCTGATCGGGGCCCCGGCAGTCTGCTGGGAGGGGACGCGCCGATCCCCGTAAGGAGCGCCGGCCGACACGCCTGCAGCTTCCTGCAGGGGTCGGAACGGCTGCTTCTGGCAGACTGCCGGGCCCATTCCATTCAGGAGTTCACAGGTTTGGGGGGGGGGGGAATGTTGTGGTCACGGCGGTCAGACACCCCCACGATCTACAACTTGTCCCCTATCCTTTGGATAGGGGATAGTTATTTTTCGCTGCACTACTCCTTTAAAATATCTGAGGGTTTGTCACAATGTACCAATACAGACAATCCTGTTAGGTAAACTTCACTTTTTTTCAACTGAGAATTCTCAATACTGGACACATTGTGACAAACCCTCAGATGTTTAAAGGGGTAGTCCAGTGCTGAAAACTTATCCCCTTTCCTAAGTATAGGGGATAAGTTTCAGATCACGGAGGGTTTGACCGCTGGGGCCCCCTGCGATCTCCTGTATGGGACCCCGGCTCGCTGGCCAGATAGCGGGTGTCGACCTCCGCACTAACGTCGGCCGACACCCCCCCCCCCCTCAATAAAACTCTATAGCAGTCTCTGAGATTGCCGAAGGCTCCGGCTCTGCCATAGAGTTGTATTGAGGGGGCGTGTCGGTCACCGCTTCGTGCAGTGGTCAACACGCCCACTTCCCGGGTGCTGTCGGGGCCTCGTACAGGAGATCGCAGGGGTGGGGGGCCCCAGTAGTCGGACCCCCCCGCGATATGAAACTTATCCCCCAACGCATAGGATAGGGGATAAGTATTTCAGCACTGGATCTCTCCTTTAAGGGGATATTTTTTCATTTGCAGTTTTCATTTGCTAACAACAAGCAGATATCCCAAAAAAGGTGAGAGAATAAAGAGACAAGCAGCCACTGATAGAGCGGCCTCAGAGACAGGAAGGGGCGGGGCTTATTGCAGAATTGATTGGTCAGGTCTGATCTGTGAGCAGATATCATGCATGGAGCGATCATCAGAGCGATATAAATCATAATGGCGGTTTAGGATCTTACCCGTTCTTGTCCATTTGCCGTTCTGCCAAGATCCCCAAACCTCAGAATGGCCTCCGCCGAAACATCCTCGAAGCTGGCGGGTGGGGGCGGAGTGTACGGACCATGAGCAGGCAGTGGGACTTCTTCATGGACAGCGGTCTCCTGTGCGGTGCCCTCTGCCGTTCCTTCATCTTCTTCCTCGGTGTCGGAGGGGAGGAAGGAGAACTTGGATCGCTGCTCCTTCAGGAGAGCCTCAATGCGGGAGTCCAGGCTACTGCTGTGCTGAGTGAAGGGCAGGCTCTCCGAGATACCGTCCGGGAGCGGCGAACAGGAGCGGGCGGGTGACGGGGGAGGGGAGCAGGCCGGTAGAGGAGGTGGCGGTGGTGGAGGAGGCTCCCAGCTTTCAGATGGCGGAGGGGGAGGATGCGGTATGGAGGAGGAGGGCGGAGATGGAGGAAGTGGTGGGTGGGCCATTCTGTAGTCCCGGTCGGGTTGAGGTTCGTCAGGTGGTGGCGGTGGAGGGGTAGGCAGTGGTGGAGTCCCAGGAAAGCGGTGTAAGGGCGGTTCCTCCGGGGGTGGCGGCGGCTTACGATGGCGAGAGCGGTAGGAGGACTGTGGGGAGGAGCGGTGCTGATGGCGGTGGTAACGTCTGTGGCTGCTGCTGCTGCTCTCGTGCTGGGATGAAGAGGAGGAGGTGGAGGTTGATGAGGAGGTGGCGGCAGGAGAATAGTGGTGTCCAGACCGGCGAGAGTACGAATCACCGGTGCTGTTCTCGTGGCGCCGCGACTTATATCCTGAGGAGTCCTGGGAACTGGAATGGCTGGGCGTCCCCTGCCTGTGAAATAGAGACAGCGTCATACAGGAACATTCGGTCTCTCCTAGTCACCCCACATGTAGAGTTATACCATGTGACTCCCACATCCCCCCAGTCTATGGACATGACTAGAGATGAGCGAACTTACAGTAAATTCGATTCGTCACAAACTTCTCGGCTCGACAGTTGATGACTTTTCCTGCATAAATTAGTACAGCTTTCATGTGCTTCGGTGGGCTGGAAAAGGTGGACACATTCCTGGGAGACTCTTTCCTAGGACTGTATCCACCTTTTCCAGCCCACCGGAGCACCTGAAAGCTGAACTAATTTATGCAGGATAAAGTCATCAACTGCCGAGCCGACTAGTTCGTGACGAATCAAATTTACTGTAAATTCGCTCATCTCTAGACATGACCCAACCTGTGACGAAACTCCCAGCCTTGAGCTGTGTAATCTCACCTACATTATGTAATGATAAGTCCCTCCAGGACAGTGTTTCCCAAACAGTGTGCCTCCAGCTGTTGCAAAACTACAGCTCCCAGCATGCCCGGACAGCCAACGGCTGTCCGGGCATGCTGGGAGCTGTAGTTTTACAACAGCTGGAGGCACACTGGTAGGGAAACACTGCTCCAGAATATACCATGGGACTCCCACCCAACTCTATGAACATTAGGGCCGAAACAACTAATCGATTAATCGGTAACTAATCGATTATGGAAATAGTTGTCAACTATTTTCATAATCGTTCGGTTGGTCAGCCAATTTCTAAAGTTGATATACACTTAAAGGGGTATTCCAGGCAAAACCTTTTTCTTTTTAAAATATATATCAACTGGCTCCGGAAAGTTAAACAGATTTGTAAATTGCTTCTATTAAAAAACCTTAATCCTTCCAATAGTTATTAGCTTCTGAAGTTTTCTGTCTAACTGCTCAATGATGATGTCACGTCCCGGGAGCTGTGCATGATGGGAGAATATCCTCATAGGAGCTGCACAGCTCCCGGGACGTGAGTCATCAGAAAGCAGTTAGACAGAAAACAGCAACTCAACTTCAGAAGCTAATAACTATTGGAAGGATTAAGATTTTTTAATAGAAGTAATTTACAAATCTGTTTAACTTTCCAGAGCCAGTTGATATATAAAAAAAAGTTTTGGCCTGGAATACCCACACACATCTGTGGCCCTCGGCAGCATGTGTAGTGAAGAGGGGGTCCAGCACACACCAGAATCTTCTGCTTCCTGCAGCTCCTTTCGTGAGTCCCCAGTTGTTAGGCTCAGTCCTAATTTGCAATTATTGCAGAGAGAAGATGCAGGAAGTGGAAGATTGTGTGTGCTGGGGCCCTCTTCATTAAAAGGGGTGCTGGGGGCACGTAGGATGGACCCCAGGGAATGTGGTGCCCCTCCTATCCGGTCACAGGTAAGAAACAGGGAGGGGGTAAATCCCTTACAAGAAAAATAAAAAAAAATAAAAAAAAAAAATTATATATATCTATATATTTATTAGGTGCAGACGAGGTAAGGCTGCTCACCACTCCCGCGTGTGCTGCACGATCTCGTGCTACTGACACCGGTACCGCTCCCGGCTTAGTAGAAGTCACACAAGAAAAACGTCCGGCACTCGGGAAAATGCAGGTAAAACTTGTCAATGGCTTTATTCACACGCTTAAGGCAGGACACCATCTGACGCGTTTCGCACGCTCAGGTGCTTAGTCGTAGATTCTACGACTAAGCACCTGAGCGAGCGAAACGCGTCAGATTGTGTCCTGCCTCAAGCGTGTGAATAAAGCCATTGACAAGTTTTACCTGCATCTTCCCGAGTGCCGGACGTTTTTCTTGTGTGATATATATATATATATATATATATATATATATATATATATATATATATATATATATATATATATATATATACATACATACACACACACACACACACACACACACATTAGATGTATTTAAATTAAATAAAAAGCTTTTCCTCCCATCCTCCACAAAGCTCAACATTTAGCCGACCCCACAAACTCTTTTAACCCCTTAAGGACTGAGCGCTTTTCTGTTTATTTTTGCATTTTTGTTTTTTCTTCCTTTTAAAAAATCATAACCATTTGAATTTAGACCCAAAAAAAAAATTATAAAAAAACAAAAACGTATGAGGGCTTTTTTTGCGCCACCAATTCTACTTTGTAATGACATCAGTCATTTTACCCAAAAATCTACGGCGAAACAGAAAAAAAAAAAAAGATAATCACTGTACGACGAAATTGAAGAAAAACGTCATTTTGTAACTTTTGGGGGCTTCCGTTTCTACGCAGTACATTTTTCGGTAAAAATGACATCTTATCATTATTCTGTAGGTCCATACGGTTAAAATGATCCCCTACTTATATAGGTTGGATATTGTCGCACTTCTGGAAAAAATCATAACTACATGCAGGAAAAATCTTCTGACCCCAATAACTTTTTTCGCGTACGGGGCTGTATAAGGGCTCATATTTTGCGCTAATTTTGCGATAATCTGTGGCCTTTCAGGCCGATAACTTATACCGATATTCCGGTATAAGTTATCGGCTATTTCTCCACCCACCAAGAAGCAGCTGCAGATCATTGATTTAAAGTGGGCGCTTTAAATCAATGAACTGCAGCAGCTTTGGCCGAATCAGAGACCACCGCCGCCACCCGCTTCTCTCCCCCAGTTATAAAACGGTGCGGTGGGGGCAGGGCGAGGGATATTATCGGATTATCAGCAAGGCAATTGCTGATACCGATAAAGTAAAAAATCGTGAATATCGGCCAAACCGATAATCGGTCGATCCCTACTGTTTAATTCACGATATATTTTTATAGTTTGGACATTTACGCACGCGACGATACCACATATGTTTATTTTTTATTATTAGGTTTATAGATTTTTTATATGGAATTTGGGAAAAGGGGGGTGACTTAAACTTTTAATAAGGAAGGGGTTAATATGTGTTTTTTTTTTTTTTTAAATGACACTTTTAGTCTTAGGGGACCCTTAGGGGACTTTTAGGAGGAATCATTTGATTCCTCATACAGATCAATGTGGTTCCATAGAACCACATTGATCTGTGTGCTCTGCACTCGATTGATAAAGCCTGGTCCTGCCAGGAGGAGAAGTAAGCCCTCAGGCTACCTCAGAAGTGGATCACTAGAAGATGATTGTTAGTTGCAGCCCTAATGGACATTCTTACCTAGATCATATGGCAGTAGCCTCCAACTTGTGAGAAAACAATCACAGATTGTTTCCCAACCAGGATGCCTCCAGCTATTGCTATTCTACAAGTTGTAGTTTTGCAACAGCTGCAGGCACCCTGGTTGGGAAACAATGGGTTAGAGCATTGTATGAGTTGCAGTTTCCTCAATCTGTGATGCTCTATCCCCACCTACATTTTATAGCAATAGCTCCTCGTAGATATACCATGTGACTCTCCCCCTCAATCAGCATGTTAACCTAAACCACACGGCAATGGCCTCAAACCTGTGGCGAAACTACAACTCCCAGCCATCTGAATAAGCTGAGAATTGTAATTTCGCTACAGCTTCTATTAAGTCCGATCCGTTCTCACCTGCTAGAGTAGGCAGAGTCCTGAGAGTAGGGTGTCCCGCTCCTCGGAGTGTATGGGGTGCCCTGTGAGGAGGATAGGGACGGGGTGTACTGGCTATAGGTGGAGCCGGGGTCTTGTGAAGATGGGGTCCCGTTGCCGGGAATAAAGGCGGTGTCACTGGACGGGCGGCGGCGACAGTCAACCTGCAGACATATAAGAGGTGAATGTAGCAGGCTGGACCGGTACCCGGGTGGACTCCATGTCACAGACAGAGAACGCTCACCGGCTCCGGAGGCCTCTCCTGCCCCCACCTGCTAGTGGTGGGAACGGTCTGAGGGTTGTAGGATCCGTTCACTATCAGGTCATAGTATTTCTGCCGCTGCTGACCTGTAAAGATAGGACATAAGGTGAGGATCTGGAGGCAGCAGGGGACCACCGCAGCAGCCGCGCCTTCATCCCCCTGTTCTTTACCTCGAAGGTCGAGCTCAGCGTGGATGATGTTGCCCATGACAGACGTGTTGTGAAGATGGGTGACCGTCTCCCTCGCTGCCCGGGAGCTGGAGAACAGGACCTTTGCCAGGCCCAGGTGCTTGCGGGTTTTGGGGTGCAGCAGGATCTCCACTTCTTCCACGTCCCCAAATTTGCGGCACATTTCCTTGAGGAAGAGCTCTCGCACGTTGTCGTTAAGATGAGCGAAGGTGACCTCCTTCTGGGGGAGCTGCCCGACGTAGAACTCATCAAACTGCACGGGAAGAGATAGAAATGGCTGATCAGATTAGATCAGTGGTCTCCAAAATGTCAACCTTAAAGGGGTATTCCAGGAAAAAAAAACTTTTTTTTATATATCAACTGGCACCAGAAAGTTAAACAGATTTGTAAATTACTTCTATTAAAAAAATCTTAATCCTTTCAGTACTTATGAGCTTCTGAAGTCAAGGTTGTTCTTTTCCGTCTAAATCCTCTCTGATGACACCTGTCTCGGGAAACGCCCAGTTTAGAAGCGGTTTGCTATGGGGATTTGCTTCTAAAATGGGCGTTTCCCGAGACATGTGTCATCAGAGAGGATTTAGACAGAAAAGAACAACCTTGACTTCAGAAGCTCATAAGTACTGAAAGGATTAAGATTTTTTTAATAGAAGTAATTTACAAATCTGTTTAACTTTCTGGAGCCAGTTGATTATATATTATATATATAGTTTTCTCTTGGATAACCCCTTTAAGCTGTTGCAAAACTACAACTCCCAGCATGCTCTAACAGCATTTGGTGCCCAACAGAGCATCTCAATCTCTCTCTAGCTGTTACAAAACTACAAGTCTCAGCATGCGCGACAGCCTTCAGCACATCCCACCAGTTCATCCTGTCCCTGTACCTGTGGCTCTCCAGCTGTTGCAAACTACAACTCCCAGCATGCTTCAATGCATCCTATTCCCCAGTGTTTCTTAGCTATTCTATAGCTGCCAAGGCATGGTGAGAGATTTACTTATTTAACAACTGGAGAGCCAAAGTTCTGCAGAGCTGTGTATCTAATCCTGTCTAGTTTGATACTGTTTTCTGAATCTCTGTCCCCAAGCCAGTCCTTGGTGATACTGTTTACTGAGCTGCCGTATCTAAGTCTCTCCCTGTTAGATGCTGCACCTCTGTATCTAATGTCATCATGTTGGATACTATTCGCCCAGCTTCCGTATCTACAAAATGCAAGTGGTAAGTTTTTGTTCGCTCAATCCCTGCTAATAAATGGACGCCCTATGGAAACCTGACGGACGCTTTTATAAGTCAATGGGATCTGTCGCTGCAGTTGTGCCACCAACTGTTTTGGTGTTAGCTGTGTATCTAAACCAGTGTTTCCCAACCAGGGTGCCCCCAGGGTGTTGCAAAACTACAACTCCCAGCATGCCCGGACAGCCTTTGGCTGTCCGGGCATGCTGGGAGTTGTAGTTTTGCAACACCCTGGGGGCACCCTGGTTGGGAAACACTAATCTTAACGTATGTGTTGTACTGTCTGCTGAGCAGTGTATCTAATCCAATCCTGTGTGATACTGTCAAGAGCTGGGTATCTAATCCTCTCTAGTGCGATACTGTATGCTGAGCCATGTATCTAATCCTGTAGTCCACAAACCCCTCTCCCCTCCCCCAACCGGACCCGCTACCTTAAATTTAGGGACGGGAAGGGTGACATCTCTGGGTTTACTCCACAGGCGCTGCTGCCGAGGATCCCGCACATCTCCGACTGGAAGAAACGATCCATCCTGGTAAAACGGAGAAGAGGAAGAAGATAAGCGGTAAAACCCTGCTCAGCCATGGTCAACACCGCTGCAGCTTCATTTTTAGTGCTCATTTCAATAAACCTTCTTATTGCAGACACGACCAGTTCTGAGCACACCGTCCGGTTGCTAAGGATTTGTTCTCGTGGTTGTGTGTTGTCAGGCAGCGTGTCCATAGCAACCGCTCTTCAGTGATTTCAGTATAACCCGAGCCCCCACCCCATAGGCCCCTCGCTCCGCAACCCTTACAGTGATGTTGAAGTGCACTCCATCATAGCGGTAAACCTTCTGTGCGGCCTTCCGGAGCGCGGGGTCGAGCAGCAGTTTGTAACTTCTCCACTGGAAGCCGGCCGCTCTGTGACTCTCGCCCTCGGGCTCCATCTGGGGACATCTGACCTGCGAAAGAGACAAGGACCATGAGATATACAGAAGACCGCAGCATTCCTGGACAGGACTGTCTCTTTACATCCATGTCTCTTAATGAGGAGTCTATAGCGATCTCTTCCCTTACAGCAGTGGTCTCCAAACTGCGGACATCTCCTGGCTGTCTAGTAGCAACTCAGTGACCATGTTGCTGGGTCTATGGAGCGGTCTCTTTACTCTCATGTCTGGGATCTACATGAGGTCTCCCTTTCTCAGTGACTCTACAGTCTTATCCAGAGTTATTATATTTCTAAATCCTGAGAGCTGTCTCTGGCTTTCTAATAGCTGGGGATCTCTGACGCTTCTGTCTCGGGTTTCTACAGGTTCATGGTGATCAGTCTCATGGCCAAGTGATCAAGTTGCTGAATCCCAGGAGCTGTCCTGCCCGTCTCACTCTAAAGGCTTCCAACTCTCTCTGTGGTCTCTCCCTGTCTTTTCTTACAGTCCTCTATCTCTAGCTACAAGAAAGCCAGAAGAGTACAGAGAGAGGGAGAGACAACAGGGAAGACTATGTGGTCTCTCTCTATAGTCTCCTGGATGTCTCGTAGCTGGGAATCTCTCCATATAGTCTCCTGCCTCTATAGGTCTCTCTCTCTGTACAGTCTCCAGGCTGTCTTGTAGCTGGGGCACTCACTCTATAGGCTGTCTCTCTGGTAGTTGTGTCTCTCTCTATAGTCTCTAGGCCAGGGCTCTATAGTCTTCTGTCTCTCCAGTAGTAAGGGTTCTCTCTCTGCCTATTTCTATAGTTTTCAGGTGACTCTCTCTGTCTAGTCTCTTGTCTCTCCAGTAGTCGGGGCCCTCAGACGTCCACAGTTTGCTCTCTCCTGGTCTCTTTGGTGGCCGGGACCTGCTCTCTCTATAGTCCCCGGGGCCCATCATCTCTGTTCATCCTCTTGTTTCTCCAGTAGTCAAGGCCTTCTCTCTGCGCTCTCTCTCTCTCTATAGTCTTCTGTCTCCCCAGTAGTCTGAGCCCTTTCCCGGTTTCTTCCCCTATAGTCCCCATGGCCCTCCATGTCTCTGTACAGTCTCTTTTCTCTCTGTTAGTCAAGGCCATCTCTGTTCTCTCTCTACTTTTCTGTCTCTCTGGTAGTTGGGGCCCTCTCTCTATAGTCCTCAGTCTCTCTCCGGAAGTCTGGGCCCTTTCCCCGTTTCTCTCGCTCTATCTATAGTCCCCAGGGCCCTCAGTCTCTATCTATTTATCGTCTTCTCTCTCTCTCTCTCTCTCTCTCCAGTAGTCAGGGCCCTCTGTCTCTCTGTGCAGTCTCCTGTCTCTTTGGGAGTTGGGGCCATCTCTCTGCTCTCCCAATAGTAACAGTCACCCGGGGCCCTCTGTCTGCTCTCTCTATAGTCCCCAGGGCCCTCCGTCTCTCTGTACAGTCTCCTGTCTATTTGGGAGTTGGGCCATCTCTCTGCTCTCCCTATAGTAATAGTCTCTCTGGGAGTCAGGGCCCTCTGTCTGCTCTCTCTCTGGGAGTCGGGGCCCTCTGTCTGCTCTCTCTCTGGGAGTCGGGGCCCTCAGTCTCTCTGTACAGTCTCCTGTCTCTCCGGTAGTCTAGTCTCTAATTGTCTTGTAGTCGGGGCCCTCTGTCTGCTCTCTCTCTCTCTGGGAGTCGGGGCCCTCGGTCTGCTCTCTCTCTCTCTGGGAGTCGGGGCCCTCTGTCTGCTCTCTCTCTCTCTGGGAGTCGGGGCCCTCTGTCTGCTCTCTCTCTCTCTGGGAGTCGGGGCCCTCTGTCTGCTCTCTCTCTCTCTGGGAGTCGGGGCCCTCTGTCTGCTCTCTCTCTCTCTGGGAGTCGGGGCCCTCTGTCTGCTCTCTCTCTCTCTGGGAGTCGGGGCCCTCTGTCTGCTCTCTCTCTCTCTGGGAGTCGGGGCCCTCTGTCTGCTCTCTCTGGGAGTCGGGGCCCTCTGTCTGCTCTCTCTCTATAGTCCCCAGGGCCCTCTGTCTGCTCTCTCTATAGTCCCCGGGGCCCTCTGTCTGCTCTCTCTCTATAGTCCCCGGGGCCCTCTGTCTGCTCTCTCTATAAAGTCCCCAGGGCCCTCTGTCTGCTCTCTCTATAGTCCCCAGGGCCCTCTGTCTGCTCTCTCTATAGTCCCCAGGGCCCTCTGTCTGCTCTCTCTATAGTCCCCAGGGCCCTCTGTCTGCTCTCTCTATAGTCCCCAGGGCCCTCTGTCTGCTCTCTCTATAGTCCCCAGGGCCCTCTGTCTGCTCTCTCTATAGTCCCCAGGGCCCTCTGTCTGCTCACTCTCTCTCTCTATAGTCCCCAGGGCCCTCTGTCTGCTCTCTCTATAGTCCCCAGGGCCCTCTGTCTGCTCTCTCTATAGTCCCCAGGGCCCTCTGTCTGCTCTCTCTATAGTCCCCAGGGCCCTCTGTCTGCTCTCTCTCTCTATAGTCCTCAGGGCCCTCTGTCTGCTCTCTCTATAGTCCTCGGGGCCCTCTGTCTGCTCTCTCTATAGTCCCCAGGGCCCTCTGTCTGCTCTCTCTCTCTCTCTCTGGGAGTCGGGGCCCTCTGTCTGCTCTCTCTCTCTCTCTGGGAGTCGGGGCCCTCTGTCTGCTCTCTCTCTCTCTCTCTCTCTGGGAGTCGGGGCCCTCTGTCTGCTCTCTCTCTCTCTCTCTATAGTCCCCAGGCCCTCTGTCTGCTCTCTCTCTCTCTCTCTCTCTGGGAGTCGGGGCCCTCTGTCTGCTCTCTCTCTCTCTCTCTCTATAGTCCCCAGGGCCCTCTGTCTGCTCTCTCTATAGTCCCCAGGGCCCTCTGTCTGCTCTCTCTATAGTCCCCGGGGCCCTCTGTCTGCTCTCTCTCTCTCTATAGTCCCCAGGGCCCTCTGTCTGCTCTCTCTATATAGTCCTCAGGGCCCTCCGTCTGCTCTCTCTCTATAGTCCCCAGGGCCCTCTGTCTGCTCTCTCTCTGGGAGCCGGGGCCCTCTGTCTGCTCTCTCTCTATAGTCCTCAGGGCCCTCTGTCTGCTCACTCTCTCTCTCTATAGTCCCCAGGGCCCTCTGTCTGCTCTCTCTCTATAGTCCCCAGGGCCCTCTGTCTGCTCTCTCTCTATAGTCCCCAGGGCCCTCTGTCTGCTCTCTCTCTATAGTCCCCAGGGCCCTCTGTCTGCTCTCTCTATAGTCCCCAGGGCCCTCTGTCTGCTCTCTCTCTATAGTCCCCAGGGCCCTCTGTCTGCTCTCTCTCTATAGTCCTCAGGGCCCTCTGTCTGCTCTCTCTCTATAGTCCTCAGGGCCCTCTGTCTGCTCTCTCTCTGGGAGCCGGGGCCCTCTGTCTGCTCTCTCTCTATAGTCCCCAGGGCCCTCTGTCTGCTCTCTCTCTATAGTCCCCAGGGCCCTCTGTCTGCTCTCTCTCTATAGTCCCCAGGGCCCTCTGTCTGCTCTCTCTCTATAGTCCCCAGGGCCCTCTGTCTGCTCTCTCTCTATAGTCCCCAGGGCCCTCTGTCTGCTCTCTCTCTCTCTATAGTCCCCAGGGCCCTCTGTCTGCTCTCTCTATAGTCCCCAGGGCCCTCTGTCTGCTCTCTCTATATAGTCCTCAGGGCCCTCTGTCTGCTCTCTCTCTGGGAGCCGGGGCCCTCTGTCTGCTCTCTCTCTATAGTCCTCAGGGCCCTCTGTCTGCTCACTCTCTCTCTCTATAGTCCCCAGGGCCCTCTGTCTGCTCTCTCTCTATAGTCCCCAGGGCCCTCTGTCTGCTCTCTCTCTATAGTCCTCAGGGCCCTCTGTCTGCTCTCTCTCTATAGTCCTCAGGGCCCTCTGTCTGCTCTCTCTCTGGGAGCCGGGGCCCTCTGTCTGCTCTCTCTCTATAGTCCCCAGGGCCCTCTGTCTGCTCTCTCTCTATAGTCCCCAGGGCCCTCTGTCTGCTCTCTCTCTATAGTCCCCAGGGCCCTCTGTCTGCTCTCTCTCTATAGTCCCCAGGGCCCTCTGTCTGCTCTCTCTCTATAGTCCCCAGGGCCCTCTGTCTGCTCTCTCTCTATAGTCCCCAGGGCCCTCTGTCTGCTCTCTCTCTCTCTATAGTCCCCAGGGCCCTCTGTCTGCTCTCTCTATAGTCCCCAGGGCCCTCTGTCTGCTCTCTCTATATAGTCCTCAGGGCCCTCTGTCTGCTCTCTCTCTGGGAGCCGGGGCCCTCTGTCTGCTCTCTCTCTATAGTCCTCAGGGCCCTCTGTCTGCTCACTCTCTCTCTCTATAGTCCCCAGGGCCCTCTGTCTGCTCTCTCTCTATAGTCCCCAGGGCCCTCTGTCTGCTCTCTCTCTATAGTCCCCAGGGCCCTCTGTCTGCTCTCTCTCTATAGTCCCCAGGGCCCTCTGTCTGCTCTCTCTCTATAGTCCTCAGGGCCCTCTGTCTGCTCTCTCTCTGGGAGCCGGGGCCCTCTGTCTGCTCTCTCTCTATAGTCCCCAGGGCCCTCTGTCTGCTCTCTCTATAGTCCCCGGGGCCCTCTGTCTGCTCTCTCTCTCTCTCTATAGTCCCCAGGGCCCTCTGTCTGCTCTCTCTATAGTCCCCAGGGCCCTCTGTCTGCTCTCTCTATAGTCCCCAGGGCCCTCTGTCTGCTCTCTCTCTGGGAGCCGGGGCCCTCTGTCTGCTCTCTCTCTATAGTCCTCAGGGCCCTCTGTCTGCTCACTCTCTCTCTCTATAGTCCCCAGGGCCCTCTGTCTGCTCTCTCTCTATAGTCCCCAGGGCCCTCTGTCTGCTCTCTCTCTATAGTCCCCAGGGCCCTCTGTCTGCTCTCTCTCTATAGTCCCCAGGGCCCTCTGTCTGCTCTCTCTATATAGTCCTCAGGGCCCTCTGTCTGCTCTCTCTCTGGGAGCCGGGGCCCTCTGTCTGCTCTCTCTCTATAGTCCTCAGGGCCCTCTGTCTGCTCACTCTCTCTCTCTATAGTCCCCAGGGCCCTCTGTCTGCTCTCTCTCTATAGTCCCCAGGGCCCTCTGTCTGCTCTCTCTCTATAGTCCCCAGGGCCCTCTGTCTGCTCTCTCTCTATAGTCCCCAGGGCCCTCTGTCTGCTCTCTCTCTATAGTCCCCAGGGCCCTCTGTCTGCTCTCTCTCTATAGTCCCCAGGGCCCTCTGTCTGCTCTCTCTCTATAGTCCTCAGGGCCCTCTGTCTGCTCACTCTCTCTCTCTATAGTCCCCAGGGCCCTCTGTCTGCTCTCTCTCTATAGTCCCCAGGGCCCTCTGTCTGCTCTCTCTCTATAGTCCCCAGGGCCCTCTGTCTGCTCTCTCTCTATAGTCCCCAGGGCCCTCTGTCTGCTCTCTCTCTATAGTCCCCAGGGCCCTCTGTCTGCTCTCTCTCTATAGTCCCCAGGGCCCTCTGTCTGCTCTCTCTCTATAGTCCCCAGGGCCCTCTGTCTGCTCTCTCTCTATAGTCCCCAGGGCCCTCTGTCTGCTCTCTCTCTATAGTCCTCAGGGCCCTCTGTCTGCTCTCTCTCTGGGAGCCGGGGCCCTCTGTCTGCTCTCTCTCTATAGTCCCCAGGGCCCTCTGTCTGCTCTCTCTATAGTCCCCGGGGCCCTCTGTCTGCTCTCTCTCTCTCTCTCTATAGTCCCCAGGGCCCTCTGTCTGCTCTCTCTATAGTCCCCAGGGCCCTCTGTCTGCTCTCTCTATAGTCCCCAGGGCCCTCTGTCTGCTCTCTCTATAGTCCCCAGGGCCCTCTGTCTGCTCTCTCTATAGTCCCCAGGGCCCTCTGTCTGCTCTCTCTCTATAGTCCCCAGGGCCCTCTGTCTGCTCTCTCTCTGGGAGCCGGGGCCCTCTGTCTGCTCTCTCTCTATAGTCCTCAGGGCCCTCTGTCTGCTCACTCTCTCTCTCTATAGTCCCCAGGGCCCTCTGTCTGCTCTCTCTCTATAGTCCCCAGGGCCCTCTGTCTGCTCTCTCTCTATAGTCCTCAGGGCCCTCTGTCTGCTCTCTCTCTATAGTCCCCAGGGCCCTCTGTCTGCTCTCTCTATAGTCCCCAGGGCCCTCTGTCTGCTCTCTCTATAGTCCCCAGGGCCCTCCGTCTCTCTGTACAGTCTCCTGTCTCTCCGGTAGTCTGGTCTCTCGTTGTCTGGTAGCCGGGCCCTCCGTCTGCCGGTCTACTATCCTCCCGTTTTCTCCCGGGCACTGTGTGACAGTCTCCGGTGCCGTCTCTATCGCCCCCCGGTCACATTGGGCTCTCCCGCTCCCGGCTCCGCACCGTCACCTCTCGGGCCGTCTCCCGGGTGTTCGGGGTGTCTCTCAGGTCGGGGAGGGCAGCACTGTCTCACCTGAGTGTCGGTCCGCTCCCGGCTGTCTCTAGCTGTCTCTTCCCCCGGATCCTCTGTGTCTCTCAGTAGCGCCGCCTGCTCCCCGGGTCGCACTTTCGCCGCAGCACGTCCCCTTCTCTTGGCACCTCTCCACTTATCTCAGGATTATTTCCTCGGCTTCCCCGCTTCTCTATCGCCTCTCGGCGGCAGTCCGCCCTTACACCGAATGCCTCGGTTATTAATATATCCACAATTACATCTGTGATGAATCTGCGGCCAGGCGGCGCGACTAATAGCTTTACCTGCTCCGCTCAACCTCACCCGCACTTTCCACACACGAATACAAAAATCCAGTTAATTGTGTAAAAAAGTAATTTGACATTTGTCCTGGTAAATATCGCAACAAAAAGGCGATCGGAGAAGAAAAAATATTAATCTATAGCGATTTAGTGTTTGTCCTGTGACGAATCTGCATCTCTCACGCTATTGTAAACGGCGACATCCGAGGAGGGAGCTAAGGCGGGCTCATACCATAGAGCACACTACTGGGCAGAGCGGCTTGTCAATCTCAAACTCTATGACCGCGGCCTTTTTTTTTTTTTTTTTTTTAATACCAAAAATAACTTTATTTGTTTATGAAAGTTGAACAATGTTAATGTAAATACCCTTCAAATATAAAGATGGGGAATATATATGTTGCTATGTGTCTGGACAGTAAATAAAGTCATGTGTACTGGATGGATACGACAACTGACTATAATTTTCACCATTTTATACTTTTCCTGATTTATCCTGAAACTACAGGTTGCCATGGTGATGTCCTTCCTAAGAGCTCATCCTCACCTCTGCCATGTGGTGGAATGAAGCTGTAACCATGGCCTGTGTGGAATGATTTATCATTATGTCTCAGTTTTCACGTGTTAGGGCAGCAGTTTGCGCCTCAGAGCTGTTCTTCCACATAAAATTGGGGACATGAGGTTATAACTCGCCGTCACGGTATCCATTGGCATCAGTATGAGAAAAGGATGCCGACATATACTGCGGCGGTGAGCAGCCGGTTCCATTCATTTCAATCACCTAGTGACTCCAATCGGGACTGGATAACGCAGTAGAGCGCAGTTTTGAGTTTGGTTATGGCATATAGCCCGAACAGTGTCACTAGGTTCATTCAGGCCATTGAAATGAATGGAACCTCTGACCTCCCCCACAGTATACGTCGGCATCCCATTCTTGTCCTGGTGCCAATGGATACGCACAGGTATCCGTCAGTGGGGTGGAATAAACCCATAACAACTATAACGGTCTATTCACACATTTAGGCTGGGTTCACATCACGTTTTGTCCCATACGGGACTACATACGGCAGGGGCAGCTGAAAACGTGCGCTCCCGTATGCCTTCGTATGCGGTCCCTTATGTAATTCATTTCAATGAGCCGACCGGAGTGAAACGCTTTCTCCGGTCGGCTCATTTTTGCCACTTATGCGGTTTTCCCACCGCACCTAAAATCGTGGTCGACTACGATTTTAGGTCCGGTGGAAAACCGTATACGGGGCAAAAATGAGCCAACCGGAGTCAGCGTTTCACTCCGGTCGGCTCATTGAAATGAATTACATAAGGGACCGCATACGGAAGCGCAAGTTTTCAGTTCCCCTGCCGTATGCGGTCCCGTATGGGACAAAACATGATGTGAACCAGCCTTGCATTGAAATCTGCAGCAGAAAAGACTGCACATCAAATCTGCGCAGAATACTGTACGTGCGAATAGACCATAAGGGTCTCAACCTGTGCGGACTGAATATAAGGCACAGATGTGTAATTATGTCCCTTGTTACAGCAGAAGTTTGTACCCCGGAGCTGTTCTTCTGATACAAGTTATAACCATGGTGTGTTCCCCGGGTTCACACCGTGTTTTGACAGATATCTCTTGGCATCAGAACGAGAATGGGATACCTGTGACGGAGAGTCATAACACCAAGAATATAACTTCAGTCAGAAGAGCAGCTCCTGGGCACAAACTGCTGCTCTAACCAGTTATATACAGTGATCCCTCAACTTACAATGGCCTCAACATACAATAGTTTCAGCATACAATGATCTTTTCTGGACCATTGTAACTTGAAACCAGACACAAAATACAATGTATGGACAGTCCAGATCTGTGAAACGTGTCAATGGCTGGAAGAACCGACCAATCAGGATGGACATTCACTGGTAAAACCCCTGTATTACTGAAGCGCATGCACTGAATTCCTGTCTGGTAGTACCCCCTACAGTACAAGGCGGTATTACATGTTCTGTACTCTTTACCTGTATTACCGAAGTGTATGCACTGAATTCCTGTCTGGTAGTGCCCCCTACAGTACAGGGCGGTATTACATGTTCTGTACTCTTTACCTGTATTACTGAAGCATATGCACTGACTGGTGTCAGGTAGCGCCCCCTACAGTACAGGGAGGTATTACATGTTCTGTACTCTTTACCTATATTACTGAAGCATATGCACTGACTGGTGTCTGGTAGCGCCCCCTACAGTACAGGGAGGTATTACATGTTCTGTACTCTTTACCTGTATTACTGAAGCATATGCACTGACTGGTGTCAGGTAGCGCCCCCTACAGTACAGGGAGGTATTACATGTTCTGTACTCTTTACCTATATTACTGAAGCATATGCACTGACTGGTGTCTGGTAGCGCCCCCTACAGTACAGGGAGGTATTACATGTTCTGTACTCTTTACATGTATTACTGAAGTGCATGCACTGACTGGTGTCTGGTAGTACCCCCTACAGTACAGGGCGGTATTACATGTTCTGTACTCTTTACCTGTATTACTGAAGTGTATGCACTGACTGGTGTCTGGTAGTACCCCCTACAGTACAGGGCGGTATTACATGTTCTGTACTCTTTACCTGTATTACCGAAGTGTATGCACTGAATTCCTGTCTGGTAGTGCCCCCTACAGTACAGGGCGGTATTACATGTTCTGTACTCTTTACCTGTATTACTGAAGCATATGCACTGACTGGTGTCTGGTAGCGCCCCCTACAGTACAGGGAGGTATTACATGTTCTGTACTCTTTACCTGTATTACTGAAGCATATGCACTGACTGGTGTCAGGTAGCGCCCCCTACAGTACAGGGAGGTATTACATGTTCTGTACTCTTTACCTATATTACTGAAGCATATGCACTGACTGGTGTCTGGTAGCGCCCCCTACAGTACAGGGAGGTATTACATGTTCTGTACTCTTTACATGTATTACTGAAGTGCATGCACTGACTGGTGTCTGGTAGTACCCCCTACAGTACAGGGCGGTATTACATGTTCTGTACTCTTTACCTGTATTACTGAAGTGTATGCACTGACTGGTGTCTGGTAGTACCCCCTACAGTACAGGGCGGTATTACATGTTCTGTACTCTTTACCTGTATTACCGAAGTGTATGCACTGAATTCCTGTCTGGTAGTGCCCCCTACAGTACAGGGCGGTATTACATGTTCTGTACTCTTTACCTGTATTACTGAAGTGTATGCACTGACTGGTGTCTGATAGCGCCCCCTACAGTACAGGGAGGTATTACATGTTCTGATCTCTTTTACCTGTATTACTAAAGTGTATGCACTGACTGGTGTCTGGTAGCGCCCCCTACAGTACAGGAAGGTATTACATGTTCTTTACTCTTTACCTGTATTACTGAAGTGTATGCACTGACTGGTGTCTGGTAGTGCCTCCTACAGTACAGGGAGGTATTACATGTTCTGTACTCTTTACCTGTAATACTGAAGTGTATGCACTGACTGGCTGTCTGGTAGCGCCCCCTACAGTACAGGGAGGTATTACATGTTCTGTACTCTTTACTTGCATTACTGAAGTGTATGCACTGACTGATGTCTGGTAGCGCCCCCTACAGTACTGGGAGGTATTACATGTTCTGTACTCTTTACCTGTGTCGGGGTTATCTGCTCTTTTGGATACCAGGTGAGGGCGGCTCCATTTTCCTTTTTTTAGGACACTGTGTGTACTGTACAGGACCCTGAAAAAGCTCCTGTCCTCTTCATAGACCGAGGGTGCCTCCAGCTGTTGCAAAACTACAACTCCCAGAATGCCTGGACAGCCAAAGGCTGTCCGGGCATGCTGGGAGTTGTAGTTTTGCAACAGCTGGAGGAAACCTGGTTGGAAAAACACTGAAATAGACAGTGATTACAGCTCCCAGCAGATCTTTCTTACTTTTATATGTAAGGATTTGCTTTATCTATATTAGTTATCTACTTATTTATCTTTAATCCTCACTTTTTCCTATTTTCGGATGACATTTTGGTGGCTTCAGAACCAATTACCAGGTTTCCATAGAGTGATGGTCTCAACATACAATGGTTTCAACATACAATCGTTGTCCTGGAACCGATTAATATTGTAACTTGAGGGACCACTATACGGTGAAATTATTATAAAACTGCACTTTAAATTTAGTCCACACAGGCTGAGACCCCTGAGGTTTTTATGTTTTTTTATCTCTGTAAGGGTACGTTCACACGCGCGGATTTACAGTGTATTTTACGCTGCTGATCCGCTGGTGAAGGCCCCGCTCTATGCTGGCTTTACATGTGCCTGCTGGTAGTGGCAACATGCCGCTGCCAGCAGACACACTGTGATGTGCGAGTCGCAGTATACTCGCACATCGCGGGAGCTCTCTCAGAGCAGGTAGAGTGGCCGCGATGTGCGAGTACGCCGCGCACATCGCTGCAGTGTGTCTGCTGGTAGCGGAGTATTGCTGCTACCAGCAGGCACATGTAAAGCCAGCATAGAGCGGGGCCTTCACCAGTGGATCCGCAGCTAAATACGCTGCGAAAATCCGCGCTTGTGAACGTACCCTAAAGGTGGTCTTGGCGGCGGCAAGGATGAGCTCTTAGGAAGGACATAACCATGGTATCTTTAGTTTCAGAACTCATGACTTTATTTACTGCATAGCCACAAAGCAAGATACATTTTCCCCATCTTTATATTTCAAGGATACAGTAACCCCCCGACCTGCGATGGCCCCGACATATGATAAAATCGACATACGATGCTTTTATATGTCGGGGCCATCGCATTAACTGCTATCCGACAGCGCAAAATGCTTAAGCTGCTGTCGGATAGTAGTATAAGCATCCCGGGCAGGTTCGCCTACCTATTCCCGCTGCTCCGGGTCCACTTCGCGATCCTCCGGCGTCTTCTGCATCTTCTCCGGGGTCCAGGCCTCGCTTTCTGGCGTCGTTATTACGTCACTACGCACGCCGTCCCGGCGCACAACGTAATAACGTCACCAGAAAGCGAGGCCCGGACACCGGAGAAGATGCGGAAGAAGCCGGAGGATCGCGAAGAAGACACCGGAGCAGCGGGACAGCAACGGGGGCCCCTGGGACAGCATCAGGAGCCCCTGGGACAGCATCGGGAGCCCCTGGGACAGCATCGGGAGCCCCTGGGACAGCATCGGGAGCCCCTGGGACAGCATCGGGAGCCCCTGGGACAGCATCGGGGGCCCCTGGGACAGCATCGGGAGCCCCTGGGACAGCATCGGGAGCCCCTGGGACAGCATTGGGAGCGGTGAGGACCTGGTACGGAGCGGCGGGGACAGGTGAGTATAACTTCCTATACTTTACATTGCACAGATCCCTCAACATACGATGGATTCGACAAACGATGGGTCGTTTGGAACAAATTACCATCATATGCTGAGGGACCACTGTATTTACAGTAAGGCCTCGTTCACACTACGGAATCTCTTCACAGAATATAGTCACGTCAATTCTTTCTGCGGATTTCACTCGGAAATGCATTGGCGTCTATGAGACGGCAAATTTCTGAGCGGTCCTAGCGCCCACAGGAACATTCATAATGAGGGACATTTATCAATATTTGCCTATGTATTCTTTTTTTTAGTAATTTTTTCCTTACTTTTTTTTTGCTTATGTGCGACTTATTTATCATCTGCTTTCAGCCCGTTGATGATTTTCTTTCACGTAAGCAATTTTTCCTTTTTTACTTTGGTTGTAGCTTTTTCTGCTCCACGTTTGAGCTGGAGTAAATTGAGTCAATTTTTAACCCTGTTGCGACTTTTTTTTGCGTCAGTCAATAAATACCTGACTACCCGTAGTCCATTTTAAAATTATTACTACATAGTTAATTTTTGGAAAACGTGCTTTTCTAGCTTTCCAGTCAAAATGTTGCACGAAAAATCGCGTAGTCGCAGTTGCGACAATTTTGCAACAATTATAATAAAGAAAACCTGACTAAACCCGTTGATAAATGTCCATAAATGTGCCTAATGCCAGTCCGCACAGTATCAGCCATGTAAACATTGCCTAACAGTGTTCAACTTCCAATGACAAATAAAGTTTTTTTTTTTTTTTGGGGGGGGTCATAGAAGTTTTTTTTTTTTTGCGGTCATAGAAGTTGCTGCTCTCCTCCTCAATGTACGCTGGCACCCTGTTCTTGTCCTGATGCCCACGAATACATGAGAGTCAAAATGCAGTGTGAACCTGGCTTATGGTTGCGATTGGTGATATATAACGTGTGTTTACGTGTTGCAGTGAACCCAAACGTTGTAGCCACTCCGCGGGGAGTCAACAGGTCCCTTTGTCCTGTCCACATATTATTAAAGGGGTACTCCCTTGAAAAACTTTTTTTTTTTATCAACTGGTGCCAGAAAGTTAAACAGATTTGTAAGTTACATCTATTAAAAAAATCTTAATCCTTCCAGTACTTATCGGCTGCTGAATACTACAGAGGAAATTATTTTCTTTTTGGAACACAGAGCTCTCTGCTGACATCACGACCACAGTGCTCTCTGCTGACATCTCTGTCCATTTTAAGAACTGCCCAGAGTAGGAGAAAATCCCCATAGCAAACATATATGCTGCTCTGGACAGTTCCTAAAATGGACAGAGAAGTCAGCAGAGAGCACTGTGGTCATGATGTCAGCAGAGAGCACGGTGCTCGTGATGTCACTAGAGAGCTCTGTGTTCCAAAAAGAAAAGAATTTCCTCTGTAGTATTCAGCAGCTAATAAGTACTGGAAGGATTAAGATTTTTATTTTTTTTAAATAGAAGTCATTTACAAATCTGTTTAACTTTCTGGCACCAGTTGATTTAAAAAAATAAAAATAATAAGTTTTCCACCGGAGTACCCCTTTAAAATGGACAGAGATGTCAGCAGAGAGCTCTGTGTTCCAAAAAGAAAATAATTTCCTCTGTAGTATTCAGCAGCTAATAAGTACTGGAAGGATTAAGATGTTTTAATAGAAGTCATATACAAATCTGTTTAACTTTCTGACACCAGTTGATTTAAGAAAAAAAAGTTTTCCACCGGAGTACCCCTTTAAGATTTGCACATGTCTTACAAGAACCTCTAGGTATTGCAAAACTAGAACCCCCAGCATGCCCAGACAGCCGTTGGCTGTCTGGGCATGCTGGGGGTTGTAGTTTTGCATAGTGTTGGGAGTGAATATTCGCAATGTGAATATTTATCGCGAATATCGCATATTCGTGAATTCGCGAATATTGCGAGTATAGCGCTAAATATTCGCAATTACGAATATACGTACGATTAGAGGACAGCGACAATATTTTTTTTAATCTCTTTTGGGTTATGGCAGCCCATAGCAACCAGATTCCATCTATCCCATATCCATTGCTGATTGGTTGCTGTGGGTGACGGCTCTACTTTTTTGCTTTTACCAGATTATGGTCGCCTATAGCAACCAACCAGGTTCTAGAAGTCCATTGCTGATTGGCTCTGATTTTTCTGCTTTATGGTTTTCCATCGCAACAGACAGGCAGTGTCTGATTGGTTGCTATGGGTGATGGTTCATCGTTGACTGGTTGCTATAGTTGTTGGCGCCATTGCTGATTGGTTGCTATGGTTGTTGTCTCCATTGCTGATTGGTTGCTATGGTTGTTGTCTCCATTGCTGATTGGTTGCTATGGGTGACAACTCTACATTTTTTGCTTCTACTGGTTTATAGTTACCTATAGCAATTAACCAGATTCTAGCTTTAAGTCCGTTGCTGATTGGTTGCTATAGGTGATGGCTCCATTGCTGATTGGTTGCTATGGTTGATGGCTATACATTTTGCTTTTATTTGTTTATGGTTGTCCATAGCAACCAACCATATTCAAGCATTGAGGCCATATCTTGTTGCTATAGGTGATGGCTCTATTGCTGATTGGTTGCTATGGTTGATGGCTATACATTTTGTTTTTACTTGTTTATGGTTTCCCATAGCAACCAACCAGATTCTAGCCTGAAGTCTGTTGCTGATTGGTTGCTGTGGGTGACGGCTCTACTTTTTTGCTTTTACAGGTTCATGGTCACCCATAGCAACCAACCATTTTGTAGAAGTCCATTGCTGATTGGCTCTGCTTTTTCTGGTTTATGGTTGTCCATCGCAATCGACTGGCAGTATCTTATTAGTTGCTATGGGTGATGGTTCATCGCTGACTGGTTGTTGGCTCCATTGCTGATTGGTTGCTATGGTTGTTGGCTCCATTGCTGATTGGTTGCTATGGTTGTTGGATCCATTGCTGATTGGTTGCTATGGTTGTTGGATCCATTGCTGATTGGTTGCTATGGATGTTGGATCCATTGCTGATTGGTTGCTATGGTTGTTGGCTCCATTGCTGATTGGTTGCTATGGTTGTTGGATCCATTGCTGATTGGTTGCTATGGATGTTGGATCCATTGCTGATTGGTTGCTATGGGTGTTGGCTTCATTGCTGATTGGTTGCTATGGTTGTTGGCTCCTTTGCTGATTGGTTGCTATGGTTGTTGGATCCATTGCTGATTGGTTGCTATGGGTGTTGGCTTCATTGCTGATTGGTTGCTATGGTTGTTGGCTCCATTGCTGATTGGTTGCTATGGGTATTGGCTCCATTGCTGATTGGTTGCTATGGTTGTTGGCTTCATTGCTGATTGGTTGCTATGGGTATTGGCTCCATTGCTGATTGGTTGCTATGGTTATTGGCTCCATTGCTGATTGGTTGCTATGGGTGACAACTCTAATTTTTTTGCTCTTACTGGTTTATAGTTACCTATAGCAATTAACCAGATTCTAGCTTTAAGTCCGTTGCTGATTGGTTGCTAAAGGCGATGGCTCCATTGCTGATTGTTGCTATGGGTGATGGTTATACATTTTGCTTTTTCTTGTTTATGGTTGCCCATAGCAACCAACCATATTCTAGCATTGAGGCCGTGTCTGATTGGTTACTATGGGAGACGGTTATACTTTTTTGCCCATAGCAACAAGATTCCATCTCATATCCATTGTTGCCATGTGTAAGGTCTTCCCTTCTCGTCTGTCTCCCTCAATGTCGCACATTCGCCCCTTGACCTAGTTACCGCTCCTCGCACTACATTTCCCGGCATCCCCCACCCCCAGGAAGCCGGACACTTCCCTTTCCTTCTCATGTCCCCGTTTAAAGACTACATTTCCACGCGTCCCCCGCGGCCACCCCTCCGCCGCCATCTTCCCTGTAGTCCAGCGCACTTCCGCCTTCCGTAGCAGACGAGGAGGCCGGGGCTCTGGTGAGGACTACGTTTCCCGGCGTGCTCCGCGGCTCTGTGGGCGGGAGCTGTAGCCTTTCCCACTGGGCGGCCATGTTGGATGTGGTATTGTTATGTGTGTGAGTGTGAATGTGAGGGGAAGGCAGGCAAGGGAAGGGGGGCAGCTCCTTTAGGGCCCGGTTTTGGCAATCAGGGGCCACGCACGCTCCCAGCCCATGCCGCTTGTGGTGGAGGAGTAGTCGGCCGTGTCCCGTGTAGTCGGAAATCCGGGGCCATCAATCAGAGAGATGAGGGAGGCGGTGGGGGAGTCATAGAGGAAGGAGGAGCTGGGACTGCTGGGAAAAGGGGTGCAGGCCTCCCCACCCCACAGCCCTGAGCCCCACACTGCCCCCTGCAGGACGCCCCCTGCCAGAGGCCCTACACCTGAGCCAGAGGTCACCTCCTGGAGGATTCTGGGAGTGTGAGGGGCTCTAGATACCCTAATATTGGTGTTCAGGCCCCTCCTAGAGGATTGTGGGAGCGTGAGGGGCTCTAGACACCCCAATATTAGGGGACAAGACGTTCCTGGGGGAATCGGGGGAAGGGTGGGGTTGTAGTTCATTCCCGCAGACCCCCGTTACCATAGGATGCTTGGAGTATAAGGGGAGACGTGTCATAGGGTCAGATATTATTGGGGTACGGACCCCCTATAGTATGGTGGGGGGCAGCACGTAATAATAACCCCCCCAGAACACCCTCTGATTCTGATCATGAGCCCCGAGCCGGCTCAGTCAGCAGCGGAGAGCAGGTAAATACGGACAGCAGAGCGTCGCCGATATGGCGGTTCTTTTTATAAACGTAACGTGTCATGTGACCGAGGCGTCTCGTCTCCCCCCTTCTCTCTAGGTGCGGGCACAGCTGAGGGAGATGTCGGGGAAGGGCCTGGGGGCAGCGCGGCGCAGGAGGACGCGCTGCCGGAAGTGCGAGGCCTGTGTGCGCAGCGAGTGCGGAGAGTGCAACTTCTGTAAGGACATGAAGAAGTTCGGGGGTCCCGGGCGCATGAAGCAGTCCTGTCTGAAGAGGCAGTGCACGGCGGTGAGACGGGGGCGGGAAAGGGGGCGCTAGTGTAAAGCTGCTCCAGCTGTGGCTAAAACTACAACTCCCAGCATGCACCATGTTGGGTGTTGTAGGTATACAGCAGCTGGAGAGCCATAGGGTTCAGAAATGATGTTCTAATTCCTGCTGCTGCTTCTTTGCTTTTCCAGCTGTTGCAAAACTACAACTCCCAAGTATTCCCTGACAGGACATGCTGGGAGTTGTAGTCTTGCAACAGCTGTGTAGGAGGAGATGTGGTGACGGAGATGTCCAGTGCTGAAAAACTTATCCCCTATCCCAGTGGTCTCCAACCTGCGGACCTCCAGATGTTGTAAAACTACAACTCCCAGCATGCCCGGACAGCCAACGGCTTTAGATCGCGGGGGGTCCGACCGATGGCTCTGCCATAGAGTTGTATTGAGGGGCGTTTCAGCCACCGCTTCGTGTGGTGGTCAACAGCGGCCGGGGTCCCAGCGGTCAGACCCCCCCTGTGATCTGAAACTTATACCCATCCCCCCTTAGGATAGGGGATACGTTTTTCAGCACTGGACTACTCCTTTTAGGTTACAACTTCTTCAGCTGTAAAGGCATGCTGGGAGTTGTAGTTTTTTTTGCGGCAGCTGGGGAGCCCCATGGTACAGAATAGAATGCTGTTCTAACGCCTGCTTTTGCTTCTGTTGGGAAAACTGCAACTCCCAGAATGCCCATAAGCTGTTGGGGAATGCTGGGTGTTGTAGTTTTGCAACACCATGAGTGCTACAGGATTGTTCTGCTTCTGCTGCAAAACTACAACGCCCAGCATGCCCTGACAGCCGATTGCTGTCTGGGAATTCTGAGAGTTGTAATTTTGTATCAGCAGGAGAGCCATTGGATTGAGAAATGCTGTTCTAATGCATTCTTGTGCTGCAAAACTACAACTCCCAGCATGCCCTGATAGCTGCAGACTTGTCAAGGCATGCTGGGAGTTGTAGTTTTGTTACAGGGTTGAGAAATTCTATTTGAACAACATGTCCTGACAGCTGAAGTGGTAGTTTTGCAAAAGCCGGAGAGGCACAGGGTTGAGTCTATTCTAACGCCTGCTTGTGCTGCAAAACTATAACTCCCAGCATGCCCTGACAGCCGAAGGCTGTCAGGGCATGCTGGGAGTTGTAGTTTAGCAACAGCAGGAGAGCCATAGAGTTGAGAAATGTTGTTCTATCACCTGCTTGTGCTGCAAGACTACAACTCCCAGCATGCCTTAACTAGCAACGGCTGGGAGTTGTAGTTTTGAACCAGGTTTGCGAAGCGCCGTTGTAACGCCTGCTTCTTCCCTTTCAGCCCGTCCTGCCTCACACGGCCGTCTGTCTCCTATGCGGAGATGCCGGGAAGGAAGACACCGCTCAGGAGGAGGAGCAGAAGTTTAACCTGTCCCTCATGGAATGTACCATATGCAACGAGATCGTCCACCCCGGCTGCATCAAGGTACGACCCCCCCCCCTCCCGCCCCCTCCGTGGCGGCAGCGGCGCCTTGCGTGAACACGTACGGTCCTACGCCGCGATTATACCAGATGGTTTTGTAACTTTAGGATCAACTCTACAAACCGCTTTTATTTTGGAAGCTGCCTTGCGCCAAAGTTATTTAATTTTGCGCTATATGTCCACGTTGTCAGCATCTGTTTCATCATCTTTCTTGATTTGTGGGTTACAGATACTTTGACCTGCACAAAAAAAAAAATAATAATAATTTTTCGTGCAAATTTTTGCGCCAATGTACTCCACCGACCAGCTGCAGTTGGTGTAGTTGGCGTTTTTATTTATTTTATTATTTATTTATTAACTTTTTTTATTTTTTATTTTTTTTGCATTATCCAGGGGGGCAAATGCATTCACACGCTTGCGTAAAAAAAATCTGCACTCCCCTGTTAAATCACCTCACCCCCCCTCTTAAAAGGGTACTCCGGTGGAAAATATTTATTTTTTAGGTCTTATTAAGTGAACTGGTGCCAGAAAGTTAAACAAACAGATTTGTAAATTACTTGTATTACAAAAATCTTATTCCTTCCAGTACTTATTAGCTGCTGAATACTAAAGAGGAAATTATTTTCTTTTTGGAACACAGAGCTCTCTGCTGACATCACGAGCACAGTGCTCTCTGCTGACTTCTCTGTCCATTTTAGGAACTGTCCAGAGCAGCAGATGTTTGCTATGGGGATTTTCTCCTACTCTGGACAGTTCTTAAAATGGACAGAGATGTCAGCAGAGAGCACGGTGTTCCAAAAAGAAAAGAATTTCCTCTGTAGTATTCAGCAGCTCATAAGTACTGAAAGGATTAAGATTTTTTAATAGAAGTAATTTACAAATCTCTTTAACTTTCTGGCACCAGTTGATTAAAAAAAAAAAAAAACGTTTTCCACTGGAGTACCCCTTTAAGGCTGTCTGATCATGTTGGGAGTTGTCATTCTACATCAACTGGAGAGCTGCCTTTAAAGTGTTACTATCATTATACCCTGGCGACAGGATACATTTAAACTTTGATGGCAATCTAGGAGACCTAGACCAGTGATTCCCAAACAGAGTGCCTACAGCTGTTGCAAAACTACAACTCCCAGCATGCCCGGACAGCCGAAGGCTGTCCGGGCATGCTGGGAGTTGTAGTTTTGCAACAGTTGGAGGCCCCCTGGTTTGGAAACACTGCCCTTGAAATGTATCTTGCCACCGGAGCAAAGTGATAGCAACACTTTTAAGGTTGTCAGGGCATGCTGGGAGTTGTAGTTTTGCTCTCCCAGAGCCACAGGTTGGGGAACCTTGCAGTATCAAGAGTAGTTAGGACGCCCCCTGGAGTTGGCTTTACACCCTGCAGTTAAAGGGGTTATCCAGGAAAAAAACTTTTTTTATATATCGACTGTCTCCAGAAAGTTAAATAGATTTGTAAATTACTTCTATTAAAAAATCTTGATCCTTCCAATAATTATCAGCTGTTGAAGTTGAGTTGTTCTTTTCTGTCTGGCAACAGTGCTCTCTGCTGACATCTCTGCTTGTCCCAGGAACTGCACAGAGTAGAAGAGGTTTGCTATGGGGATTTGCGTCTAAACTGGACAGTTCACGAGACAGGTGTCATCAAAGAGCACTTAGACAGAAAAGAACAACTCAACTTCATCAGCTCATAAGTACTGAAAGGATTAAGATTTTTTAATAGAAGTCATATACAAATCTGTTTCACTTTCTGGAGCCAGTTGATATATAAAAATAGTTTTTTCATGGATAACCCCTTTAAGAACCAAAAAATATGACCGAAATCTTGATGGTGTGAATGATGCTGCATGTATTAGGGGCAAATCTTTGCTTATGTTGCTTAAAAATAAATTGCGCTATCTACCTCCTTGTTGCGGTGGAACACCTATTAATGGTAAATACCCGCCATCTCTTAATCTCTGCTTTCCAGACCCTTCTGGGCCTGTTTTGTGGCCAGTGAATGTGATTGGGAATCCGAAAGCAGCCGAAGCGAGAAAGTTACACAATTCCTATTAAAGCCAATGGGAGTGAAGAATAAATTGCGTAACTTCCCCCTTTCATCTGCTCGCCGCTTCCTGACCAACCCGGCGGCCACAAACAGGCCACGGGGGTCTGGAAAGCTGAGATTGAAGATGTGAGACCTCCCTCTAATGGGTACATCCTTTAAAGGGGTATTCCAGGCCAAAACTTTTTTTTATATTTCAACTGGCTCCGGAAAGTTAAACAGATTTGTAAATTACTTCTATTAAAAAAAATCTTAATCCTTCCAATAGTTATTAGCTTCTGAAGTTGAGTTGTTTTCTGTCTAACTGCTCTCTGATGACTCACGTCCCATGTGCAGTTCCTATGGGGATATTCTCCCATCATGCACAGCTCCCGGGACATGACATCATCATTGAGCAGTTAGACAGAAAACTTCAGAAGCTAATAACTATTGGAAGGATTAAGATTTTTTTTAATAGAAGTAATTTACAAATCTGTTTAACTTTCCGGAGCCAGTTGATATATTAAAAAAAAAAAAGGTTTTGCCTGGAATACCCCTTTAAATGGGTTATCCAACTTCATCAGCTCATAAGTACTGAAAGGATTAAGATTTTTTTAATAGAAGTAATTTACAAATCTATTTAACTTTTCTGGAGCCAGTTGATATAAAATATAAAGTTTTTTTTTTTTTCCTGGATAACCCCTTTAATCCTTTAAGTACTTATGAGCAGCTGAAGTTGAGTTGTTCTTTTCTGTCTACCTGCTCTCTGATGACACCTGTCCAGAGTAGAAGCAAATCCCCATAGCAAACCTCTCCTGCTCTGTGCAGTTCCCGAGACAAGCAGAGATGTCAGCAGAGAGCACTGTTGCCAGACAGAAAAGAACAACTCAACTTCAGCAGCTGATAATTATTGGAAGGATGAAGATTTTTTTTTAATAGAAGTAATTTACAAATCTATTTAACTCTCTGGAGCCAGTTGATAATTTTTTTTTTATTGGAATACACCTTTTAAGTTATGGAATCAATTGCAGGATCATAAACATTATAATAGTTATTGATTTATATTTTTATTGGGGGGGGGGAGAGGACTATTAATGGTAATCAATAAATTATGTATAAATTTCTATGTTCTGTACGATGTTATAACCTAGTACTGATCAGTACTATCGGCGATCTTCTCGTACAGCCATCCTTCATGCCGGAGGAGGGTAAGAGATCTTCAGCGGCCATTTGTGTTCATCAGACCCCTGCTATTCCATTACGGGGGTCCAATAAGCCCACCTAAACCCACAGTTACCTACTTTTTGCCTATAGATGTAATGATCTGCATTGGTCACATCATCTATAGCAGTGGTCTTCAACCTGCGGACATCCAGATGTTGCAAAACTACAACTCCCAGCATGCCCGGACAGCCGATGGCTGTCCGGGCATGCTGGGAGTTGTAGTTTTGCAACATCTGGAGGTCCGCTGGTTGAAGACCACTGATCTATATGATTAATGGGGTACTCCGCCCCTAGACATCTCATCCCCTATCTGGGACCTTAGGATTTCTGGCGTGGCACCCCAGTCATCCCGTGCACGGAACAAACTCCGCTCCGTGCCTGATGAGAGACAAGCACAGGAGGGTGATTTAAACTTTTATGGAAGGGGTTAATGGCTGTTTTTTTTACTTTTTTTATTTAACTTTTTATTTTTATTTTTTTACTTTATTAGCCCCCTTAGGGGACTTTTAGGAGAAATCATTAGATTCCTCATACAGATCACTGGGGTTCCATAGAACCCACTTGATCTGTGTGCTCTGCAATCATTTGATTGAGCCACAGACCCCAGGGATGGAGAGATAAGCCCTCCGGCTACCTCCACAGTGGATCGTCGCACTGCGGGGAAGTGATCCACCCCATTGGACCACCAGAGAGTGTTTAAAGTACCCTTTAGGTGCCGCTGCCAGCTTTGACAGCAGCAATCTAAATGGTTAATAGCCGCCATGTGGCAATTCCCATGTGTCGGCTATTAGCTGCGGCCCCCGCTACAAGAATCAGGAGCCATCGGGTATTGCGCGGGCTCGAGTCAGGAACCCGCACCATACAATGTGGCAACTAGTTAAATGTCGGAGCAATCTCAGTCACTACAGGCAGAGTTCAGCTGTTGATGGCATCTTCTGTGCATGACGCGGACTGATTGTCATGTCCTCACCCGATCCATGACGTACATGTATGTCATGGGTTAGGAGAGGATTAAGCCACGCCCACTGAAATTATCGGCGGAAAATTTACTCAGCCAAAAGGGGCATTTTCAGCAGCCAAAATTTAGGTGTATTCCTATATATCCCTATATATATATTATATTCATTATATTATTATATTCATTATATCATTATAATATTTTATTATATTATTCATTATATTATTATAATATTATTGATAATATTATAATCATTTTATTATAATATTATATTCATTAGATTATATTATATTCATTATATTATAATATTATATTCGTTAAATTATTATATTATATTCATTATATTATAATATATTCATTATATTATAATATATTCATTATATTATTATAATATATTCATTATATTATTATAATATTATATTCGTTAAATTATTATATTTTCGTTAAATGATTATATTATATTCGTTATAATATATTAATTATATTATAATTTATTTTTTTGTGTATTGCAACTGGGCGCATACTTTGTGCAGTTTTTGCAGGTTTCCTCCTTGTTGTGGTGATTTGGTGCAGATGTCACTTCTGTGATCCGTGTTCTCACTTTCTTCCCTCTTCTCGCCCTTTGTTTCTCCTCAGATGGGTAAAGCTGAAGCCGTCATCGACACGGAAATCCCCAACTGCTGGGAGTGTCCGCGCTGTGTGAGGGAAGGCCGCACGTGTAAGGTGAGTGTGCACTAAGGGGCAGGGGGCATTGGACTGTCAGTGACAGGTTGTTTGGATCACCGTACTCCAGGGTACGGGCCCTAAAGTTTCTACACGGAAACCATATTGGGTTGCCATAACACGTGTCACTCCATCTGCAGCATTTAGAGCAGTGTTTCCCAACCAGTGTGCCTCCAGCTGTTGCAAAACTAGAACTCCCAGCATGCCCGGACAGCCTTTGGCTGTCCGGGCATGTTGGGAGTTGTAGTTTTGCAACAGCTGGAGGCACACTGGTTGGGAAGCAGATGTTACATGGATCGTCCGATAATCCGCCACATTGTCCGTCGTCATGACCTAATGATACCTCTTCGTGCTCCTTTCACAGGATCCATTGGACGGTTCAGGTAAACGGCGCTTGGACAACAGAGAAGACGCCGTACGGTGGAAACTGACGGATGACCAGGCCCCCGGCAGGAAGAAACCGCCCGACGAGAACCAGGGACATAAGAGGAAGAAGGAGAAGGAACCGGAACAGGACGCAGGGGTAAAGAAAAAGGTCAGTTATCGGTTTGTGGAAACCCAGCTTTCCAGAATCCTGAATGATCAGCTTGTCTGGTTGAGTCCTTGTTCAAATTCTGTTGCAAAAACCAATTCTGGTTGCAGTGGGATTCTGCCGCACCACGCACAAGGGGGAATTCCCACGCCGGAAACATCTGGCATGGAAATTCAAATTGCGGCCTGCGCAGAAAGAAGCGACATGTAAATTCTTATTGTGGAATCCATATTTTGCCGGTGCTCACTGTCTGCGGAAAGTTCGCTGAGCCGACACGCCGCAAAAAATCCACCATGTGAACATAGCCTAAAGGGAACCTGCCAGCACTTGTTTAACCCCGGGAACCACACAGGGTCTTAGAATGTATAAAAAAAAAAAAAAAAAAAAAAAATTATAATAAAAATTATTAAAAATATATATAATAGTAAATAATCTAAAAATTCATATACAAATAAAATATAAAAAATATAATAACTATAATAATAAAGTAGTAATAAAAAAATAAAATTTTGATAATATAACATACAAATATAATAAAATACTAAACATATAATAACAATAATATAAAAATATATAAAAATTATATAATATAATGATGATATAATAATAAAAATGTAAATAAAAATAAGATTCTTCCTATAGTGCACATAGTATTGTACACTCAATTTGGTTCTCTGTCCCCATGGGGCTCACAATCTAAATGAACCGATCAGCATGTTTTCGGAGTGTGGGAGGAAACCGGAGTAACCAGGGGAAACCCTCACAAACGCAGGGAGAACATACAAACTCATTGCAGATGTTGTCCTTTGGTTGAACCCAGGACCCCAGTGTATTAGAAAAAATAGAATAAAAAGCAATAAAGAAAAAGTCTCAACTACTACAAAATGATACAACTGGAAACTACACATCAGGGCGCAAAAAAAAATTGAGCCCCAAAGATGGGGGGGGGGGGGGGGGGAGTGAGAGGTCAAAATTGGTTGATTTTTATTGGTATTTTATTTTATTAAATTTTTTTGAGATTTATAAAAAAATAAAAATTAGTTCTTAACATTAGTTAAATAAGATAAAAGCTGTATAAATCCATTTTTTGCTGTTATCATATTGGCTGACAGATCACAAATATCCGCTTTACTCCATAGTGCAAAACACAAGGGGGTATTGGGACTAGAGATGAGCGAACTTACAGTAAATTTGATTCGTCACGAACTTCTCGGCTCGGCAGTTGATGACTTTTCCTGCATAAATTAGTTCAGCTTTCAGGTGCTCCGGTGGGCTGGAAAAGGTGGATACAGTCCTAGGAGACTCTTTCCTAGTAATGTATCCACCTTTTCCAGCCCACCGGAGCACCGGAAAGCGGAACTAATTTATGCAGGATAAGTCATCAACTGCCGAGCCGAGAAGTCTGTGACGAATCGAATTTACTGTAAGTTCGCTCATCTCTAATTGGGACTATGCACAGCAGATGTAACGGAGTATCCATTTAGTGAAACGACAGCTCTATGTAGTGATGGTATATAGCGACATACATCATTCCAAAGGCAAGGAAATTAAAACGTGGCACTCACCCTGATGATGATGTCCGCCCCTAGACATCTTATCCCCTATCCAAGCCTTGGAGGCTTGTGAAGCCACGGCCATGCCCCCTCAATGCAAGTCTATGGGAGGGGGCGTGACGTCCGTCACGCCCCCTCCCATAGACTTGCATTGAGGGGGCGTGGCCGTGGTGTCACAAGCCTCCGCCCTGCATCGCCAGTCATCTGGCACGGAGTGAAGTTTACTTTGGATAGGGGATAAGGTGTCTAGGGGTGGAGTACCCCTTTAACATCAGATTACAATAGCTGCGACACCAAGGGATGAAGGTGCAGGGGCGTAATGGCATTAGAAGATCTGAACGTCATTGGGGTGAGTGCCTTATTAACTCTCTATAGTCCGTTGTTATCCCACATTTGCCCTTGTTTTGTATTTCTCATGTTTTCTCTTCTGATTTGGCAGGTGAAGGCCGAGAAAGACAAGAAGATCAAGAAGGTGCGTCCGCCGCGGAGCCGCTGCATTATTGTTGTGGTAGGTTTCTCCTCCTCCTGATAATAGAACTGACGGCTCCGTTTTCCCCCCCCCCCGCAGGAGCCGCAGGCGCCATCAGAACCGGTGCCAGTGTCTGACCGCTCTCACCAGCGAGAGAAGATCGAGCGCTTCAAGCAGATGTGCCAGATGCTGGAACGGGCCAGAAGCAGCACCTCGAGCTCCAGCTCCGACTCCGATTCTGACTCAGACTCAAAGGCTTCCCGGGGAAGCAGCGACACCGGCGAAGGAGGAGGGGAGGGGCGGTCGTCCCGGATCAGCTTCAGCACCAGCTCAGAGGAAGACGAGGAGGGAGGAGGAGGGGGCTCTGCCACGGACGGACAAAACGGCACCAGGAACGGCAAACAGAAATCACCCCGGGGGAACAGCAGGGAGAAGGAGAACCGGAGAGGAGGGGTGGCCATCAGGAAAGGGACATGTGGTCGCAACGCGGTTCAGGCCTTGTCCAGGACTCAGATACTAAAAAGGCCGCTGGTGCCATCTCCACCTAAACCACCTCCCCTCCAACTAGAGAGACACGTGGTACGACCCCCTCCTCATAGCCCCGAGCCAGACTCCCTGCCTTTGGACAGTGGAACGGACCATGTAATGCAGAGGGGGGTCTGGCTTGCTGTTTTTAGGCATTTGGGACACAAAGAGCTATGCGTCTGTATGCGGGTGTGCCGGACCTGGAACCGGTGGTAAGAGTGGGGGTGGGGCGGGACACACAGGCAATAATTGTCACTGTGGTCGTGTGTGATTGGGCAGGGTGTCAGTGTGTCTTCAGCTGTTACAAAACCACAACTCCCAGCATGAACGGACAGCCACAGCTCTGGAGTATAATACAAGATACAGTGGGGCAAAAAGTATTATCAACCCCCAATTGTGCAAGTTCTCCCAATTAAAAAGATGGTAGAGGCTGTAATTTCCATCATAGGTTATAACCTCAACTATGAGAGACAGAATGAGAAAAAAATCCATAAAATCATTGTCTGATTTTTAAAGAATTTATTTTGCAAATTATGGTGGAAAACAAGTATTTGGTCAATAACCAAAGTTTATCTCAATACTTTATTTCCCCTTTGTTGGCAATGACAGAGATCAAACGTTTTCTGACTTCACGAGGTTTTCACACGCTGTTTCTGGTATTTTGGCCCATTCCTCCATGCAGATCTCCTCTAGAGCAGTGATGTTTTCGGGCTATCGCTGGGCAACACGGTCTTTCAACTCCCTCCAAAGGTTTTCTATGGAGTTGAGATCTGGAGACTGGCTAGGCCACTCCAGGACCTTGAAATGCTTCTTACGAAACCACTTTTTCATTGCACAGGCGGTGTGTTTGGGATCATTGTCATGCTGAAAGACCATGCTACATTTCATCTTCAATGCCCTTGCTGATCGAAGGAGGTTTTCACTCAAAATCTCACGATACATGGCCCCATTCATTCTTTCCTTTACACGGATCAGTCGTCCTGGTCCCTTAGAAGAAAAACAGCCCCAAAGCATGATGTTTCCACCCCCATGCTTCACAGTAGGTATGGTGTACTTTGGATGCAACATTCTTTCTCCTCCAAACACAACGAGTTGAGTTTTTACCAAAAAGTTCTACTTTAGTTTCATCTGACCATATAACATTCTCCCAATACTCTTCTGGATCATCCAAATTCTCTCCAGCAAACTTCAGACGGGCCTGGACATGTACTGGCTTAAGCAGGGGGACACGTCTGGCACTGCATGATTTGAGTCCCTGGCGGGGTAGTGTGTTACTTATGGTAGCCTTTGTTGCTTTGGTCCCAGCTCTCTGCGGGTCATTCACTAGGTCCCCCCCGTGTGGTTCTGGGATTTTTTGCTCACCGTTCTTGTGATCATTTTGACACCACGGGGTGAGATCTTGCGTGGAGCCCCAGATGGAGGGAGATTATCAGTGGTCTTGTATGTCTTCCATTTTCTAATAATTGCTCCCACAGTTGATTTCTTCACACCAAGCTGTTTGCCTATTGCAGATTCAGTCTTCCCAGCCTGGTGCAGGTCTACAATTTTGTTTCTGGTGTCCTTCGACAGCTCTTTGGTCTTGGCCATAGTGGAGTTTGGAGTGTGACTGTTTGAGGTTGTGGACAGGTGTCTTTTATACTGATAACAAGTTCACACAGGAGCCATTAATACAGGTAACGAGTGGAGGACAGAGGAGACTCTTAAAGAAGTTACAGGTCTGTGAGAGCCAGAAATCTTGTTTATTTGTAGGTGACCAAATACTTATTTTCCACCATCATTTGATATAAAAGGATATAAAAGGATTTACTCCCTTTTTCTTGCTTATAATTCTCTCAAATGTCGCATATGCGACCATGCTGTTTTTTGTGTGACTTTCTGCCTAAGTTTTGAAAATGGAATTGCAGTGGTCAGAGGTTTATAACGTGCGACTGTCGCAAAAAAGTCGCACACCATCAAAAAATGCCATATATTTACTCCTGCTCTTACTTACATGAGCAAAATCTCAAAAGGGAAACTGATACAACAGCTGATTTGCTTACGTGAGACAAATTTATAAAGGTAATGTGACTTGTTATACGTTTGTTGTACCTAAGCAAAAAAAAACAACAAAAAAATACATGCATAAGCAAGATTATATAAATGTCCCCCAAATTCTTTAAAAATCAGACAATGTGTTTTTTGTTTTGTTTTTTCTCATTCTGTCTCTCATAGTTGAGGTTATAACCTATGATGAAAATTACAGCCTCATCTTTATAAGGGGGAGAAGTTGTACAATTGGGGGCTGACTAAATACTTTCTTGCCCCCCTGTATAGCTCAGGATCAGTACAGGATAAGTAATGTAATGTATGTACACAGTTACCTCACCAGCAGAATAGTGAGTGCAGCTCTGGAGTATAATACAGGATATAGCTCAGGATCAGTACAGGATAAGTAATGTATGTACACAGTGACCTCACCAGCAGAATAGTGAGTACAGCTCTGGAGTATAATACAGGATATAACTCAGGATCAGTACAGGATAAGTAATGTAATGTATGTACACAGTGACCTCACCAGCAGAATAGTGAGTACAGCTCTGGGGTATAATACAGGATATAACTTAGGATCAGTACAGGATAAGTAATGTAATGTATATACACAGTGATCTCACCAGCAGAATAGTGAGTACAGCTCTGGAGTATAATACAGGATATAACTCAGGATCAGTACAGGATAAGTAATGTAATGTATGTACACAGTGACTCCACCAGCAGAATAGTGAGTACAGCTCTGGAGAATAATACATGATATAACTCAGGATCAGTACAGGATAAGTAATGTAATGTATGTACACAGTGACCTCACCAGCAGAATAGTGAGTACAGCTCTGGAGTATAATACAGGATATAACTCAGGATCAGTACAGGATAAGTAATGTAATGTATATACACAGTGATCTCACCAGCAGAATAGTGAGTACAGCTCTGGAGTATAATGCAGGATATAACTCAGGATCAGTACAGGATAAGTAATGTATGTACATAGTGACCCCACCAGCAGAATAGTGAGTACAGCTCTGGAGTATAATGCAGGGGTTAGTAATGTATGTACACAGTGACCTGACCAGCAGAATAGTGAGTGCAGCTCTGGAGTATAATACAGGATATAACTCAGGATCAGTACAGGATAAGTAATGTATGTACACAGTGATCTCACCAGCAGAATAGTGAGTACAGCTCTAGGGTATAATACAGGATATAACTCAGGATCAGTACAGGATAAGTAATGTAATGTATGTACACAGTGATCTCACCAGCAGAATAGTGAGTACAGCTCTGGGGTATAATACAGGATATAACTCAGGATCAGTACAGGATAAGTAATGTAATGTATGTACACAGTGATCTCACCAGCAGAATAGTGAGTACAGCTCTGGAGTATAATACAGGATATAACTCAGGATCAGTACAGGATAAGTAATGTAATGTATGTACACAGTGATCTCACCAGCAGAATAGTGAGTACAGCTCTGGAGTATAATGCAGGGGTTAGTAATGTATGTACAGTTGTCAGCCAAAAGTTTAGACTGACACACATTTTGATAAGTTTTAAGCTTTTATAGACAAATACATCAGGTTTATGTTTAGACTCTATACTCCCATTGCTGTGACCCTTCTTATTCTTTTTTATGATTTCTGCAGTTCCCCCTGTGATACTGGATATCAGCATCTAGCCCCAATCCTGACCTCTGACCTCCCATTCTCACCTCATCATTGTTTAGTTTATCACAATTTTGGGGATTTTGTTTTTGGGACCATAGGTTCTCTATAGGATTGAGATCTGGGGAGATTCCTGGTCATGGATTCAAGATGTTGATGTTTTGTTCCCGTTAGTTATCACTTCTGCCATGTGACGTGGTCGTGATGTCACACTACGCCCCCTCAATGCAAGTCTATGGGAGGGGGTGGAGCAGTCGCATGACAGCATGAGGGGGCGTGGCTGTGACATCACGACCCCTACAGCCTGCACTCAGCATTCGGAACACAATGTTCTGAACGCTGGGGCAGTGGAGTACCCCTTTAATATCTGTCCTGGTGCTGAACCCATCCCTGAGCTAAATCCTCTTCAGGAGACGTCCTGGCACTTACTGGGATGTAAACATTAAAGGGGTACTCCGGTGGAAAACATTATTTTTTAAATCAACTGGTGCCAGAAAGTTATGCAGATTTGTAAATTACTTCTATTTAAAAATCTTAACCCTTCCAGTACTTATCAGCTGCTGTATTCTCCAGAGGAAGTTGTGTAGTTGTTTCCAGTCTGACCACAGTGCTCTCTGCTGACACCTCTGTCTGTCTCAGGAACTGTCCAGAGCAAGAGAGGTTTGCTATGGGGATTTGCTTCTTGACATGGACAGAGGTGTCAGCAGAGAGCACAGAAAGGAAATTCAAAAAGAAAAGAATTTCCTCTGTATTATGCAGCAGCTAAGTACTAGAAGGATTAAGATTTTTAAATAGAAGTAATTTACAAATCTGTTTAACTTTTTGGCACCAGTTGATTTAAAAAAAAAAAAAATGTTTTCCAGGTGCAACATCTCCAGCCATCCAGGACCAAGGTGTTGATAGACGTTCCTTTCCACAGCATTATGGAGACCATGTGACCAGGCAGAAGTCATAACTAAGGGGATTGGGGGGAAAATTTTTAGAATTTTGGGTCCAAGGCCGGGAAAATCCTCAGATCTCAATCCCATGGAGAACCTGTGGTCAATCCTGGGAGAGCAAACAAAAACCCCAAATCTGTGATGGGGTAAGAATGGGAGGTCAGAGGTCAGGATTGGGCCCAGGAGCATCACGGGGGGAACTGCAGGAATCTGGGAGAAGGGTCAATACTGGAGATATATAGAGTCTTATTAATAAATACATCAGATCTATGTAAAAATAACCTAAAAAAGGATGAAACACTTATAATTGTCCTTCAGTAACCATAGAAACCTAAACTAAAAAAACACTAAACTAAAATTTGTGTCAGTCTCTAAGTATTCGGCCACAACTACACGGTGAGTCCGCCGTTCATGTGGATTTCTTTTTACTGAAGATCTTTCCCGTACAGAGAACATTTATTACCGTGTTGGCGCTTTTAGTGATGTTTCCATTTACTTGGATAGTTTTGTTCTGCCCTTATTTAAAGGGGTACTCCGGCCCTAAGACAACTTGGCTGTCACCCAGCTCTTGCTCATCCAGCGGTTGTTTCACCCTCCATGGGGGGGGGGGGAATCAGTGTTGGATCTGGCCATCACCTGTCTCTCGCTCATCCAGCGGTTGTTTCACCTTCCCTGGGGGGAGGGGGGGATCAGTGTTGGATCTGGCCATCACCTGTCTCTCGCTCATCCAGCGGTTGTTTCACCTTCCCTGGGGGGGAGGGGGGGGTGATCAGTCTTATATCTGGCCATCACCCGGCTCTCGCTCATCCAGTGGTTGTTTCGCCCTCTGTGGGGGGGGGATCAGTCTTGTAATTGGCCGTCACACGTCTCTCGCTCATCCGGCGGTTGTTTTGCCTTCTCTCTGACGTGTCCTTTGATGTTTCAGGTGTTGTGATCGGCAGCTGTGGACATCCATCGACTTGAGTAGAAGAAAATCAATCACCCCTCCTATGTTAAGTGGTATAGTCCGAAGGCAACCGGTCAGACTAGACCTGAGCTGGACCAACATATCCGAAAAACAGCTGACGTGGCTGATCCACCGACTGCAGGGTGAGCGGGAATAATGGGATGAATGACTGGTGGAATGACCGGGCACTGCTGTATGGGATGAATGACTGGTGTAATGACTGGGCACTGCTGTATGGGATGAATGACTGGTGTAATGACCGGGCACTGCTGTATGGGATGAATGACTGGTGTAATGACTGGTGTAATGACTGGGCACTGCTGTATGGGATGAATGACTGGTGTAATGACCGGGCACTGCTGTATGGGATGAATGACTGGTGTAATGACCGGGCACTGCTGTATGGGATGAATGACTGGTGTAATGACTGGGCACTGCTGTATGGGATGAATGACTGGTGTAATGACTGGGCACTGCTGTATGGGATGAATGACTGGTGTAATGACTGGTGTAATGACCGGGCACTGCTGTATGGGATGAATGACTGGTGGAATGACTGGGCACTGCTGTATGGGATGAATGACTGGTGTAATGACTGGGCACTGCTGTATGGGATGAATGACTGGTGTAATGACTGGGCACTGCTGTATGGGATGAATGACTGGTGTAATGACTGGGCACTGCTGTATGGGATGAATGACTGGTGTAACGACTGGTGTAACGACTGGTGTAATGACTGGGCACTGCTGTATGGGATGAATGACTGGTGTAACGACTGGTGTAATGACTGGGCACTGCTGTATGGGATGAATGACTGGTGTAATGACCGGGCACTGCTGTATGGGATGAATGACTGGTGTAATGACCGGGCACTGCTGTATGGGATGAATGACTGGTGTAATGACTGGTGTAATGACCGGGCACTGCTGTATAGGATGAATGACTGGTGTAATGACTGGTGTAATGACTGGTGTAATGACCGGGCACTGCTGTATGGGATGAATGACTGGTGTAATGACTGGTGTAACGACTGGTGTAATGACTGGGCACTGCTGTATGGGATGAATGACTGGTGTAATGACCGGGCACTGCTGTATGGGATGAATGACTGGTGTAATGACTGGGCACTGCTGTATGGGATGAATGACTGGTGTAATGACCGGGCACTGCTGTATGGGATGAATGACTGGTGGAATGACTGGGCACTGCTGTATGGGATGAATGACTGGTGTAATGACTGGTGTAACGACTGGTGTAATGACCGGGCACTGCTGTATGGGATGAATGACTGGTGTAATGTATGGGCACTGCTGTATGGGATGAATGACTGGTGTAATGACTGGTGTAATGACTGGTGTAATGACTGGGCACTGCTGTATGGGATGAATGACTGGTGTAATGACCGGGCACTGCTGTATGGGATGAATGACTGGTGTAATGACTGGGCACTGCTGTATGGGATGAATGACTGGTGTAATGACTGGGCACTGCTGTATGGGATGAATGACTGGTGTAATGACTGGGCACTGCTGTATGGGATGAATGACTGGTGTAATGACTGGTGTAATGACTGGGCACTGCTGTATGGGATGAATGACTGGTGTAATGACCGGGCACTGCTGTATGGGATGAATGACTGGTGGAATGACTGGGCACTGCTGTATGGGATGAATGACTGGTGTAATGACTGGGCACTGCTGTATGGGATGAATGACTGGTGTAATGACTGGTGGAATGACTGGGCACTGCTGTATGGGATGAATGACTGGTGTAATGACCGGGCACTGCTGTATGGGATGAATGACTGGTGGAATGACTGGGCACTGCTGTATGGGATGAATGACTGGTGGAATGACCGGGCACTGCTGTATGGGATGAATGACTGGTGTAATGACCGGGCACTGCTGTATGGGATGAATGACTGGTGTAATGACCGGGCACTGCTGTATAGGATGAATGACTGGTGTAATGACCGGGCACTGCTGTATAGGATGAATGACTGGTGTAATGACCGGGCACTGCTGTATGGGATGAATGACTGGTGTAATGACTGGTGTAATGACCGGGCACTGCTGTATGGGATGAATGACTGGTGTAATGACCGGGCACTGCTGTATGGGATGAATGACTGGTGTAATGACTGGTGTAATGACCGGGCACTGCTGTATGGGATGAATGACTGGTGTAATGACCGGGCACTGCTGTATGGGATGAATGACTGGTGTAATGACCGGGCACTGCTGTATGGGATGAATGACTGGTGTAATGACCGGGCACTGCTGTATGGGATGAATGACTGGTGTAATGACCGGGCACTGCTGTATGGGATGAATGACTGGTGTAATGACTGGGCACTGCTGTATGGGATGAATGACTGGTGTAATGACTGGTGTAATGACCGGGCACTGCTGTATAGGATGAATGACTGGTGTAATGACCGGGCACTGCTGTATAGGATGAATGACTGGTGTAATGACTGGTGTAATGACCGGGCACTGCTGTATGGGATGAATGACTGGTGTAATGACCGGGCACTGCTGTATGGGATGAATGACTGGTGTAATGACCGGACACTGCTGTATGGGATGAATGACTGGTGTAATGACCGGACACTGCTGTATGGGATTGAGGCCGCGCTGCTTCATCCACAAATGGGTAAAAAAAGAAAGCAGCTGCTTTTTATGGTGTGTGAACAATGCCCTAAGGGTTCTCTTACACAATGCAGTTGTTTTGTAGTTCTGCGCTGCAGTTATTCTTACAATGAATTAGAGAAAATAAATATTATATACAATAAAATTTTTATAATCCTAGTGTGGAATAGTAAAAAACAAAAGTAAGAAGTAAGTGATCTAATTCCTTATAATCCACACCTAGTTTTGGCTCCAAAACTGCACTATGTAAGTGTACCCTAATGCTGTCAATCAGCCTGTGTGTGTGGGTCAGGGACGCTGTCAATCAGCCTGTGTGTGGGCGGGGGACGCTGTCAATCAGCCTGTGTGTGGGCGGGGGACGCTGTCAATCAGCCTGTGTGTGTGGGTCAGGGACGCTGTCAATCAGCCTGTGTGTGTGGGCGGGGGACGCTGTCAATCAGCCTGTGTGTGTGGGTCAGGGACGCTGTCAATCAGCCTGTGTGTGTGCGTCAGGGACGCTGTCAATCAGCCTGTGTGTGTGCGTCAGGGACGCTGTCAATCAGCCTGTGTGTGTGGGTCGGGGACGCTGTCAATCAGCCTGTGTGTGTGGGTCGGGGACGCTGTCAATCAGCCTGTGTGTGTGGGCGGGGGACGCTGTCAATCAGCCTGTGTGTGTGGGTCAGGGACGCTGTCAATCAGCCTGTGTGTGTGGGCGGGGGACGCTGTCAATCAGCCTGTGTGTGTGGGCGGGGGACGCTGTCAATCAGCCTGTGTGTGTGCGTCAGGGACGCTGTCAATCAGCCTGTGTGTGTGTGTGTGTGTGTGTGTGGGTCGGGGACGCTGTCAATCAGCCTGTGTGTGGGCGGGGGAAGATGTCAATTACCCTGTGTGTGGGCGGGGGATGCTGTCAGTCATCCTGTGTGTGGCCGGGGGATGCTGTCAGTCATCCTGTGTGGGGGCGGGGATGCTGTCAGTCATCCTGTGTGTGGGCGGGGGATGCTGTCAGTCATCCTGTGTGTGGGCGGGGGATGCTGTCAGTCATCCTGTGTGGGGGCGGGGGATGCTGTCAGTCATCCTGTGTGGGGGCGGGGGATGCTGTCAGTCATCCTGTGTGTGGGCGGGGGATGCTGTCAGTCATCCTGTGTGGGGGCGGGGGATGCTGTCAGTCATCCTGTGTGGGCGGGGGACGCTGTCAGTCAGACTTTGAGAGGGGTAAGCAGGACTCCCATCCTCTCTCCTAAATGTCCAGTTGGTCTTTACTCTGCTTTTTGCTCATGAATCCTTCTCCAACCCTGTAACCCTGTATATCCCAGCGCGCAGCTTCTCTCCCTCCATCTTTATGCACCACACACAGGTTTGGACACAGCTTGTCGTCATTTCTTGGTTGTTGTTGTTTTTTTTTCGTTGCTTTTTCTAACTTATAGATTCATCTTGAAGACCTGAACACTAAGGGATATATTTTGAATTTAGTAAACATATTTTAACCCCTTTAAGGACGCAGGGTTTTTCCGCTTTTGCATTTTCATTTTTTCCTCATCCCCTTCTAAAAAAACATAACGCTTTAAATTTCGCACATAAAATTCCATATTATGGTTTATTTTTTGCGCCACCAATTCTACTTTGCAGTGACATTAGTCATTTTACCAAAAAATCTACGACGAAACGGAAAAAAAATTAATTGTGCGACAAAATTGAAGAGAAAATTCCATTTTGTAACTTTTGGGGGCTTCCGTTTCTACACAGTATATTTTTCGGTAAAAATGACACCTTATCTTCTGTAGGTCCATACGGTTAAAATGATCCCCTACTTATATAGGTTGGATATTGTCGCACTTCTGAAAAAAATCATAATTACATGCAGGAAAATGTATACGTTTACAATTGTCATCTTCTGACCCCTATAACTTTTTTCTGTGTACGGCCGTTATGAGGGCTCATTTTTTGCACCGTGACCTGAAATTTTTAGCGGTACCATTTATGCATTGATGGCACTTTTTGATCGCATTTTTTTTCATGATATAAAAAGTGACCAAAATACGCTATTACGGACTTTGGATTTTTTTTGCGCGTACACCATTGACCGTGCAGTTTAATGATATATTTTTATAATTCAGACACTTCCGCATGTGGCGATACCACATATTTTTATTTAGATTTTATTTTATTTATTATTTTTTTTATGGGAAAAGGGGGGTGATTCAAACTTTTATTAGGGAAGGGGTTAAATTACTTTTATTAACTTTTTATTTTTTTTTCCACTTTATTTTTTTATTTTATTTTTTGCAGTGTTATAGCTCCCATAAGGGACAAAAACACTGCACACACTGATCTCTTATACTGCTGATCATTGTTATCCCGTAGGAGACTATAACTCTGCACACACTGATCTCTTATACTGATCATTGTTATCCCATAGGAGACTATAACTCTGCACACACTGATCTCTTATACTGATCATTGTTATCCCATAGGAGACTATAACTCTGCACACACTGATCTCTTATACTGATCATTGTTATCCCATAGGAGATTATAACACTGCACACACTGATCTCTTATACTGATCATTGTTATCCCATAAGAGACGAAAACACTGCACACACTGATCTCTTATACTGATCATTGTTATCCCATTGGAGGCTATAACACTGGAAGATGCAATAGCAATGAAGAAGCGATCCTTAGACGGTGCTCACCCGTGCGGCAGAGTAGAAATTCAGAGGCCGATGGTAAGTAGGAACATACTTTATTCAGAACATGTGCAGGGACTACGCGTTACGAAGGGACACGCTCCCCTCTTCCTCAGGTCCAATCCTTAGCTAAGGATCGCTTCTTTATTGCTATTGCATCTTCCACGTTTGACCGTCCTGCGAGACGGAAGGATCCAGGCAGCACACTGTGACCACTGACCCACACCAGTTGGGCTCCCAAAGCAACCATAGATGTTATGCTCTCAGCATAACACTACCAGGTGAGCACACTTCATTGTGATACCTTATTTCTCTGTTGGTGAGGATAACGGCACAGATACGGGCGCATTGTCCTTTTTTGTTTTTCATACTCTACTATAGGCTATAACACTGCACACACTGATCTCTTATACTGATCATTATTATCCCATAGGAGGCTATAACACTGCACACACTGATCTCTTATACTGATCATTATTATCCCATAGGAGGCTATAACTCTGCACACACTGATCTCTTATACTGATCATTATTATCCCATAGGAGGCTATAACACTGCACACACTGATCTTTTACACTGATTATTGTTATCCCATAGGAGGCTATAACACTGCACACACTGATCTCTTATACTGATCATTATTATCCCATAGGAGGCTATAACACTGCACACACTGATCTCTTATACTGATCATTATTATCCCATAGGAGGCTATAACACTGCACACACTGATCTTTTACACTGATTATTGTTATCCCATAGGAGACTATAACACTGCACACCCTGATCTCTTATACTGATCATTGTTATCCCATTGGAGGCTATAACACTGCACACACTGATCTCTTATACTGATCATTGTTATCCCATTGGAGGCTATAACACTGCACACACTGATCTCTTATACTGATCATTGTTATCCCATAGGGGCCTATAACACTGCACACACTGATCTCTCATACTGATCATTGTTATCCCATAGGGACCTATAACACTGCACACACTGATCTCTTATACTGATCATTATTATCCCATAGGAGACTATAACACTGCACACACTGATCTCTTATACTGATCATTATTATCCCATAGGAGACTATAACACTGCACACACTGATCTTTTACACTGATTATTGTTATCCCATAGGGGCTATAACACTGCACACCCTGATCTTTTACACTGTTCACTGCAAAGCCATAGCTTTGCATTTATCAGTGTTATAGGCGGTCGATTGCTCAAGCCTGTATCTCGGGCTTGGAGCAATCAATCGCTGATCAGATGCGATGGAGCAAGGTAAGGGGACCTCTCGATTTTATCGCGATGGTCCCGATTAGCCCGACAGAGCTGCCGGGAAGCTTTCACTTTCATTTTACAAGCGGCAGTCAACTTTGATCACCGCGTCTAAAGGGTTAATAGCGCGTGGCACAACGATAGGTGCTGCACGCTATTAGCCCAGGGTCCCGGCTATCATTAGCCGCCGGGACCGACCCATTATGACGCGGGGTCACGGCGTGACCCCGTTTTATTTACCAGCCGTAGGGCGTACAGGTACGCCCTACGTTCTTAAGAAGTTAAACCAGAATGTTTTATGTCTTACATACTCTTTATTCTGACGACTTCACGCGCTCTCGGCATTCTCTCAATCATCTTTATGATGTAGTCACCTGGAATGGTCCTGAAGGAGACTCCGGAGGGGCTGAGAACTTGTTGGCTCATCCCAAACTATCTCAACCGGGTTTAGGTTGGGTGGATTGTTATCTGAAATATCGCTCTATCACTCTCCTGCAGCCTTAAAGGGGTACTCCACTGCCACAGTGTTCTGAACATTTTATTCCGAACACTGGGTGCGGGCTGCAGGGGTAGTGACGCCACGGCCACTCCCCCCCTCAATGCAAGTCTATGGGAGGGGTGTGGCGAATGCCACGCCCCCCCTCCCATAGACTTGCATTGAGGGGGGCGTGCCATCACAAGGGGCATGGCCTTGATGTCACGACCCCAGCAGCCCACACCTAGCGTTGGCAAAAAAATGGAGTACCCCTTTAACCAGCATGCCTACCACAGTATTTTGCAATGACACGCAGTCATATTTGGTTTGCACTTAAAGGGGTACTCCACTGGAAACATTTTTTATTTAACTTAAGTACCAGCTCACCAGGACGTACATTTAAGTCCGGCGTCGTTAAGGGGTTAAAGCCCAAAGATGTGTTTTGAGATTATGAATCTATTAAAGGGGTACTCAATGGGAAAACATTTTATTTTCTTATATCAACTGGTGCCAGAAAGTTAAACAGATTTCTAAATTATTTCTATTAAAAAAAATCTTAATCCTTCCAGTACTTATCAGCTGCTGTTAATATCCACAGGAAGTTCTCTTCTTTTTGAATTTCCTTTCTGCCTGACCACAGTGCTCTCTGCTGACACTTCTGTCTGTCACAGGAACTGTCCAGAGTAGTAGAAAATCCCCATAGAAAAACCTCTCCTGCTCTGGACAGTTCCTGAGACAGACAGAGAGGTGTCAGCGGAGAGCACTGTGTCAGACAGAAAGGTAATTAAAAAAAAAAAGAACTTCCTGTGGATCATAACAGCAGCTGATAAGTACTGGAAGGATTAAGATTTTTAAATAGAAGTAATTTACAAATCTGTTTAACTTTCTGGCACCAGTTGATATAAGAAAATAAAATGTTTTCCCATGGAGTACCCCTTTAATAGAGTCCTAATCTCAAACACATCTTTGGGCTTAAACCCCTTAACGACGCAGATGTCCACCATTAACCCCTCAGATGCCGTGATCAATACAGATCAGGTCATCTGCAGCATTGCGGTCACTAAAATGGATGATTGGATCTCCCGCATCGCTACCGCGGCGATCCGATCATCCAGAATGACAGCCGGGGGTCCCCTCACCTGCCTCCGCTGCCTTCCATGGGTCTTCTGCTCTGGTCTGAGATCGAGCAGACCAGAGCAGATGATGACCGATAATACTGATCAGTGCTGTGTCCTATGCATAGCACTGAACAGTATTAGCAATCAAAGGATTGCTATAAATAGTCCCCTATGGAGACTATTAAAGTGTAAAGATAAAAGTAAAAAAAAAAAGTAAAATAAATGTGAAAAACCCCGTCCCCCAATAAAAACGTAAAATGGTCCCATTTTCCCTATATCACCCCCAAAAAGTGTAAAAAAAATAAATTAAATACATATATATATATATATATATATATATATATATATATATATATATATATATACACATATAGATATATATATATACACATATAGATATATATATAGATATAGATATAGATAGATAGATATATATATATATATATATATATATATATATATATATATATATATATATATATATAGAAAGTTCATAAAAAGCAGCACATCCAGAATAGTGGAATGGGTGTATATAATTTATAATACATATTTGGTATCGCCGTGTGCGTAAATATCCGAACTAATAAAATGTTAATGATACTGTTTGGTGAACGTAAAAAAAAAGTCCAAAATAGCTGCTTTTTTATAACCTTTTATTCCCAAAAATATTAATAAATGTGTTAAAGGTTTTATATAAGCAAATATGGTATCAATAAAAAGTACAGATCACAGCGCAAAAAATGAGCCCTCATACCGCCGCTTATACGGAAAAATGAAAAAGTTATAGGTCTCCAAAATAGCGAGATTTTAAACGTACTAATTTGGTTAAAAAGTTTGTAATTTTTTTAAAGCACAACAATAATAGAAAAGTATCTAATTATTGGGATCATTTTAATCGTTTAACCCAAAGAATAAAAAACACACGTCATTTTTACCGTAAATTGTACTACGTGAAAACGAAACCTTCCAAAATTTGCAAAATTGCGGTTTTCTTTTTAATTTCCCCACACAAATAGTATTTTTTGTTTGCGCCATACATTTTATGGTAAAGTGAGCAATGTCATTACAACGGACAACTGGTCGCGCAAAAAACAAAAATGAAAATGTAAAAAAAAAGTTGTTGAGTTCTTAAGGGGTTAAAGGCGTACTCCGGTGGAAAACTTTTTTTGTTTGTTTGTTTTTTTAAATCAACTGGTGCCAGAAAGTCAACAGATTTGTAAATTACTTCTATTAAAAAAATCTTAATCCTTCCTGTACTTATTAGCTGCTGAAAACTACAGAGGAAATTTTCTTTTTGGAACACAGAGCTCTCTGCTGACATCACGAGCACAGAGCCCTCTGCTTACAATCTCTGTCCATCTTAGGAACTGTCCAGAGTAGGAGAAAATTCCCATAGCAAACATATGCTGCTCTGGACAGTTGCTAATATGGACAGAGATGTCAGCAGAGAGCACTGTGGTCATGATGTCAGCAGAGAACTCTGTGTTCCAAAAATAAAAGAATTTCCTCTGTAGTATTCAGCAGCTGATAAGTACTGGAAGGATTAAGATTTTTTAATAGAAGTAATTTACAAATCTGTTTAACCTTCTGGCACCAGTTGATTTAAAAAAAAAAATTAAATAAAAAATAAAAAAAGTTTTCCAGCGGAATGCCCCTTTAATAGTTTTGTTCCCTACTTCCTGTCTCTTGTATCTCAGCTCCTCTCCCCCTATTATAGAATAAATCCCCTGTACACTTTAGTGTCGGCCCCGGTGATGGAGGAGGTGAGGTGATGACTGATCGGGGGGGGATCTCTTCTCTCCTCAGGACTGAAGGAGCTGCTGCTCGCCGGCTGCACGTGGATGGCGGTCTCCTCGCTCTGGACCACCACGTTCCCCTCCCTGTCTTTACTTGACCTCGGCTGGATACAAGGGATGAAAACCTCGCACCTCCGAGAGCTGCTCTCCCCTCCAAACTCAGACGGCAAAACAGGTGAGGGCCCCGATCAGAGCCAATAATATTAATCTGCTGCCTACAGTCTCCACTAGGGGGCGCTGACTGCTTACTGTGATTTTAACATATGTGATTGTAATAACCCAGAAATTGTTCTATACACATGAAAAGTGAGCGCACTACCTCATCCTCACCATTAGGTGGCAATGTCTAAATAGTTTAGGGCTCAGAACTATGATCATAACTGTTCTGTATCAGGACGCTGAGTGTTTATTCGAAAGTCTTAAGTTATATCAGTACTGGAGCGTTATAAGAGGATGATATCAGTCACATATGGTGTAATATATAGAGATTATATCAGTACTGGAGCGTTATAAGAGGATGATATCAGTCACATGATGTAATATATAGAGGTTATATCAGTACTGGAGCGTTATAAGAGGAGCGGCTGATATCACATATGATGTAATATATAGAGATTATATCAGTACTGGAGCGTTATAAGAGGATATCAGTCACATATGATGTAATATATAGAGGTTATATTAGTACTGGAGCGTTATAAGAGGAGCGGCTGATATCAGTCACATATGATGTAATATATAGAGGTTATATCAGTACTGGAGCGTTATAAGAGGAGCGGCTGATATCATCACATATGATGTAATATATAGAGATTATATCAGTACTGGAGCGTTATAAGAGGAGCGGCTGATATCATCACATATGATGTAATATATAGAGATTATATCAGTACTGGAGCGTTATAAGAGGAGCGGCTGATATCATCACATATGATGTAATATATAGAGATTATATATCAGTACTGGAGCGTTATAAGAGGAGCGGCTGATATCAGTCACATATGATGTAATAAATAGAGATTATATCAGTACTGGAGCGTTATAAGAGGCTGATATCAGTCACATATGATGTAATATATAGAGGTTATATCAGTACTGGAGTGTTATAAGAGGAGCGGCTGATATCAGGCACATATGATGTAATATATAGAGATTATATCAGTACTGGAGCGTTATAAGAGGATGATATCAGTCACATATGATGTAATATATAGAGATTATATCAGTACTGGAGCGTTATAAGAGGCTGATATCAGTCACATATGTAATATATATAGAGGTTATATCAGTACTGGAGCGTTATAAGAGGAGCGGCTGATATCAGTCACATATGATGTAATATATAGAGATTATATCAGTACTGGAGCGTTATAAGAGGATGATATCAGTCACATATGATGTAATATATATATATATATAGAGGTTATATCAGTACTGGAGCGTTATAAGAGGATATCAGTCACATATGATGTAATATATATAGAGGTTATATCAGTACTGGAGCGTTCTAAGAGGATGATATCAGTCACATATGATGTAATATATAGAGGTTATATCAGTACTGGAGCGTTATAAGAGGATATCATCAGTCACATATGATGTAATATATAGAAGTTATATCAGTACTGGAGCGTTCTAAGAGGATATCAGTCACATATGATGTAATATATAGAGATTATATCAGTACTGGAGCGTTATATGAGGATGATATCAGTCACATGATGTAATATATAGAGATTATTTCAGTACTGGAGCGTTATAAGAGGAGCGGCTGATATCATCACATATGATGTAATATATAGAGGTTATATCAGTACTGGAGCGTTATAAGAGGAGCGGCTGATATCAGTCACATATGATGTAATATATAGAGGTTATATCAGTACTGGAGCGTTATAAGAGGAGCGGCTGATATCATCACATATGATGTAATATATAGAGATTATATCAGTACTGGAGCGTTATAAGAGGATGATATCAGTCACATATGATGTAATATATAGAGGTTATATCAGTACTGGAGCGTTATAAGAGGAGCGGCTGATATCACATATGATGTAATATATAGAGATTATATCAGTACTGGAGCGTTATAAGAGGAGTGGCTGATATCATCACATATGATGTAATATATAGAGATTATATCAGTACTGGAGCGTTATAAGAGGATATCAGTCACATATGATGTAATATATAGAGGTTATATCAGTACTGGAGCGTTATAAGAGGAGCGGCTGATATCAGTCACATATGATGTAATATATAGAGGTTATATCAGTACTGGAGCGTTATAAGAGGAGCGGCTGATATCATCACATATGATGTAATATATAGAGATTATATCAGTACTGGAGCGTTATAAGAGGAGCGGCTGATATCATCACATATGATGTAATATATAGAGATTATATCAGTACTGGAGCGTTATAAGAGGAGCGGCTGATATCAGTCACATATGATGTAATATATAGAGATTATATCAGTACTGGAGCGTTATAAGAGGCTGATATCAGTCACATATGATGTAATATATAGAGGTTATATCAGTACTGGAGCGTTATAAGAGGAGCGGCTGATATCAGTCACATATGATGTAATATATAGAGATTATATCAGTACTGGAGCGTTATAAGAGGATGATATCAGTCACATATGATGTAATATATATATATATAGAGGTTATATCAGTACTGGAGCGTTATAAGAGGATATCAGTCACATATGATGTAATATATATAGAGGTTATATCAGTACTGGAGCGTTCTAAGAGGATGATATCAGTCACATATGATGTAATATATAGAGGTTATATCAGTACTGGAGCGTTATAAGAGGATATCATCAGTCACATATGATGTAATATATAGAAGTTATATCAGTACTGGAGCGTTCTAAGAGGATATCAGTCACATGATGTAATATATAGAGATTATTTCAGTACTGGAGCGTTATAAGAGGAGCGGCTGATATCAGTCACATATGATGTAATATATAGAGGTTATATCAGTACTGGAGCGTTATAAGAGGAGCGGCTGATATCAGTCACATATGATGTAATATATAGAGATTATATCAGTACTGGAGCGTTATAAGAGGATGATATCAGTCACATATGATGTAATATATAGAGGTTATATCAGTACTGGAGCGTTATAAGAGGAGCGGCTGATATCAGTCACATATGATGTAATATATAGAGGTTATATCAGTACTGGAGCGTTATAAGAGGATGATATCATCACATATGATGTAATATATAGAGGTTATATCAGTACTGGAGCGTTATAAGAGGAGCGGCTGATATCATCACATATGATGTAATATATAGAGGTTATATCAGTACTGGAGCGTTATAAGAGGAGCGGCTGATATCATCACATATGATGTAATATATAGAGGTTATATCAGTACTGGAGCGTTATAAGAGGAGCAGCTGATATCACATATGATGTAATATATAGAGATTATATCAGTACTGGAGCGTTATAAGAGGAGCGGCTGATATCACATATGATGTAATATATAGAGATTATATCAGTACTGGAGCGTTATAAGAGGAGCGGCTGATATCAGTCACATATGATGTAATATATAGAGGTTATATCAGTACTGGAGCGTTATAAGAGGAGCGGCTGATATCAGTCACATATGATGTAATATATAGAGGTTATATCAGTACTGGAGCGTTATAAGAGGAGCGGATGATATCAGTCACATATGTAATATATAGAGGTTATATCAGTACTGGAGCGTTATAAGAGGATGATATCAGTCACATATGATGTAATATATAGAGGTTATATCAGTACTGGAGCGTTATAAGAGGAGCGGCTGATATCAGTCACATATGATGTAATATATAGAGATTATATCAGTACTGGAGCGTTATAAGAGGAGCGGCTGATATCATCACATATGATGTAATATATAGAGATTATATCAGTACTGGAGCGTTATAAGAGGAGCGGCTGATATCATCACATATGATGTAATATATAGAGATTATATCAGTACTGGAGCGTTATAAGAGGAGCGGATGATATCACATATGATGTAATATATAGAGGTTATATCAGTACTGGAGCGTTATAAGAGGAGCGGCTGATATCATCACATATGATGTAATATATAGAGGTTATATCAGTACTGGAGCGTTATAAGAGGATGATATCAGTCATATGATGTAATATATAGAAGTTATATCAGTACTGGAGCGTTCTAAGAGGATATCAGTCACATATGATGTAATATATAGAGATTATATCAGTACTGGAGCGTTATATGAGGATGATATCAGTCACATGATGTAATATATAGAGATTATTTCAGTACTGGAGCGTTATAAGAGGAGCGGCTGATATCATCACATATGATGTAATATATAGAGGTTATATCAGTACTGGAGCGTTATAAGAGGAGCGGCTGATATCAGTCACATATGATGTAATATATAGAGGTTATATCAGTACTGGAGCGTTATAAGAGGAGCGGCTGATATCAGTCACATATGATGTAATATATAGAGGTTATATCAGTACTGGAGCGTTATAAGAGGAGCGGCTGATATCATCACATATGATGTAATATATAGAGATTATATCAGTACTGGAGCGTTATAAGAGGAGCGGCTGATATCATCACATATGATGTAATATATAGAGATTATATCAGTACTGGAGCGTTATAAGAGGAGCGGCTGATATCACATATGATGTAATATATAGAGATTATATCAGTACTGGAGCGTTATAAGAGGATGATATCAGTCACATATGATGTAATATATAGAGGTTATATCAGTACTGGAGCGTTATAAGAGGAGCGGATGATATCACATATGATGTAATATATAGAGGTTATATCAGTACTGGAGCGTTATAAGAGGAGCGGCTGATATCATCACATATGATGTAATATATAGAGGTTATATCAGTACTGGAGCGTTATAAGAGGAGCGGCTGATATCAGTCACATATGATGTAATATATAGAGATTATATCAGTACTGGAGCGTTATAAGAGGAGCGGATGATATCAGTCACATATGATGTAATATATAGAGATTATATCAGTACTGGAGCGTTATAAGAGGAGCGGCTGATATCATCACATATGATGTAATATATATATATATATATATATATATATATATATATATATATAGAGGTTATATCAGTACTGGAGCGTTATAAGAGGAGCGGCTGATATCACATATGATGTAATATATATATATAGAGGTTATATCAGTACTGGAGCGTTATAAGAGGAGCGGCTGATATCACATATGATGTAATATATAGAGATTATATCAGTACTGGAGCGTTATAAGAGGAGCGGCTGATATCATCACATGTAATATAGAGATTATATCAGTACTGGAGCGTTATAAGAGGAGCGGCTGATATCAGTCACATATGATGTAATATATAGAGATTATATCAGTACTGGAGCGTTATAAGAGGAGCTGCTGATATCATCACATATGATGTAATATATAGAGATTATATCAGTACTGGAGCGTTATAAGAGGAGCGGATGATATCAGTCACATATGATGTAATATATATAGAGATTATATCAGTACTGGAGCGTTATAAGAGGATTATATCATCACATATGATGTAATATATAGAGGTTATATCAGGACTGGAGCGTTATAAGAGGATGATATCAGTCACATATGATGTAATATATAGAGATTATATCAGTACTGGAGCGTTATAAGAGGAGCGGCTGATATCATCACATATGATGTAATATATAGAGATTATATCAGTACTGGAGCGTTATAAGAGGAGCGGCTGATATCATCACATATGATGTAATATATAGAGGTTATATCAGTACTGGAGCGTTATAAGAGGAGCGGCTGATATCATCACATATGATGTAATATATAGAGATTATATCAGTACTGGAGCGTTATAAGAGGATTATATCATCACATATGATGTAATATATAGAGGTTATATCAGTACTGGAGCGTTATAAGAGGATGATATCATCACATATGATGTAATATATAGAGGTTATATCAGTACTGGAGCGTTATAAGAGGATGATATCAGTCACATATGATGTAATATATAGAGGTTATATCAGTACTGGAGCGTTATAAGAGGATGATATCAGTCACATATGATGTAATATATAGAGGTTATATCAGTACTGGAGCGTTATAAGAGGAGTGGATGATATAATTATGTAACTCCCGATATCTGTGTACGTCCTTGTCCCAATTTTTTTAGCCATATTTCCTCTATCTTCTGGTCTAATTCATTAGCATTGCTTCTGTGTATTTCAGGATCTGACCTCCGGGGGCGCCTTCCTTCTCTGTCAGAGCTGCGTCTGTGCGGTCTTGAGATGGGCGACTCCGCCCTGCGCCTGCTGCTTCGATACACTCCTCGTCTTCACAGCCTGGATCTAAGTCACTGCATCCACCTGACCGATCATGGGGTCCACATCCTGACCGCAGCCACCTCCCCACTAAGGGACAGCCTCACTCACCTCAACCTCGCAGGTACCTCCTCCGCGCCTCCTATACGGCCCCCCCGACCCCTGATAGACCATCCTATTGACTCTGTCCTTGTTGTCTCCTCCAGGGTGTAACCGACTGACGGACCAATCTCTGGCCTTCTTCAAGCGCTGCCCCCACCTACGACAGGTCGATCTGCGTTCCTGCCGCCTCCTCACCAACGAAGGCTTTCAGCGTCTGCTCCAAGATCCACCTTCAGAATCGGAGGGAAAACCTTTCGTGTGTGCGGAGGAGCACGTCCTGAGCCGCGAGAGCTAGCGGCAGACATTTATGGCTCCCGTCAGAGCACTATTGCCCCCGGGCAAGGGGCTTTTCTACTGTATCTGCCTCCTTTACCGGTCCAGATGGGTTTTTTCCACCTGGATTTTGGAAAGGAGGTTGCACTGAACCTTCCCAACTATTAACTATATTGTGATGCCAGTAGGGGGCGGCGAAAAGCTGCGGTCGTATCTGGTGTTAAAAATGGTTATTGGCAGGGAAAAAAACGGAACTTCCTACTAGCTCAGCCTGAGAACTTGGGGGTATGGACACTGTGGGGGTGTAACGTAAGGTACCGACAGGTAACGTACTACAGAACCTCTCTCTCCAGCCCATCACGGGTGTCATTGACCTGTACAATCCTTCCATTCTCCTCTCCACCCCTCCAACATGGGTCGCAAGGCATGAAGGGCACGGTCACGGCTCACTCCAAGGAGAAGGGGGCGGGAGGTAGTTTATACTTTGCGGGGACGACGGGTGGGGCGGGTCATGGTTTGGGATGTGGGTACGTCTCTGCAGGACAAGAGAAAGGGATCGTGGACTGAATAACGCCCTAGGTGGTAGACGGGCAATGAATGTCATATAACGGACCGGGACAAGCTTCTGGGGACACGGGGCAGAGAACTGCAGGGCTTTCAGGGTGCGGAACGTCTCTCTCAACCCCCCGTCCTGCTTAAGAGGCTGCCGAGAACTGTAGCCTTTTTCTCAGGGTTAAAAAACAAAAAAAAGGGGCGAGTGTTCCCGAAAATGGTGACACTGAGTATTACACAACGGTGGGGGAGATGAATCTTCGTTATATCGGCATGTTAAAGTGGTACTCCCCTGGCCAGCGCTCGGAAGTAAATGTTCCGAACGCTGTTTTCCTGCTGACGGGTCGGCCTCGCCCCCTTGTGACATCACTGCCACACCCCCTCAATGCAAGAGTACCGTCAAGCCCCCTCCCATAGACTTACATTGAGGGGGCGTGGTCGTAATGTCACGAGGGGGCATGGCTGACTCACGCAGCACGAAAACAGCATTCGGAACATTTACTTCCAAGCGCTGGCCAGGGGAGTACCACTTGAAAGTATTCGGCTGGTATTGATTAACGCCTTTGGCTGTATTCTGGGGTGGGTAAAGGCTTTGAAGAGCGTCGCTGTGCAGCTATGTATTGGGGAGCGGAGAGAAGACTCGTCTATTTCTGCGGGTGGCAGGTTACCGGCACATATCACTCTTCTCCCCTCCTCCATCTCGCCGCCGGTTGTTGCGGTTTCTACAATTCTGCTCTGTTATTTTTGTTCTTTTTATTTTATATAAAGTGTTTTTTTTTGTATACATTCTGTCTGATTCGTCTTTCTTGTTTAGTGAAGCACGAAACGTAAGGAGCGGAACAATAAACTGTGTGCATGAGAACGTACAGGTTTTACCAGAGGGGGGGGGGGGGCGGGGGGGAGTAAAGGCATTCAGGCCCCTCTTGAACTTGTTCAAAGAATTGAAGAGTACTGTCATATAAAAAAATATATTTATTACATTTGACGAAGTACATAATGCTGGTCATGTGTATATATAATATTTGTGTCTAGCACTTATATTTCTTTCACAATTACCTTCTATCTGTTTCTTTGTCATTCGGTGCTTTGGAGGGGGCGTGTCCTCACTTCCTCGCTGAGTCTGCTGTGCTGGGTCTCTTCATCCAATCACTGTGGGCTGCTTTGCAACACCCTCCTCTCAGTTTTCATGCTGCTGTCTGAGAGGACAGGAGTGAGAACAGAAGAGTGCTAGTCCAGGACTTTCTCCCTGCCTGTGCTTCAGCTGGGACAAAGATGATGCTGCAGCCGGACAGGGCTATTGTCAAATTTTGTCAAATTACCATTGTTTTTACCTAAAAGGAGCAAGCTTCTCAAAAAAAGTCTGCCATGTTATAAAAGACATTTCAATAAGAATAGCATAACTATCATTACAACTATGGGAACCGCAATGGGGTCTTACATCACCCATCATATCAGGTAATCTGGTCAGGGTCTGGAGTGCTTTTTTTTTTTTTTATTGTGTAATGGGGTGTTAGCATAGCCACATGTACATAAAGTAACAAGCAAACATTTTAAATACGAATGGAAGAAGTTAACTTAAAAGTACCTGTCACCAAATAAACTTTTCTAAACTACCTCAGGCTATGCTCCATAACTACACCTAACACCCCTCTCACTCTTAAAAGTAAATAAATTCAGAGCTCTAAAAAGAAAGTGGGCATTTCCCAGCAGGAATGACATCACTGAAGCCTGCTGAGGGACCACTTCCGCCCTCACACTGTTACAGTGCTATGATGAATAGAAGACCACAGGCTCGGTGCATGTTTCAGTGAGGCTTTGTGCATGTTTTAGCGAGCCTCTTTGCAGCTGTCAATCAAGCTCAGTGCAGAGAAACACTTCCCGAGTTTGGTCTCCTGCCAGGCTAGGAAGGAGACCAAACTCGCTATATTAATTGCAGCAGGGAACAGAACAGAGCCACCTAGTGACCGTTTTCTCTATTACATTTTAAACATATTTATGTTGATTATTTTAAAAGCAAGTGAATGGGAAAGTGTCTGCTAATTTCCCAAGGAACACTATATGAAAATTTTTCTTTGGTGACAGGTACTCTTTAATTTTCAAGCCTTGGTGACTCAGAAGAGACATTTTTTAGATAAGCGTCGAAAAGGACATCATGGTGGAGATTATTGTCCCAGAATTGTGTTATCCACATGGATTTAAAGGGGTTATCTACTTTAAGGTTACTTTAAATAATTACCTGCCAGACAGTAATGGACAGGCTTAGGAAGGATCTGGGCTGGTCTTGGTGCTAAACTGTTGGAAGTCCACCATAAGGTTGGTGCTTTCTATTGTGAAATGGCTATTTCCTTTTGGAATGCCCTCCCTGAAACTACAAGTCCCAAGATCCCTTGTTTATAAGTGTGAGGTCACTTTTTTCCCTCCCACACATCAACCACCCCACCCATTGCAGCACAGCTAGGCTTTCTCCCATGCGTGCTGTGCATGAAACTACAGTTCCCTGCAGCCCTGTGGAGAATGATCTCCCTTCCACACAGCGGACGCTCTACCTATTGAAGCACAGACACGCTCCATTTCAACACCTGACCAGTGATGTATTGTCTCTGACCGAATTGTAACCTGGGAAAAGCAGAGACAACAATCCTTTTTGTTTTTTTTCAACTGTAGATTTTTATTGAAGTTTTAAATTTTTTCATAAGTACAAATACAAGCAACACTGAGAAAAGGCTCATAACATCACAATGTCAAGTCATACACAAGATAACTCAATCAATAAATGTATCTCTAAAAAGAGTTAACTAACTCCTGGAACTCTCCATGAGGCCCACTGTCGGATCTATCCATGTTACCAAGGACAACTAGACAAGGATGGACATACAGACACTAACCAAAAAAAGGGGACACAAGACAGATGGCGAGGAGGGGAAAGGGGAAGATGAAAAAGAGAAAGCCAGCTAAGGAGGCTGATGGTCTAGAAACCTATCCCAAGGTTCCCATACAGAGAGGAAGAGAGGCTGAGTGTTAAGGGAAGCGGTGAGGGACTCGAACGAATCTCCCGAATTCTGGCCACCAGATCAATTTCCGATGGAGGCAAGGGAGATTTCCAATGTTTAGCAATCAGGGTTTTTGCCGCCAGGGCTATGTGCATGAAGAGTTTAAAGGGGTTCTCTGGTGCTTAGACATCATAAGATGCCTGATCGCGGGAGTCCCGCCGCTGTGGACCTCCGAGATCTTGCTCGCGGGACCCCGTTTGTAATCAGCCCCTGGAGCGTGTTCTCTCCGGGTCTGATTACCAGCGACCACACGGCCGGCGGCGTGTGAAGTCACGCCTCCACCCCTCAATTCAAGCCTACGGGAGGGGGCGTGATAGCTGTCATGCCCCCTCCTGTAGGCTTGCATTGAGGGGCGGAGGCGTGACGTCACAGGCCATGTGGTCGCCGGTAATCAGACCCGGAACGAATACACTCTGGGGACTGATTACAAACGGGGTGCCGCGTGCAAGATCCCTGGGGTTCCCAGCGGCGGGACTCCCGTGATCAGGCATCTTATCCCCTTTCCTTTGGATAGGGGATAAGATGTTTAAGCACCGGGGTACCCCTTTAAAGGGTTTCTTAGGGAGAGAGCTACAGGAGAGAACAAGATATATCATGGGGTCCAGAGGAACCCTAGTCCCCACCACATCCTCCACCAGGCGTCTCACCATTACCCAATAGGGAACAATCAGGGGGCAGGATCAAAATATATGGAAAATCGTTCCCAACCCCACACCGCCAACATTGGAGCGGAATACTGGGATTTAACTTATTTAGTAATGCAGGGGTGTGGTACCATCCCATTAACATCTTATATTGTGTTTCCTTGTAAGCGGTACAAATGGATGCCCGGGAAGCTCTCTCCCAAATAATTTGCCACTGATGGAGGGTGATAGTGGTATTCAGAACCTTCACCCAAGGGTTCATGTAGCGATGGGTTGGGGCATCTCCATCGGGAGGGGCTATAATAATCGAGTAAATATCGGAAAGAAGACCTTTCGTCTGTGGCTTTGAATGGCAGAGACATTCAAAAGCCGATGGCAAAGAAACCACATGGGTCTCCATTTCCGACATCATAAAATGCCTAAGCCGGAGATAGTGAAGCCGTTCGGAGGAGGGAAGACCAAAGCGGGATACTAAATCCTCAAAAGGCAGCAATATACGAGTGAGGGGATTGACCAGGTCTGCCTAACAGAAAAGCCCTCTACCCCCCCCATTCTCTAACCATAGGAGAAGTAAGACCCGGAGGGAAAGATGGATGATAGAGGAAAGATTGCAGGGGGGAAACAAGAGAGAAGAGCTGATACTTACTAGAGCAGTAGACCCAGACATACCGAGAGAAGGCCATAGGACCTAGCAAGGGGCCTGAGAGAGAAGGTGGGGAAGAGCGACTCCAACCACAGTTTCTTCAATTCCACTTGCATGCAGCCAGGTGACGCAAGTGAGCAGCCCAATAATACTTGATGACATCTGGCTCCGACAAACCTCCCCCAACTCTACTTGCAAGCATAACCGACATCGGGAGCCGATGTCCCTTACCATCACAAATGAGGCAAAAAATGGCAGATTGAAAAGACTTTAAGGCAGCCAATAGGACCCGGACCGGGAGCGTCTCGAAAAAATAGAGTATCTTGGGAAGGATAGTCATCTTAACTGCCAAGATAGGTAATAGCAGAGGGAGACCATCGGAAGGAATAAGAAGCCCGTAGTTGAGCAGACAGAGGAGGAGGGAGATTCAAAGGCAAGACTTCAGTTTTGGAGAGGTTGACCTTGTAGCCAGAAATAAGTGCGTAAGACCCTATATAGGTTAGGTAAAGAGAGAAAAGGTTTTGTGAGAGTGAGTAGGACATCATCAGCGAAGAGGCAGAATTTGAATTCCCGATCATGGAGGGCAACTCCCGAGATGTCCGCACATCCCAGGATCATGGCAGCCAGAGGTTCGATACATAAAGCAAAGATCAGAGGGGAGAGCGGACAACCCTGCCTAGTACCGTTATGTATAGGGAAAGACGGAGAAGATGTATGAGGAAGCTTGAGAGAGGCCATGGGGGAAGAGTAGAGGCCCCGCAGAGCAGTAAGGAAGGCACCCGTGATCCCAATTTTTCTAAGAGTGGCAAAAAGGAAAGGCCAGCCCAACCTATCAAAGTCCTTTTCACTGTCCAAACTAAGGACGACTGTTCGGATTGCCGATTCACCAGGTCAATTAAATTAACTACCCGCCTCGTGTTGTCACCCCCCCCTGTCTGCGGGGGATGAAACCCACCTGATCTTTATGGATGAGAGATGGGAGGAGGCAACCAAGGCGGGCCGCCAGGACTTTATAAAAAAAGCTTTAGATCCGTATTGAGCAAAGCAATGCGCCTATAGCTAGAACAATCATGCGGGTCCTTCCCCGGTTTGGGAATCAGGGTGAGCAAAGAGTGCAAAAAAGACTGCCGGATCCCCTCCCCCCAGAAAATAATTGAAGAGAGGAACAAGATGAGGAAGAAGCAAGGCAGAGAAAGTTTTATAGTATAGATAAGTGAACACATCAGGTCCTGGGGAACACCCCGAAGGCGACGATTTGAGCACTTCCCTCACCTCTTACCGCGAAACCGGGGCATTGAGAGTGTCCCGATCCGAGGAAGTGGAAGTGGAAGAGGAAGAGAGGGGAGATGGGAGCCTCCTAGAGGACTGCCTGCAAAGAGACCGACCCCTGGTTGAGGGAAAAGTATTCAGTTATAGAGGCCTGGATCGACTCCCGGGAGGGCAGAGACTTAAGCAAAGAATTGTTGAGACGCCAATGACAGCGCCGAGGGAAGGAAGAGAAAGGAGAAAATGACAGAAGCAGTGGGCCATGGTCTGACCAGGAGATAGGGTTTAGGGAAGCAGAGGAGAGCATACGCATCATGGGTAAATTACCAAAATAGTGGTCTATTCGTGTATGCAGTTTATGAGGGTGGGAGCAAAATGAAAATGATCTATCAGTGGGGTGATTAATCCGCCACAAGTCATATAGGGACGAGGAACGTATGGTCCGTCGGAATAAGGTAGCGAGGTGCAACTGAGCAGGGGGATAGGATTACCTAGAGAGCTGAATGGCGATCCCAGGTTGAGGAAAAAATAAGGTTAAAATCACCCCCAAGGAGCCAGACCAACGTATTTGTGGAGCCGCGCGAGGACCCGACGCAAAAAGGGTATCTGAGTCACATTAGGGGCATATATGTTACACAAAAGAAGCGGCTTCCCATCCAAAGAAACCTTCACCACTACAAATCGCCCGTGAGGATCAAGGAAGGAAGAAGAGACCTGGAGAGGACAGGATCTTGATATAAGGATTGCTATCCCCGCCGTTTTCCTCCCTGAGGAGGCCGAGAAAGCAAGCGGATAGAGATGATGTAGGAACTGAAAGGAGCCAGAGTGGTCAAAATGGGTCTCCTGAAGAAAGACTATATCAGCCCTCTGCGTTATCAACTCCCGTTGCAAAAGGCATCTTTTAGGGGGGAGTTGAGGCCCTTAACATTCAGAGAGACACAATTAACCATGGTCAAGGATACAGGAGAACACGAAAGCCAAAGTAAAGAGTAAACTCCGTCACACCCCCTCCCATAGACTTGCATTAAGGGGGCGGGGCTATGACATCACAAGCTCCCGGCTCCAGAGTTCGGAACAGTTTTGTTCCAAACGCTGAGCAGCGGAGTGCCCCTTTAAACTTAGAATCTGAGCCAGTTATAGGGTGCAGACATTCTTATATTTTGGCGAACCAGGCGAGTGTTATGATTCGGCAAGCTGGAGGTGGATCCTCTGTGTCAGCGAGGGATTGACGTGGACCGTGTCGGTGGACCAGTTCTAAGTTGCTATTGGTATTCACCAGAGCCCGCCGCAAAGCGGGATGGTCTTGCTGCGGCAGTAGCAACCAGGTCGTATCCACCGGCAACGGCTCAACCTCTCTGACTGCTGAGAAGGCGTGGGACAGAAGGACTAGGCAGAGGCAAGGTCAGACGTAGCAGAAGGTCGGGGCAGGCGGCAATGGTTCGTAGTCAATGGTGATAGCAGGAGTTCAGGTAACACAGGCTTTGGACAACACTAAACGCTTTCACTGGCACAAGGCAACAAGATCCGGCAAGGGAGTTCAGGGGAAGTGATGTGATATAGCCAGGGAGCAGGTGGAGGCTAATTAGGCTAATTGGGCCAGGCACCAATCACTGGTGCACTGGCCCTTTAAATCTTAGAGAGCTGGCTCGAGCGCCCTAGAGAGCGGAGCCGCGCGCGCCAGAACGTGACAGCCGGGGACCGGGACGGGTAAGTGGCTTGGGATGCGAATCGCATCCCCGCCGGCAGTGTCAGTGCAGCGCTCCCGGTCAGCGGGTCTGACCGGGGCGCTACAGAGAGGAGAACGCCGCGAGCGCTCCGGGGAGGAGCAGGGACCCGGAGCGCTCAGCGTAACAGCGAGATGTTTAAAGGGGGTACTCCAGTGGAAAACTTTTATTTCTTTATTTATTTTTAAATCAACTGGTGCCAGAAAGTTAAACAGATTTGTAAATTACTTCTATAAAAAAAAAAATCTTTATCCTTCCAGTACTTATTAGCTGCTGAATACTACAGAGGAAATTATTTTATTTTTGGAACACAGTGCTCTCTGCTGACATCATGAGCACAGTGCTCTCTGCTGACATCTCTGTCCATTTTAGGAACTGTCCAGAGCAGCATATGTTTGCTATGGGGATTTTCTCCTACTCTGGACAGTTCTTAGAATGGACAGAGATGTCAGCAGAGATCACTGTGGTCATGATGTCAGCAGAGAGCTCTGTGTTCCAAAAAGAAAAGAATTTCCTCTGTAGTATTCAGCAGCTAATAAGTACTGGAAGGATCGCTGTATCCGTTAGAGACAATATCTACAGACACCATAATTGAACTTAAATCATCTGGATTTATTGCCGCAACTGAGATATTTATTCACATTATCTACCTGCATTATTTCTACGGACTCTGTGGACACTTAGCGAAAAATTTTAACGTTTTTTCATTTTATGTATTTTATTAGTTTTAACCCCTTAAGGACCGGGGGGTTTTCCGTTTTTGCATTTTCGTTTTTTCCTCCTTGCCTTTAAAAAATCATAACTCTTTCAATTTTGCACCTAAAAATCCATATTATGGCTTATTTTTTGCGCCAACAATTCTACTTTGTAATGACGTCAGTCATTTTGCCCAAAAATCTATGGTGAAATGGAAGAAAAAAATCATTATGCGACAAATTTGAAAAAAAAACGCCGTTTTGTAACTTTTGGGGGCTTCCGTTTCTACGTAGTACATTTTTCGGTAAAAATGACACCTTCTCTTTATTCTGTAGGTCCATACGGTTAAAATGATACCCTACTTATATAAGTTGGATTTTGTCGGACTTCTGGAAAAAATCATAACTACATGCAGGAAAATTAATACGTTTAAAATTGTCATTTTCTGACCCCTATAACTTTTTTATTTTTCTGTGTATGGGGCGGTATGAGGGCTCATTTTTTGCGCCGTGATCTGAAGTTTTTAACGGTACCATTTTTGCATTAATAGGATTATTGATCGCTTTTTATTTATTTTTAAATTATATAAAAAGTGACCAAAAATGCACTATTTTGGACTTTGGAATTTTTTTGCGCGCACGCCATTGACCGAGCGGTTTAATTAATGATATATTTTTATAATTCGGACATTTCCGCACGCGGTGATACCACATATGTTTATTTTTATTGTTATTTACACTGTGTTATTTTTTTTATTGGAAAAGGGGGGTAATTCAAACTTTTAATAGGGAAGGAGTTAAATGATCTTTATTCACTTTTTTTCCCCACTTTTTCTTTGCAGTGTTATAGGTCCCATAGGGACCTATAACACTGCACACACTGATCTCTTATACTGATCATTGTTATTCCATAGGGACCTATAACACTGCACACACTGATCTCTTATACTGATCATTGTTATCCCATAGGGACCTATAACACTGCACACACTGATATCTTACACTGATCATTGTTATCCCATAGGGACCTATAACACTGCACACACTGATCTCTTATACTGATCATTGTTATCCCATAGGGACCTATAACACTGCACACACTGATATCTTACACTGATCATTGTTATCCCATAGGGACCTATAACACTGCACACACTGATATCTTACACTGATCATTGTTATCCCATAGGAGACTATAACACTGCACACACTGATCTCTTACACTGATCATTGTTATCCCATAGGGACCTATAACACTGCACACACTGATCTCTTACACTGATCATTGTTATCCCATAGGGACCTATAACACTGCACACACTGATCTCTTATACTGATCATTGTTATCCCATAGGGACCTATAACACTGCACACACTGATATCTTACACTGATCATTGTTATCCCATAGGAGACTATAACACTGCACACACTGATCTCTTACACTGATCATTGTTATCCCATAGGGACCTATAACACTGCACACACTGATCTCTTACACTGATCATTGTTATCCCATAGGGACCTATAACACTGCACACACTGATCTCTTACACTGATCATTGTTATCCCATAGGGACCTATAACACTGCACACACTGATCTCTTATACTGATCATTGTTATCCCATAGGGACCTATAACACTGCACACACTGATATCTTACACTGATCATTGTTATCCCATAGGAGACTATAACACTGCACACATTGATCTCTTACACTGATCATTGTTATCCCATAGGGACCTATAACACTGCACACACTGATCTCTTACACTGATCATTGTTATCCCATAGGGACCTATAACACTGCACACACTGATATCTTACACTGATCATTGTTATCCCATAGGAGACTATAACACTGCACACACTGATCTCTTACACTGATCATTGTTATCCCATTGGGACCTATAACACTGCACACACTGATCTCTTACACTGATCATTGTTATCCCATAGGGACCTATAACACTGCACACACTGATATCTTACACTGATCATTGTTATGCCATAGGGACCTATAACACTGCACACACTGATCTCTTATACTGATCATTGTTATCCCATAGGGACCTATAACACTGCACACACTGATCTCTTATACTGATCATTGTTATCCCATAGGGACCTATAACACTGCACACACTGATATCTTACACTGATCATTGTTATCCCATAGGGACCTATAACACTGCACACACTGATCTCTTACACTGATCATTGTTATCCCATAGGAGACTATAACACTGCACACACTGATCTCTTACACTGATCATTGTTATCCCATTGGGACCTATAACACTGCACACACTGATCTCTTACACTGATCATTGTTATCCCATAGGGACCTATAACACTGCACACACTGATATCTTACACTGATCATTGTTATGCCATAGGGACCTATAACACTGCACACACTGATCTCTTATACTGATCATTGTTATCCCATAGGGACCTATAACACTGCACACACTGATCTCTTATACTGATCATTGTTATCCCATAGGGACCTATAACACTGCACACACTGATATCTTACACTGATCATTGTTATCCCATAGGGACCTATAACACTGCACACACTGATATCTTACACTGATCATTGTTATCCCATAGGGACCTATAACACTGCACACAATGATCTCTTACACTGATCATTGTTATCCCATAGGGACCTATAACACTGCACACATTGATCTCTTATACTGATCTTTGTTATCCCATAGGGACCTATAACACTGCACACACACTGATCTCTTATACTGATCATTGTTATCCCATAGGGACCTATAACACTGCACACACTGATCTTCTATGTTGATCACTGGTTTCTCATAGGAAACCAGTGATCGATGATTCTGCCGGTTGACTGCTCATGCCTGGATCTCAGGCACTGAGCAGTCATTCGGCGATCGGACAGCGAGGAGGCAGGTAGGGACCCTCCTGCTGTCCTGTCAGCTGTTCGGGATGCCGCGATTAGCCGCGGCTATCCCGAACAGCCCGACTGAGCTAGCCAGCCACTTTCGGTTTCACTTTTAGCCGCGCGGCTCAGCTCTGAGAGCGCGGCTAAAGGGTTAATAGCGTGCGGCGCTGCGATCGGCGCTGCGCTCTATTAGAGGCGGGTCCCGGCTTCACTATGACGCCGGGCCCGCCGTGATATCACGCGGGGTTACTGTGTAACCCTGCGTTATATCAGGAGAGCAGGACCAAGGGCGTACCTGTACGCCCTTGGTCCTTAAGGGGTTAAATAATATTTGCCATATTTCATGCATTGAATACTTGATGTATAGACTATTTAATATATCAGTGTATTTCTGCCTGTGAGTCAAAAGACACAAATATTACGAATATCTTATTATCAATAAATTAATTTGTATCTAATATTCAGGACTCTGAGCCCCAATATTTCTCTTTTTGGCGCCCGAGTCACAGGTTGTCTGGGAGATAAGAGCCTCTCTAATATTTCTTAATTTACTAATCTGTTTAAAGGGGTTCTCCGGCGCTTAGACATCTTATCCCCTATACAAAGTGTAGGAGATAAGATGCCTGATCGCGGGGGTCCTGCTGCTGGGGACCCCCGTGATCTTGCACGCAGCCCCCCAGTTAAAATCAGTCCCCGGATCATGTTCGCTCCGGGTCTGATTACTGGTGACCACAGGGCTGGCGGCGTGTGATGTCATGCCTCCGCCCCCGTGTGACGTCACGCTCCGCCCCTCAATGCAAGGCTATGGGAGGGGGCGTGACAGCTGTCACGCCCCCTCCCATAGGCTTGCATTGAGGGGGCGGAGCCTTGACATCACAACGCTCCGGCCCCGTGATCGACAGTAATGAGACCCGGAGTGAACACGCTTTGGGGACTGATTTTAACTGGGGTGCTGCGTGCAAGATCATGGGGGTCCCCAGCAGCAGGACCCTCTGCCATCAGGCATCTTATCCCCTATCCTTTGGATAGGGGATAAGATGTCTAAGCTCCGGAGTACCCCTTTAATTTTCTGGTACCAGTTGATTTAAAAAAAAAAAGAAAAGTTTTCCACCGGAGTACCCCTTTAAGTGCAGTCGTGAGCATAAGTAACACTGATCAGTGCCCATTGTGCATCGGGAGGGGGTTGTTAAAGGGGTACTCAGGTGAAAAACTTTTTTTTTTTTTTTAAAGTTAAACAGATTTGTAAATTACCTCTATTAAAAAATCTTAATCCTTCCTGTACTTATTAGCTGCTGAATACTACAGCGGGACATTTTTTTCTTTTTGAAACACAGAGCTCTCTGCTGACATCATGACCACAGTGCTCTCTGCTGACATCTCTGTCCATTTTAGGAACCGTCCAGAGCAGCCTATGTTTGCTATGGGGATTTCCTTTTACTCTAGACGGTTCCTAAAATGGACAGAGATGTCAGCAGAGAGCACTGTGCTTGTGATGTCAGCAGAGAGCTCTGTGTTTCAAAAAGAAAAGAATTTACACTGTAGTATTCAGCAGCTAATGAGTACTGGAAGGATTAAGATTTTTTAATAGAAGTCATTTACAAATCTGTTTAACTTTTTGGCACCAGTTGATTTAAAAAAAAAACTTTTTCACCGGAGTACCCCTTTAAGTTCTCTGTACACTTTTCCTTCTTTCTGTGATCGCGTTTGTATTTCCTTGATTGTGTTTCCCCTTCGCTCTCCGGTCAGTAAGAGGGAGGAAATTCTTATATTTTGGCGAATCCCAGGCGGGATGTTTGGGCGCAGTCGTATATTTCATAATCTTTACATATAAGCTTGGGGCAGATTTTGGAAAAAATTATGCAAGGATGCGAAGGTGTTGGTAAATGAGATGTGGGGTTATTGAGTAATTTCATTAGTCAGTGACTAATCGGCATTGGCAGAGGATAAGATTTGGGAGGGGGGGGGGGGGGATTCTTCCTGGGGGCGGTTTTTAAAGCAACATATAAAGATGGCGCCCAAAGAGGACAATAAAATATCCCAGCATTCATGATAAGGGGCGGCATGACTGGTAAAGGACTGGAGGAGATGATGATTCCCACCTGGTGGACAAGACACCTTTTATCCTTACATCGATAGGTGTCACTGTTCAGGATGATAAGCACCAATCATACAAAATTGTCATGTGATGTCACCGCTGATCTCTAGTGATGGATAGGCTGTATTCTCAGTGATGTCACCGCTGATCTCTAGTGATGGATAGGCTGTATTCTCAGTGATGTCACCGCTGATCTCTAGTGATGGATAGACTGTATTCTCAGTGATGTCACCGCTGATCTCTAGTGATGGATAGGCTGTATTCTCAGTGATGTCACCGCTGATCTCTAGTGATGGATAGACTGTATTCTCAGTGATGTCACCGCTGATCTCTAGTGATGGATAGGCTGTATAGGCAGTGATGTCACCGCTGATCTCTAGTGATGGATAGGCTGTATTCTCAGTGATGTCACCGCTGATCTCTAGTGATGGATAGGCTGTATTCTCAGTGATGTCACCGCTGATCTCTAGTGATGGATAGGCTGTATTCTCAGTGATGTCACCGCTGATCTCTTGTGAATGGATAGGCTGTATTCTCAGTGATGTCACCGCTGATCTCTAGTGATGGATAGACTGTATTCTCAGTGATGTCATCGCTGATCTCTAGTGATGGATAGGATGTATTCTCAGTGATGTCACCGCTGATCTCTAGAGATGGATAGGCTGTATTATCAGTGATGTCACCGCTGATCTCTAGTGATGGATAGGCTGTGTTCTCAGTAATGTCACCGCTGATCTCTAGTGATGGATAGACTGTATTCTCAGTGATGTCACCGCTGATCTCTAGTGATGGATAGGCTGTATAGGCAGTGATGTCACCGCTGATCTCTAGTGATGGATAGGCTGTATTCTCAGTGATGTCACCGCTGATCTCTAGTGATGGATAGGCTGTATACTCAGTGATCTCACCGCTGATCTCTAGTGATGGATAGGCTGTATTCTCAGTGATGTCACCGCTGATCTCTAGTGATGGATAGGCTGTATTCTCAGTGATGTCACCGCTGATCTCTAGTGATGGATAGGCTGTATTCTCAGTGATGTCACCGCTGATCTCTAGTGATGGATAGGATGTATTCTCAGTGATGTCATCGCTGATCTCTAGTGATGGATAGGCTGTATTCTCAGTGATGTCACTGCTGATCTCTAGTGATGGATAGGCTGTATTCTCAGTGATGTCACTGCTGATCTCTAGTGATGGATAGGCTGTATTCTCAGTGATGTCACCGCTAATCTCTAGTGATGGATAGGCTGTATTCTCAGTGATGTCACCGCTGATCTCTAGTGATGGATAGGCTGTATTCTCAGTGATGTCACCGCTGATCTCTAGTGATGGATAGGCTGTATTCTCAGTGATGTCACCGCTGATCTCTAGTGATGGATAGGCTGTATTCTCAGTGATGTCACCGCTGATCTCTAGTGATGGATATGCTGTATTCTCAGTGAAGTCACCGCTGATCTCTAGTGATGGATAGGCTGTATTCTCAGTGATATCACCGCTGATCTCTAGTGAATGGATAGGCTGTATTCTCAGTGATGTCACTGCTGATCTCTAGTGATGGATAGGCTGTATTCTCAGTGATGTCACCGCTGATCTCTAGTGAATGAATAGGCTGTATTCTCAGTGATGTCACCGCTGATCTCTAGTGATGGATAGGATGTATTCTCAGTGATGTCACTGCTGATCTCTAGTGAATGGATAGGATGTATTCTCAGAGATGTCACCGCTGATCTCTAGTGATGGATAGGCTGTATTCTCAGTGATGTCACCGCTGATCTCTAGTGATGGATAGGATGTATTCTCAGTGATGTCACCGCTGATCTCTAGTGATGGATAGGCTGTATTCTCAGTGATGTCACCACTGATCTCTAGTGATGGATAGGCTGTATTCTCAGTGATGTCACTGCTGATCTCTAGTGATGGATAGGCTGTATTCTCAGAGATGTCACCACTGATCTCTAGTGATGGATAGGCTGTATTCTCAGTGATGTCACTGCTGATCTCTAGTGATGGATAGGCTGTATTCTCAGTGATGTCACCACTGATCTCTAGTGATGGATAGGCTGTATTCTCAGTGATATCACCGCTGATCTCTAGTGAATGGATAGGCTGTATTCTCAGTGATGTCACCGCTGATCTCTAGTGATGGATAGGCTGTATTCTCAGTGATGTCACCGCTGATCTCTAGTATTGGATAGGCTGTATTCTCAGTGATGTCACCGCTGATCTCTAGTGATGGATAGGCTGTATTCTCAGTGATGTCACTGCTGATCTCTAGTGATGGATAGGCTGTATTCTCAGTGATGTCACCGCTGATCTCTAGTGATGGATAGGCTGTATTCTCAGTGATGTCACCGCTGATCTCTAGTGAATGGATAGGCTGTATTCTCAGTGATGTCACCGCTGATCTCTAGTGATGGATAGGCTGTATTCTTAGTGATGTCACCGCTGATCTCTAGTGAATGGATAGGCTGTATTCTCAGTGATGTCACCGCTGATCTCTAGTGATGGATAGGCTGTATTCTCAGTGATGTCACCGCTGATCTCTAGTGATGGATAGGCTGTATTCTCAGTGATGTCACCACTGATCTCTAGTGATGGATAGGCTGTATTCTCAGTGATGTCACCGCTGATCTCTAGTGATGGATAGGCTGTATTCTCAGTGATGTCACCGCTGATCTCTAGTGATGGATAGGCTGTATTCTCAGTGATGTCACTGCTGATCTCTAGTGATGGATAGGCTGTATTCTCAGTGATGTCACCGCTGATCTCTAGTGATGGATAGGCTGTATTCTCAGTGATGTCACCGCTGATCTCTAGTGAATGGATAGGCTGTATTCTCAGTGATGTCACCGCTGATCTCTAGTGATGGATAGGCTGTATTCTCAGTGATGTCACCGCTGATCTCTAGTGAATGGATAGGCTGTATTCTCAGTGATGTCACCGCTGATCTCTAGTGATGGATAGGCTGTATTCTCAGTGATGTCACCGCTGATCTCTAGTGATGGATAGGATGTATTCTCAGTGATGTCACCGCTGATCTCTCGTGAATGGATAGGCTGTATTCTAAGTGATGTCACCGCTGATCTCTTGTGAATGGATAGGCTGTATTCTCAGTGATATCACCGCTGATCTCTAGTGATGGATAGGCTGTATTCTCAGTAATGTCACCGCTGATCTCTAGTGATGGATAGACTGTATTCTCAGTGATGTCACCGCTGATCTCTAGTGATGGATAGGCTGTATTCTCAGTGATGTCACCGCTGATCTCTAGTGATGGATAGACTGTATTCTCAGTGATGTCACCGCTGATCTCTAGTGATGGATAGGCTGTATAGGCAGTGATGTCACCGCTGATCTCTAGTGATGGATAGGCTGTATTCTCAGTGATGTCACCGCTGATCTCTAGTGATGGATAGGCTGTATACTCAGTGATCTCACCGCTGATCTCTAGTGATGGATAGGCTGTATTCTCAGTGATGTCACCGCTGATCTCTAGTGATGGATAGGCTGTATTCTCAGTGATGTCACCGCTGATCTCTAGTGATGGATAGGCTGTATTCTCAGTGATGTCACCGCTGATCTCTAGTGATGGATAGGCTGTATTCTCAGTGATGTCACCGCTGATCTCTAGTGATGGATAGGCTGTATTCTTAGTGATGTCACCGCTGATCTCTAGTGAATGGATAGGCTGTATTCTCAGTGATGTCACCGCTGATCTCTAGTGATGGATAGGCTGTATTCTCAGTGATGTCACCGCTGATCTCTAGTGATGGATAGGCTGTATTCTCAGTGATGTCACCACTGATCTCTAGTGATGGATAGGCTGTATTCTCAGTGATGTCACCGCTGATCTCTAGTGATGGATAGGCTGTATTCTCAGTGATGTCACCGCTGATCTCTAGTGATGGATAGGCTGTATTCTCAGTGATGTCACTGCTGATCTCTAGTGATGGATAGGCTGTATTCTCAGTGATGTCACCGCTGATCTCTAGTGATGGATAGGCTGTATTCTCAGTGATGTCACCGCTGATCTCTAGTGAATGGATAGGCTGTATTCTCAGTGATGTCACCGCTGATCTCTAGTGATGGATAGGCTGTATTCTCAGTGATGTCACCGCTGATCTCTAGTGAATGGATAGGCTGTATTCTCAGTGATGTCACCGCTGATCTCTAGTGATGGATAGGCTGTATTCTCAGTGATGTCACCGCTGATCTCTAGTGATGGATAGGATGTATTCTCAGTGATGTCACCGCTGATCTCTCGTGAATGGATAGGCTGTATTCTAAGTGATGTCACCGCTGATCTCTTGTGAATGGATAGGCTGTATTCTCAGTGATATCACCGCTGATCTCTAGTGATGGATAGGCTGTATTCTCAGTAATGTCACCGCTGATCTCTAGTGATGGATAGACTGTATTCTCAGTGATGTCACCGCTGATCTCTAGTGATGGATAGGCTGTATTCTCAGTGATGTCACCGCTGATCTCTAGTGATGGATAGACTGTATTCTCAGTGATGTCACCGCTGATCTCTAGTGATGGATAGGCTGTATAGGCAGTGATGTCACCGCTGATCTCTAGTGATGGATAGGCTGTATTCTCAGTGATGTCACCGCTGATCTCTAGTGATGGATAGGCTGTATACTCAGTGATCTCACCGCTGATCTCTAGTGATGGATAGGCTGTATTCTCAGTGATGTCACCGCTGATCTCTAGTGATGGATAGGCTGTATTCTCAGTGATGTCACCGCTGATCTCTAGTGATGGATAGGCTGTATTCTCAGTGATGTCACCGCTGATCTCTAGTGATGGATAGGCTGTATTCTCAGTGATGTCACCGCTGATCTCTAGTGATGGATAGGATGTATTCTCTGTGATGTCACTGCTGATCTCTAGTGATGGATAGGCTGTATTCTCAGTGATGTCACCGCTGATCTCTAGTGATGGATAGGCTGTATTCTCAGTGATGTCACCGCTGATCTCTAGTGATGGATAGGCTGTATTCTCAGTGATGTCACCGCTGATCTCTAGTGATGGATAGGCTGTATTCTCAGTGATGTCACCGCTGATCTCTAGTGATGGATATGCTGTATTCTCAGTGAAGTCACCGCTGATCTCTAGTGATGGATAGGCTGTATTCTCAGTGATATCACCGCTGATCTCTAGTGAATGGATAGGCTGTATTCTCAGTGATGTCACTGCTGATCTCTAGTGATGGATAGGCTGTGTTCTCAGTGATGTCACCGCTGATCTCTAGTGAATGAATAGGCTGTATTCTCAGTGATGTCACCGCTGATCTCTAGTGCTGGATAGGATGTATTCTCAGTGATGTCACCGCTGATCTCTATTGATGGATAGGATGTATTCTCAGTGATGTCACCGCTGATCTCTAGTGATGGATAGGATGTATTCTCAGTGATGTCACCGCTGATCTCTAGTGATGGATAGGCTGTATTCTCAGTGATGTCACCGCTGATCTCTAGTGATGGATAGGCTGTATTCTCAGTGATGTCACCGCTGATCTCTAGTGATGGATAGGCTGTATTCTCAGTGATGTCACCGCTCATCTCTAGTGAATGGATAGGCTGTATTCTCAGTGATGTCACCGCTGATCTCTAGTGATGGATAGGCTGTATTTTCAGTGATGTCACCGCTGATCTCTAGTGATGGATAGGATGTATTCTCAGTGATGTCACCGCTGATCTCTCGTGAATGGATAGGCTGTATTCTCAGTGATGTCACCGCTGATCTCTAGTCATGGATAGGCTGTATTCTCAGTGATGTCACCGCTGATCTCTAGTGATGGATAGGCTGTATTCTCAGTGATGTCACCGCTGATCTCTAGTGATGGATAGGCTGTATTCTCAGTGATGTCACCGCTGATCTCTAGTGATGGATAGGATGTATTCTCAGTGATGTCACCGCTGATCTCTAGTGATGGATAGGATGTATTCTCAGTGATGTCACCGCTGATCTCTAGTGAATGGATAGGCTGTATTCTCAGTGATGTCACCGCTGATCTCTAGTCATGGATAGGCTGTATTCTCAGTGATGTCACTGCTGATCTCTAGTGAATGGATAGGCTGTATTCTCAGTGAAGTCACCACTGATCTCTAGTGAATGGATAGGCTGTATTCTCAGTGATGTCACCGCTGATCTCTAGTGATGGATAGGCTGTATTCTCAGTGATGTCACTGCTGATCTCTAGTGATGGATAGGCTGTATTCTCAGTGATGTCACCGCTGATCTCTAGTGATGGATAGGCTGTATTCTCAGTGATGTCACCGCTGATCTCTAGTGATGGATAGGCTGTATTCTCAGTGATGTCACTGCTGATCTCTAGTGATGGATAGGCTGTATTCTCAGTGATGTCACCGCTGATCTCTAGTGATGGATAGGCTGTATTCTCAGTGATGTCACCGCTGATCTCTAGTGAATGGATAGGCTGTATTCTCAGTGATGTCACCGCTGATCTCTAGTGATGGATAGGCTGTATTCTCAGTGATGTCACCGCTGATCTCTAGTGAATGGATAGGCTGTATTCTCAGTGATGTCACCGCTGATCTCTAGTGAATGGATAGGCTGTATTCTCAGTGATGTCACCGCTGATCTCTAGTGATGGATAGGCTGTATTCTCAGTGATGTCACCGCTGATCTCTAGTGATGGATAGGCTGTATTCTCAGTGATGTCACCGCTGATCTCTAGTGATGGATAGGCTGTATTCTCAGTGATGTCACCGCTGATCTCTAGTGATGGATAGGCTGTATTCTCAGTGATGTCACCGCTGATCTCTAGTGATGGATAGGATGTATTCTCAGTGATGTCACCGCTGATCTCTCGTGAATGGATAGGCTGTATTCTAAGTGATGTCACCGCTGATCTCTTGTGAATGGATAGGCTGTATTCTCAGTGATATCACCGCTGATCTCTAGTGATGGATAGGCTGTATTCTCAGTGATGTCACCGCTGATCTCTAGTGAATGTATAGGCTGTATTCTCAGTGATGTCACCGCTGATCTCTAGTGAATGGATAGGCTGTATTCTCAGTGATGTCACCGCTGATCTCTAGTGAATGGATAGGCTGTATTCTCAGTGATGTCACCGCTGATCTCTAGTGATGGATAGGCTGTATTCTCAGTGATGTCACCGCTGATCTCTAGTGATGGATAGGCTGTATTCTCAGTGATGTCACCACTGATCTCTAGTGATGGATAGGCTGTATTCTCAGTGATGTCACCGCTGATCTCTAGTGATGGATAGGCTGTATTCTCAGTGATGTCACCGCTGATCTCTAGTGATGGATAGGCTGTATTCTCAGTGATGTCACTGCTGATCTCTAGTGATGGATAGGCTGTATTCTCAGTGATGTCACCGCTGATCTCTAGTGATGGATAGGCTGTATTCTCAGTGATGTCACCGCTGATCTCTAGTGAATGGATAGGCTGTATTCTCAGTGATGTCACCGCTGATCTCTAGTGATGGATAGGCTGTATTCTCAGTGATGTCACCGCTGATCTCTAGTGAATGGATAGGCTGTATTCTCAGTGATGTCACCGCTGATCTCTAGTGATGGATAGGCTGTATTCTCAGTGATGTCACCGCTGATCTCTAGTGATGGATAGGATGTATTCTCAGTGATGTCACCGCTGATCTCTCGTGAATGGATAGGCTGTATTCTAAGTGATGTCACCGCTGATCTCTTGTGAATGGATAGGCTGTATTCTCAGTGATATCACCGCTGATCTCTAGTGATGGATAGGCTGTATTCTCAGTAATGTCACCGCTGATCTCTAGTGATGGATAGACTGTATTCTCAGTGATGTCACCGCTGATCTCTAGTGATGGATAGGCTGTATTCTCAGTGATGTCACCGCTGATCTCTAGTGATGGATAGACTGTATTCTCAGTGATGTCACCGCTGATCTCTAGTGATGGATAGGCTGTATAGGCAGTGATGTCACCGCTGATCTCTAGTGATGGATAGGCTGTATTCTCAGTGATGTCACCGCTGATCTCTAGTGATGGATAGGCTGTATACTCAGTGATCTCACCGCTGATCTCTAGTGATGGATAGGCTGTATTCTCAGTGATGTCACCGCTGATCTCTAGTGATGGATAGGCTGTATTCTCAGTGATGTCACCGCTGATCTCTAGTGATGGATAGGCTGTATTCTCAGTGATGTCACCGCTGATCTCTAGTGATGGATAGGCTGTATTCTCAGTGATGTCACCGCTGATCTCTAGTGATGGATAGGATGTATTCTCTGTGATGTCACTGCTGATCTCTAGTGATGGATAGGCTGTATTCTCAGTGATGTCACCGCTGATCTCTAGTGATGGATAGGCTGTATTCTCAGTGATGTCACCGCTGATCTCTAGTGATGGATAGGCTGTATTCTCAGTGATGTCACCGCTGATCTCTAGTGATGGATAGGCTGTATTCTCAGTGATGTCACCGCTGATCTCTAGTGATGGATATGCTGTATTCTCAGTGAAGTCACCGCTGATCTCTAGTGATGGATAGGCTGTATTCTCAGTGATATCACCGCTGATCTCTAGTGAATGGATAGGCTGTATTCTCAGTGAAGTCACTGCTGATCTCTAGTGATGGATAGGCTGTGTTCTCAGTGATGTCACCGCTGATCTCTAGTGAATGAATAGGCTGTATTCTCAGTGATGTCACCGCTGATCTCTAGTGCTGGATAGGATGTATTCTCAGTGATGTCACCGCTGATCTCTATTGATGGATAGGATGTATTCTCAGTGATGTCACCGCTGATCTCTAGTGATGGATAGGATGTATTCTCAGTGATGTCACCGCTGATCTCTAGTGATGGATAGGCTGTATTCTCAGTGATGTCACCGCTGATCTCTAGTGATGGATAGGCTGTATTCTCAGTGATGTCACCGCTGATCTCTAGTGATGGATAGGCTGTATTCTCAGTGATGTCACCGCTCATCTCTAGTGAATGGATAGGCTGTATTCTCAGTGATGTCACCGCTGATCTCTAGTGATGGATAGGCTGTATTTTCAGTGATGTCACCGCTGATCTCTAGTGATGGATAGGATGTATTCTCAGTGATGTCACCGCTGATCTCTCGTGAATGGATAGGCTGTATTCTCAGTGATGTCACCGCTGATCTCTAGTCATGGATAGGCTGTATTCTCAGTGATGTCACCGCTGATCTCTAGTGATGGATAGGCTGTATTCTCAGTGATGTCACCGCTGATCTCTAGTGATGGATAGGCTGTATTCTCAGTGATGTCACCGCTGATCTCTAGTGATGGATAGGATGTATTCTCAGTGATGTCACCGCTGATCTCTAGTGATGGATAGGATGTATTCTCAGTGATGTCACCGCTGATCTCTAGTGAATGGATAGGCTGTATTCTCAGTGATGTCACCGCTGATCTCTAGTCATGGATAGGCTGTATTCTCAGTGATGTCACTGCTGATCTCTAGTGAATGGATAGGCTGTATTCTCAGTGAAGTCACCACTGATCTCTAGTGAATGGATAGGCTGTATTCTCAGTGATGTCACCGCTGATCTCTAGTGATGGATAGGCTGTATTCTCAGTGATGTCACTGCTGATCTCTAGTGATGGATAGGCTGTATTCTCAGTGATGTCACCGCTGATCTCTAGTGATGGATAGGCTGTATTCTCAGTGATGTCACCGCTGATCTCTAGTGATGGATAGGCTGTATTCTCAGTGATGTCACTGCTGATCTCTAGTGATGGATAGGCTGTATTCTCAGTGATGTCACCGCTGATCTCTAGTGATGGATAGGCTGTATTCTCAGTGATGTCACCGCTGATCTCTAGTGAATGGATAGGCTGTATTCTCAGTGATGTCACCGCTGATCTCTAGTGATGGATAGGCTGTATTCTCAGTGATGTCACCGCTGATCTCTAGTGAATGGATAGGCTGTATTCTCAGTGATGTCACCGCTGATCTCTAGTGAATGGATAGGCTGTATTCTCAGTGATGTCACCGCTGATCTCTAGTGATGGATAGGCTGTATTCTCAGTGATGTCACCGCTGATCTCTAGTGATGGATAGGCTGTATTCTCAGTGATGTCACCGCTGATCTCTAGTGATGGATAGGCTGTATTCTCAGTGATGTCACCGCTGATCTCTAGTGATGGATAGGCTGTATTCTCAGTGATGTCACCGCTGATCTCTAGTGATGGATAGGATGTATTCTCAGTGATGTCACCGCTGATCTCTCGTGAATGGATAGGCTGTATTCTAAGTGATGTCACCGCTGATCTCTTGTGAATGGATAGGCTGTATTCTCAGTGATATCACCGCTGATCTCTAGTGATGGATAGGCTGTATTCTCAGTGATGTCACCGCTGATCTCTAGTGATGGATAGGCTGTATTCTCAGTGATGTCACTACTGATCTCTAGTGATGGATAGGATGTATTCTCAGTGATGTCACCGCTGATCTCTAGTGAATGTATAGGCTGTATTCTCAGTGATGTCACCGCTGATCTCTAGTGAATGGATAGGCTGTATTCTCAGTGATGTCACCGCTGATCTCTAGTGATGGATAGGCTGTATTCTCAGTGATGTCACCGCTGATCTCAAGTGATGGATAGGCTGTATTCTCAGTGATGTCACCGCTGATCTCTAGTGATGGACAGGCTGTATTCTCCGTGATGTCACCGCTGATCTCAAGTGATGGATAGGCTGTATTCTCAGTGATGTCACCGCTGATCTCTAGTGATGGATAGGCTGTATTCTCAGTGATGTCACCGCTGATCTCTAGTGATGGATAGGCTGTATTCTCAGTGATGTCACCGCTGATCTCTAGTGATTGATAGGCTGTATTTTCAGTGATGTCACCGCTGATCTCTAGTGAATGGATAGGCTATATTCTCTGTGATGTCACCGCTGATCTCTAGTGATGGATAGGCTGTATTCTCTGTGATGTCACCGCTGATCTCTAGTGATGGATAGGCTGTATTCTCAGTGATGTCACCACTGATCACTAGTGATGGATAGGCTGTATTCTCAGTGATGTCACCGCTGATCTCTAGTGATGGATATGCTGTATTCTCAGTGATGTCACCGCTGATCTCTAGTGATGGATAGGCTGTATTCTCAGTGATGTCACCACTGATCTCTAGTATATGGATAGGCTGTATTCTCAGTGATGTCACCGCTGATCTCTAGTGATGGATAGGCTGTATTCTCAGTGATGTCACCGCTGATCTCTAGTGATGGATAGGCTGTATTCTCAGTGATGTCACCGCTGATCTCTAGTGATGGATAGGCTGTATTCTCAGTGATGTCACCGCTGATCTCTAGTGATGGATAGGCTATATTCTCAGTGATGTCACAGCTGATCTCTAGTGATGGATAGGCTGTATTCTCAGTGTTTTTGCCGCTGATCTCTAGTGATGGATAGGCTGTATTCTTAGTGATGTCACCGCTGATCTCTAGTGATGGATAGGCTGTATTCTCAGTGATGTCGCCGCTGATCTCTAGTGATGGATAGGCTGTATTCTCAGTGTTGTTGCCGCTGATCTCTAGTGATGGATAGGCTGTATTCTTAGTGATGTAACCGCTGATCTCTAGTGATGGATAGGCTGTATTCTCAGTGATGTCACCGCTGATCTCTAGTGATGGATAGGCTGTATTCTCAGTGATGTCACCGCTGATCTCTAGTGAATGGATAGGCTGTATTCTCAGTGATGTCACCGCTGATCTCTAGTGATGGATAGGCTGTATTCTCAGTGATGTCACTGCTGATCTCTAGTGATGAATAGGCTTTATTCTCAGTGATGTCACCGCTGATCTCTAGTGATGGATAGGCTGTATTCTCAGTGATGTCACCGCTGATCTCTAGTGATGGATAGGCTGTATTCTCAGTGATGTCACTGCTGATCTCTAGTGATGGATAGGCTGTATTCTCAGTGATGTCACCGCTGATCTCTAGTGATGGATAGGCTGTATTCTCAGTGATGTCACCGCTGATCTCTAGTGAATGGATAGGCTGTATTCTCAGTGATGTCACCGCTGATCTCTAGTGATGGATAGGCTGTATTCTCAGTGATGTCACCGCTGATCTCTAGTGAATGGATAGGCTGTATTCTCAGTGATGTCACCGCTGATCTCTACTGAATGGATAGGCTGTATTCTCAGTGATGTCACCGCTGATCTCTAGTGATGGATAGGCTGTATTCTCAGTGATGTCACCGCTGATCTCTAGTGATGGATAGGCTGTATTCTCAGTGATGTCACCGCTGATCTCTAGTGATGGATAGGCTGTATTCTCAGTGATGTCACCGCTGATCTCTAGTGATGGATAGGCTGTATTCTCAGTGATGTCACCGCTGATCTCTAGTGATGGATAGGATGTATTCTCAGTGATGTCACCGCTGATCTCTAGTGATGGATAGGATGTATTCTCAGTGATGTCACCGCTGATCTCTAGTGAATGGATAGGCTGTATTCTCAGTGATGTCACCGCTGATCTCTAGTGATGGATAGGCTGTATTCTCAGTGATGTCACCGCTGATCTCTAGTGATGGATAGGCTGTATTCTCAGTGATGTCACCGCTGATCTCTAGTGATGGATAGGCTGTATTCTCAGTGATGTCACCGCTGATCTCTAGTGAATGGATAGGCTGTATTCTCAGTGATGTCACCGCTGATCTCTACTGAATGGATAGGCTGTATTCTCAGTGATGTCACCGCTGATCTCTAGTGATGGATAGGCTGTATTCTCAGTGATGTCACCGCTGATCTCTAGTGATGGATAGGCTGTATTCTCAGTGATGTCACCGCTGATCTCTAGTGATGGATAGGCTGTATTCTCAGTGATGTCACCGCTGATCTCTAGTGATGGATAGGCTGTATTCTCAGTGATGTCACCGCTGATCTCTAGTGATGGATAGGATGTATTCTCAGTGATGTCACCGCTGATCTCTAGTGATGGATAGGATGTATTCTCAGTGATGTCACCGCTGATCTCTAGTGAATGGATAGGCTGTATTCTCAGTGATGTCACCGCTGATCTCTAGTCATGGATAGGCTGTATTCTCAGTGATGTCACTGCTGATCTCTAGTGAATGGATAGGCTGTATTCTCAGTGAAGTCACCACTGATCTCTAGTGAATGGATAGGCTGTATTCTCAGTGATGTCACCGCTGATCTCTAGTGATGGATAGGCTGTATTCTCAGTGATGTCACCGCTGATCTCTAGTGATGGATAGGCTGTATTCTCAGTGATGTCACCGCTGATCTCTAGTGATGGATAGGCTGTATTCTCAGTGATGTCACTGCTGATCTCTAGTGATGGATAGGCTGTATTCTCAGTGATGTCACCGCTGATCTCTAGTGATGGATAGGCTGTATTCTCAGTGATGTCACCGCTGATCTCTAGTGAATGGATAGGCTGTATTCTCAGTGATGTCACCGCTGATCTCTAGTGATGGATAGGCTGTATTCTCAGTGATGTCACCGCTGATCTCTAGTGAATGGATAGGCTGTATTCTCAGTGATGTCACCGCTGATCTCTAGTGAATGGATAGGCTGTATTCTCAGTGATGTCACCGCTGATCTCTAGTGATGGATAGGCTGTATTCTCAGTGATGTCACCGCTGATCTCTAGTGATGGATAGGCTGTATTCTCAGTGATGTCACCGCTGATCTCTAGTGATGGATAGGCTGTATTCTCAGTGATGTCACCGCTGATCTCTAGTGATGGATAGGCTGTATTCTCAGTGATGTCACCGCTGATCTCTAGTGATGGATAGGATGTATTCTCAGTGATGTCACCGCTGATCTCTCGTGAATGGATAGGCTGTATTCTAAGTGATGTCACCGCTAATCTCTTGTGAATGGATAGGCTGTATTCTCAGTGATATCACCGCTGATCTCTAGTGATAAATAGGCTGTATTCTCAGTGATGTCACCGCTGATCTCTAGTGATGGATAGGCTGTATTCTCAGTGATGTCACTACTGATCTCTAGTGATGGATAGGATGTATTCTCAGTGATGTCACCGCTGATCTCTAGTGAATGTATAGGCTGTATTCTCAGTGATGTCACCGCTGATCTCTAGTGAATGGATAGGCTGTATTCTCAGTGATGTCACCGCTGATCTCTAGTGATGGATAGGCTGTATTCTCAGTGATGTCACCGCTGATCTCAAGTGATGGATAGGCTGTATTCTCAGTGATGTCACCGCTGATCTCTAGTGATGGACAGGCTGTATTCTCCGTGATGTCACCGCTGATCTCAAGTGATGGATAGGCTGTATTCTCAGTGATGTCACCGCTGATCTCTAGTGATGGATAGGCTGTATTCTCAGTGATGTCACCGCTGATCTCTCGTGATGGATAGGCTGTATTCTCAGTGATGTCACCGCTGATCTCTAGTGATGGATAGGCTGTATTCTCAGTGATGTCACCGCTGATCTCTAGTGAATGGATAGGCTATATTCTCTGTGATGTCACCGCTGATCTCTAGTGATGGATAGGCTGTATTCTCTGTGATGTCACCGCTGATCTCTAGTGATGGATAGGCTGTATTCTCAGTGATGTCACCACTGATCACTAGTGATGGATAGGCTGTATTCTCAGTGATGTCACCGCTGATCTCTAGTGATGGATATGCTGTATTCTCAGTGATGTCACCGCTGATCTCTAGTGATGGATAGGCTGTATTCTCAGTGATGTCACCACTGATCTCTAGTATATGGATAGGCTGTATTCTCAGTGATGTCACCGCTGATCTCTAGTGATGGATAGGCTGTATTCTCAGTGATGTCACTTCTGATCTTTAGTGATGGATAGGCTGTATTCTCAGTGATGTCACCGCTGATCTCTAGTGATGGATAGGCTGTATTCTCAGTGATGTCACCGCTGATCTCTAGTGATGGATAGGCTGTATTCTCAGTGATGTCACCGCTGATCTCTAGTGATGGATAGGCTGTATTCTCAGTGATGTCACCGCTGATCTCTAGTGATGGATAGGCTATATTCTCAGTGATGTCACAGCTGATCTCTAGTGATGGATAGGCTGTATTCTCAGTGTTTTTGCCGCTGATCTCTAGTGATGGATAGGCTGTATTCTTAGTGATGTCACCGCTGATCTCTAGTGATGGATAGGCTGTATTCTCAGTGATGTCGCCGCTGATCTCTAGTGATGGATAGGCTGTATTCTCAGTGTTGTTGCCGCTGATCTCTAGTGATGGATAGGCTGTATTCTTAGTTATGTCACCGCTGATCTCTAGTGATGGATAGGCTGTATTCTCAGTGATGTCACCGCTGATCTCTAGTGATGGATAGGCTGTATTCTCAGTGATGTCACCGCTGATCTCTAGTGAATGGATAGGCTGTATTCTCAGTGATGTCACCGCTGATCTCTAGTGATGGATAGGCTGTATTCTCAGTGATGTCACTGCTGATCTCTAGTGATGAATAGGCTTTATTCTCAGTGATGTCACCGCTGATCTCTAGTGATGGATAGGCTGTATTCTCAGTGATGTCACCGCTGATCTCTAGTGATGGATAGGCTGTATTCTCAGTGATGTCACTGCTGATCTCTAGTGATGGATAGGCTGTATTCTCAGTGATGTCACCGCTGATCTCTAGTGATGGATAGGCTGTATTCTCAGTGATGTCACCGCTGATCTCTAGTGAATGGATAGGCTGTATTCTCAGTGATGTCACCGCTGATCTCTAGTGATGGATAGGCTGTATTCTCAGTGATGTCACCGCTGATCTCTAGTGAATGGATAGGCTGTATTCTCAGTGATGTCACCGCTGATCTCTAGTGAATGGATAGGCTGTATTCTCAGTGATGTCACCGCTGATCTCTAGTGATGGATAGGCTGTATTCTCAGTGATGTCACCGCTGATCTCTAGTGATGGATAGGCTGTATTCTCAGTGATGTCACAGCTGATCTCTAGTGATGGATAGGCTGTATTCTCAGTGATGTCACCGCTGATCTCTAGTGATGGATAGGCTGTATTCTCAGTGATGTCACCGCTGATCTCTAGTGATGGATAGGCTGTATTCTCAGTGATGTCACCGCTGATCTCTAGTGATGGATAGGCTGTATTCTCAGTGATGTCACTGCTGATCTCTAGTGATGGATAGGATGTATTCTCAGTGATGTCACCGCTGATCTTTAGTGAATGTATAGGCTGTATTCTCAGTGATGTCACCGCTGATCTCTAGTGAATGGATAGGCTGTATTCTCAGTGATGTCACCGCTGATCTCTAGTGATGGATAGGCTGTAGTCTCAGTGATGTCACCGCTGATCTCAAGTGATGGATAGGCTGTATTCTCAGTGATGTCACCGCTGATCTCTAGTGATGGACAGGCTGTATTCTCCGTGATGTCACCGCTGATCTCAAGTGATGGATAGGCTGTATTCTCAGTGATGTCACCGCTGATCTCTAGTGATGGATAGGCTGTATTCTCAGTGATGTCACCGCTGATCTCTAGTGATGGATAGGCTGTATTCTCAGTGATGTCACCGCTGATCTCTAGTGATGGATAGGCTGTATTCTCAGTGATGTCACCGCTGATCTCTAGTGAATGGATAGGCTATATTCTCTGTGATGTCACCGCTGATCTCTAGTGATGGATAGGCTGTATTCTCTGTGATGTCACCGCTGATCTCTAGTGATGGATAGGCTGTATTCTCAGTGATGTCACCACTGATCTCTAGTGATGGATAGGCTGTATTCTCAGTGATGTCACCGCTGATCTCTAGTGATGGATATGCTGTATTCTCAGTGATGTCACCGCTGATCTCTAGTGATGGATAGGCTGTATTCTCAGTGATGTCACCACTGATCTCTAGTATATGGATAGGCTGTATTCTCAGTGATGTCACTTCTGATCTTTAGTGATGGATAGGCTGTATTCTCAGTGATGTCACCGCTGATCTCTAGTGATGGATAGGCTATATTCTCAGTGATGTCACAGCTGATCTCTAGTGATGGATAGGCTGTATTCTCAGTGTTTTTGCCGCTGATCTCTAGTGATGGATAGGCTGTATTCTTAGTGATGTCACCGCTGATATCTAGTGATGGATAGGCTGTATTCTCAGTGATGTCGCCGCTGATCTCTAGTGATGGATAGGCTGTATTCTCAGTGATGTCACTGCTGATCTCTAGTGAATGGATAGGCTGTATTCTCAGTGATGTCACCGCTGATCTCTAGTGATGGATAGACTGTATTCTCAGTGATGTCACCGCTGATCTCTAGTGATGGATAGGCTGTATTCTCAGTGATGTCACCGCTGATCTCTAGTGAATGGATAGGCTGTATTCTCAGTGATGTCACAGCTGATCTCTAGTGATGGATAGGCTGTATTCTCAGTGTTGTTGCCGCTGATCTCTAGTGATGGATAGGCTGTATTCTTAGTGATGTCACCGCTGATCTCTAGTGATGGATAGGCTGTATTCTCAGTGATGTCACCGCTGATCTCTAGTGATGGATAGGCTGTATTCTCAGTGATGTCACCGCTGATCTCTAGTGAATGGATAGGCTGTATTCTCAGTGATGTCACCGCTGATCTCTAGTGATGGATAGGCTGTATTCTCAGTGATGTCACCGCTGATCTCTAGTGAATGGATAGGCTGTATTCTCAGTGATGTCACCGGTTATCTCTCGTGATGGATAGGCTGTATTCTCAGTGATGTCACCACTGATCTCTAGTGATGGATAGGCTGTATTCTCAGTGATGTCATCGCTGATCTCTAGTGATGGATAGGCTGTATTCTCAGTGATGTCACCACTGATCTCTAGTGATTGATAGGCTGTATTCTCAGTGATGTCATCGCTGATCTCTAGTGATGGATAGGCTGTATTCTCAGTGATGTCACTGCTGATCTCTAGAGATGGATAGGCTGTATTCTTAGTGATGTCACCGCTGATCTCTAGTGATGGATAGGCTGTATTCTCAGAGATGTCACCGCTGATCTCTAGTGATGGATAGGCTGTATTCTCAGTGATGTCACCGCTGATCTCTAGTGATGGATAGGCTGTATTCTCAGTGATGTCACTGCTGATCTCTAGTGATGAATAGGATGTATTCTCAGTGATGTCACCGCTGATCTCTAGTGATGGATAGGCTGTATTCTCAGTGATGTCACCGCTGATCTCTAGTGATGGATAGGCTGTATTCTCAGTGATGTCATCGCTGATCTCTAGTGATGGATAGGCTGTATTCTCAGTGATGTCACTGCTGATCTCTAGTGATGGATAGGCTGTATTCTCAGTGATGTCACCGCTGATCTCTCGTGAATGGATAGGCTGTACTCTCAGTGATGTCACCGCTAATCTCTAGTGATGGATAGGCTGTATTCTCACTGATGTAACCGCTGATCTCTAGTGATGGATAGGCTGTATTCTCAGTGATGTCACCGCTGATCTCTAGTGAATGGATAGGCTGTATTCTCAGTGATGTCACCACTGATCTCTAGTGATGGATAGGCTGTATTCTCAGTGATGTCACTGCTGATCTCTAGTGATGGATAGGCTGTATTCTCAGTGATGTCACTGCTGATCTCTAGTGAATGGATAGGCTATATTCTCAGTGATGTCACCGCTGATCTCTAGTGATGGATAGGCTGTATTCTCAGTGATGTCACCGCTGATCTCTAGTGATGGATAGGCTGTATTCTCAGTGATGTCACCGCTGATCTCTAGTGATGGATAGGCTGTATTCTCAGTGATGTCACCGCTGATCTCTAGTGATGGATAGACTGTATTCTCAGTGATGTCACCGCTGATCTCTAGTGATGGATAGGCTGTATTCTCAGTGATGTCATCGCTGATCTCTAGTGATGGATAGGCTGTATTCTCAGTGATGTCACCGCTGATCTCTAGTGATGGATAGGATGTATTCTCAGTGATGTCACCGCTGATCTCTAGTGATGAATAGGATGTATTCTCAGTGATGTCACCGCTGATCTCTAGTGATGGATAGGCTGTATTCTCAGTGATGTCACCGCTGATCTCTAGTGATGGATAGGCTGTACTCTCAGTGATGTCACCGCTGATCTCTAGTGAATGGATAGACTGTATTCTCAGTGATGTCACCGCTTATCTCTAGTGATGGATAGGCTGTAATCTCAGTGATGTCACCGCTGATCTCTAGTGATGGATAGGATGTATTCTCAGTGATGTCACCGCTGATCTCTCGTGAATGGATAGGCTGTATTTTCAGTGATTTCACCGCTGATCTCTAGTGATGGATAGGCTGTATTCTCAGTGATGTCACCGCTCATCTCTAGTGATGGATAGGCTGTATTCTCAGTGATGACACTACTGATCTCTAGTGATGGATAGGATGTATTTTCAGTGATGTCACCGCTGATCTCTAGTGATGGATAGGATGTATTCTCAGTGATGTCACCGCTGATCTCTTGTGAATGGATAGGCTGTATTCTCAGTGATATCACCGCTGATCTCTAGTGATGGATAGGCTGTATTCTCAGTGATGTCACCGCTGATCTCTAGTGATGGATAGGCTGTATTCTCAGTGATGACACTACTGATCTCTAGTGATGGATAGGATGTATTCTCAGTGATGTCACCGCTGATCTCTAGTGAATGTATAGGCTGTATTCTCAGTGATGTCACCGCTGATCTCTAGTGAATGGATAGGCTGTATTCTCAGTGATGTCACCGCTTATCTCTAGTGATGGATAGGCTGTATTCTCAGTGATGTCACCGCTGATCTCAAGTGATGGATAGGCTGTATTCTCAGTGATGTCACCGCTGATCTCTAGTGATGGACAGGCTGTATTCTCCGTGATGTCACCGCTGATCTCAAGTGATGGATAGGCTGTATTCTCAGTGATGTCACCGCTGATCTCTAGTGATGGATAGGCTGTATTCTCAGTGATGTCACCGCTGATCTCTAGTGATGGATAGGCTGTATTCTCAGTGATGTCACCGCTGATCTCTAGTGATGGATAGGCTGTATTCTCAGTGATGTCACCGCTGATCTCTAGTGATGGATAGGCTGTATTCTCAGTGATGTCACCGCTGATCTCTAGTGATGGATAGGCTGTATTCTCAGTGATGTCACCGCTGATCTCTAGTGAATGGATAGGCTATATTCTCTGTGATGTCACCGCTGATCTCTAGTGATGGATAGGCTGTATTCTCTGTGATGTCACCGCTGATCTCTAGTGATGGATAGGCTGTATTCTCAGTGATGTCACCACTGATCACTAGTGATGGATAGGCTGTATTCTCAGTGATGTCACCGCTGATCTCTAGTGATGGATATGCTGTATTCTCAGTGATGTCACCGCTGATCTCTAGTGATGGATAGGCTGTATTCTCAGTGATGTCACCACTGATCTCTAGTATATGGATAGGCTGTATTCTCAGTGATGTCACCGCTGATCTCTAGTGATGGATAGGCTGTATTCTCAGTGATGTCACTTCTGATCTTTAGTGATGGATAGGCTGTATTCTCAGTGATGTCACCGCTGATCTCTAGTGATGGATAGGCTATATTCTCAGTGATGTCACAGCTGATCTCTAGTGATGGATAGGCTGTATTCTCAGTGTTTTTGCCGCTGATCTCTAGTGATGGATAGGCTGTATTCTTAGTGATGTCACCGCTGATCTCTAGTGATGGATAGGCTGTATTCTCAGTGATGTCGCCGCTGATCTCTAGTGATGGATAGGCTGTATTCTCAGTGTTGTTGCCGCTGATCTCTAGTGATGGATAGGCTGTATTCTTAGTGATGTCACCGCTGATCTCTAGTGATGGATAGGCTGTATTCTCAGTGATGTCACCGCTGATCTCTAGTGATGGATAGGCTGTATTCTCAGTGATGTCACCGCTGATCTCTAGTGAATGGATAGGCTGTATTCTCAGCGATGTCACCGCTGATCTCTAGTGATGGATAGGCTGTATTCTCAGTGATGTCACTGCTGATCTCTAGTGATGAATAGGCTTTATTCTCAGTGATGTCACCGCTGATCTCTAGTGATGGATAGGCTGTATTCTCAGTGATGTCACCGCTGATCTCTAGTGATGGATAGGCTGTATTCTCAGTGATGTCACTGCTGATCTCTAGTGATGGATAGGCTGTATTCTCAGTGATGTCACCGCTAATCTCTAGTGATGGATAGGCTGTATTCTCAGTGATGTCACCGCTGATCTCTAGTGAATGGATAGGCTGTATTCTCAGTGATGTCACCGCTGATCTCTAGTGATGGATAGGCTGTATTCTCAGTGATGTCACCGCTGATCTCTAGTGAATGGATAGGCTGTATTCTCAGTGATGTCACCGCTGATCTCTAGTGAATGGATAGGCTGTATTCTCAGTGATGTCACCGCTGATCTCTAGTGATGGATAGGCTGTATTCTCAGTGATGTCACCGCTGATCTCTAGTGATGGATAGGCTGTATTCTCAGTGATGTCACCGCTGATCTCTAGTGATGGATAGGCTGTATTCTCAGTGATGTCACCGCTGATCTCTAGTGATGGATAGGCTGTATTCTCAGTGATGTCACCGCTGATCTCTAGTGATGGATAGGATGTATTCTCAGTGATGTCACCGCTGATCTCTCGTGAATGGATAGGCTGTATTCTAAGTGATGTCACCGCTGATCTCTTGTGAATGGATAGGCTGTATTCTCAGTGATATCACCGCTGATCTCTAGTGATGGATAGGCTGTATTCTCAGTGATGTCACCGCTGATCTCTAGTGATGGATAGGCTGTATTCTCAGTGATGTCACTGCTGATCTCTAGTGATGGATAGGATGTATTCTCAGTGATGTCACCGCTGATCTCTAGTGAATGTATAGGCTGTATTCTCAGTGATGTCACCGCTGATCTCTAGTGAATGGATAGGCTGTATTCTCAGTGATGTCACCGCTGATCTCTAGTGATGGATAGGCTGTATTCTCAGTGATGTCACCGCTGATCTCAAGTGATGGATAGGCTGTATTCTCAGTGATGTCACCGCTGATCTCTAGTGATGGACAGGCTGTATTCTCCGTGATGTCACCGCTGATCTCAAGTGATGGATAGGCTGTATTCTCAGTGATGTCACCGCTGATCTCTAGTGATGGATAGGCTGTATTCTCAGTGATGTCACCGCTGATCTCTAGTGATGGATAGGCTGTATTCTCAGTGATGTCACCGCTGATCTCTAGTGATGGATAGGCTGTATTCTCAGTGATGTCACCGCTGATCTCTAGTGAATGGATAGGCTACATTCTCTGTGATGTCACCGCTGATCTCTAGTGATGGATAGGCTGTATTCTCTGTGATGTCACCGCTGATCTCTAGTGATGGATAGGCTGTATTCTCAGTGATGTCACCACTGATCTCTAGTGATGGATAGGCTGTATTCTCAGTGATGTCACCGCTGATCTCTAGTGATGGATATGCTGTATTCTCAGTGATGTCACCGCTGATCTCTAGTGATGGATAGGCTGTATTCTCAGTGATGTCACCACTGATCTCTAGTATATGGATAGGCTGTATTCTCAGTGATGTCACTTCTGATCTTTAGTGATGGATAGGCTGTATTCTCAGTGATGTCACCGCTGATCTCTAGTGATGGATAGGCTATATTCTCAGTGATGTCACCACTGATCTCTAGTGATGGATAGGCTATATTCTCAGTGATGTCACAGCTGATCTCTAGTGATGGATAGGCTGTATTCTCAGTGTTTTTGCCGCTGATCTCTAGTGATGGATAGGCTGTATTCTTAGTGATGTCACCGCTGATCTCTAGTGATGGATAGGCTGTATTCTCAGTGATGTCGCCGCTGATCTCTAGTGATGGATAGGCTGTATTCTCAGTGATGTCACTGCTGATCTCTAGTGAATGGATAGGCTGTATTCTCAGTGATGTCACCGCTGATCTCTAGTGATGGATAGACTGTATTCTCAGTGATGTCACCGCTGATCTCTAGTGATGGATAGGCTGTATTCTCAGTGATGTCACCGCTGATCTCTAGTGAATGGATAGGCTGTATTCTCAGTGATGTCACAGCTGATCTCTAGTGATGGATAGGCTGTATTCTCAGTGTTGTTGCCGCTGATCTCTAGTGATGGATAGGCTGTATTCTTAGTGATGTCACCGCTGATCTCTAGTGATGGATAGGCTGTATTCTCAGTGATGTCACCGCTGATCTCTAGTGATGGATAGGCTGTATTCTCAGTGATGTCACCGCTGATCTCTAGTGAATGGATAGGCTGTATTCTCAGTGATGTCACCGCTGATCTCTAGTGATGGATAGGCTGTATTCTCAGTGATGTCACCGCTGATCTCTAGTGAATGGATAGGCTGTATTCTCAGTGATGTCACCGCTTATCTCTAGTGATGGATAGGCTGTATTCTCAGTGATGTCACCACTGATCTCTAGTGATGGATAGGCTGTATTCTCAGTGATGTCATCGCTGATCTCTAGTGATGGATAGGCTGTATTCTCAGTGATGTCACCACTGATCTCTAGTGATGGATAGGCTGTATTCTCAGTGATGTGACCGCTGATCTCTAGTGAATGGATAGGCTGTATTCTCAGTGATGTCACCCCTGATCTCTAGTGATGGATAGGCTGTATTCTCAGTGATGTCACCGCTGATCTCTAGTGATGGATAGGATGTATTCTCAGTGATGTCACCGCTGATCTCTAGTGATGGATAGGCTGTATTCTCAGTGATGTCACCGCTGATCTCTAGTGATGGATAGGCTGTATTCTCAGTGATGTCACTGCTGATCTCTAGTGATGAATAGGATGTATTCTCAGTGATGTCACCGCTGATCTCTAGTGATGGATAGGCTGTATTCTCAGTGATGTCACCGCTGATCTCTAGTGATGGATAGGCTGTATTCTCAGTGATGTCATCGCTGATCTCTAGTGATGGATAGGCTGTATTCTCAGTGATGTCACTGCTGATCTCTAGTGATGGATAGGCTGTATTCTCAGTGATGTCACCGCTGATCTCTCGTGAATGGATAGGCTGTACTCTCAGTGATGTCACCGCTAATCTCTAGTGATGGATAGGCTGTATTCTCACTGATGTCACCGCTGATCTCTAGTGATGGATAGGCTGTATTCTCAGTGATGTCACCGCTGATCTCTAGTGAATGGATAGGCTGTATTCTCAGTGATGTCACCACTGATCTCTAGTGATGGATAGGCTGTATTCTCAGTGATGTCACTGCTGATCTCTAGTGATGGATAGGCTGTATTCTCAGTGATGTCACTGCTGATCTCTAGTGAATGGATAGGCTATATTCTCAGTGATGTCACCGCTGATCTCTAGTGATGGATAGGCTGTATTCTCAGTGATGTCACCGCTGATCTCTAGTGATGGATAGGCTGTATTCTCAGTGATGTCACCGCTGATCTCTAGTGATGGATAGGCTGTATTCTCAGTGATGTCACCGCTGATCTCTAGTGATGGATAGACTGTATTCTCAGTGATGTCACCGCTGATCTCTAGTGATGGATAGGCTGTATTCTCAGTGATGTCATCGCTGATCTCTAGTGATGGATAGGCTGTATTCTCAGTGATGTCACCGCTGATCTCTAGTGATGGATAGGATGTATTCTCAGTGATGTCACCGCTGATCTCTAGTGATGAATAGGATGTATTCTCAGTGATGTCACCGCTGATCTCTAGTGATGGATAGGCTGTATTCTCAGTGATGTCACCGCTGATCTCTAGTGATGGATAGGCTGTACTCTCAGTGATGTCACCGCTGATCTCTAGTGAATGGATAGACTGTATTCTCAGTGATGTCACCGCTGATCTCTAGTGATGGATAGGCTGTATTCTCAGTGATGTCACCGCTGATCTCTAGTGATGGATAGGATGTATTCTCAGTGATGTCACCGCTGATCTCTCGTGAATGGATAGGCTGTATTCTCAGTGATTTCACCGCTGATCTCTAGTGATGGATAGGCTGTATTCTCAGTGATGTCACCACTGATCTCTAGTGATAGGCTGTCTTCTCAGTGATGTCACCGCTGATCTCTAGTGATGGATAGGTTGTATTCTCAGGGATGTCACCGCTAATCTCTAGTGAATGGATAGGCTGTATTCTCAGTGATGTCACCGCTGATCTCTAGTGAATGGATAGACTGTATTCTCAGTGATGTCACCGCTGATCTCTAGTGATGGATAGGTTGTATTCTCAGGGATGTCACCGCTGATCTCTAGTGAATGGATAGGCTGTATTCTCAGTGATGTCACCGCTGATCTCTAGTGAATGGATAGACTGTATTCTCAGTGATGTCACCGCTGATCTCTAGTGATGGATAGGCTGTATTCTCAGTGATGTCACCGCTGATCTCTAGTGATGGATAGACTGTATTCTCAGTGATGTCACCGCTGATCTCTAGTGATGGATAGGCTGTATTCTCAGTAATGTCACCGCTGATCTCTAGTGATGGATAGGCTGTATTCTCAGTGATGTCACCGCTGATCTCTAGTGATGGATAGGCTGTATTCTCAGTAATGTTACCGCTGATCTCTAGTGAATGGATAGGCTGTATTCTCAGTGATGTGACCGCTGATCTCTAGTGAATGGATAGGCTGTATTCTCAGTGATGTCACCCCTGATCTCTAGTGATGGATAGGCTGTATTCTCAGTGATGTCACCGCTGATCTCTAGTGATGGATAGGATGTATTCTCAGTGATGTCACCGCTGATCTCTAGTGATGGATAGGCTGTATACTCAGTGATGTCACCGCTGATCTCTAGTGATGGATAGGCTGTATTCTCAGTGATGTCACCGCTGATCTCTAGTGAATGGATAGGCTGTATTCTCAGTGATGTCACCCCTGATCTCTAGTGATGGATAGGCAGTATTCTCAGGGATGTCACCGCTGATCTCTAGTGATGGATAGGCTGTATTCTCAGTGATGTGACCGCTGATCTCTAGTGAATGGATAGGCTGTATTCTCAGTGATGTCACCCCTGATCTCTAGTGATGGATAGGCAGTATTCTCAGGGATGTCACCGCTGATCTCTAGTGATGGATAGGCTGTATTTTCAGTGATGTGACCGCTGATCTCTAGTGATGTCACCGCTGATCTCTAGTGATGGATAGGCTGTATTCTCAGTGATGTGACCGCTGATCTCTAGTGAATGGATAGGCTGTATTCTCAGTGATGTCACCCCTGATCTCTAGTGATGGATAGGCTGTATTCTCAGTGATGTCACTGCTGATCTCTAGTGATGGATAGGCTGTATTCTCAGTGATGTTACCGCTTATCTCTAGTGATGGATAGGCTGTATTCTCAGTGATGTCACCGCTGATCTCTAGTGATGGATAGGCTGTATTCTCAGTTGTGTCACCGCTGATCTCTAGTGATGGATAGGCTGTATTCTAAGTGATGTCACCGCTGATCTCTAGTGATGGATAGGCTGTATTCTCAGTTGTGTCACCGCTGATCTCTAGTGATGGATAGGCTGTATTCTCAGTGATGTCACCGCTGATCTCTAGTGATGGATAGGCTGTATTCTAAGTGATGTCACCGCTGATCTCTAGTGATGGATAGGCTGTATTCTCAGTTGTGTCACCGCTGATCTCTAGTGATGGATAGGCTGTATTCTAAGTGATGTCACCGCTGATCTCTAGTGATGGATAGGCTGTATTCTCAGTTGTGTCACCGCTGATCTCTAGTGATGGATAGGCTGTATTCTCAGTGATGTCACCGCTGATCTCTAGTGATGGATAGGCTGTATTCTAAGTGATGTCACCGCTGATCTCTAGTGATGGATAGGCTGTATTCTCAGTTGTGTCACCGCTGATCTCTAGTGATGGATAGGCTGTATTCTCAGTGATGTCACAGCTGATCTCTAGTGATGGATAGGCTGTATTCTCAGTGATGTCACCGCTGATCTCTAGTGATGGATAGGATGTATTCTCAGTGATGTCACCGCTGATCTCTAGTGATGGATAGGTTGTATTCTCAGTGATGTCACTGCTGATCTCTAGTGATGGATAGGATGTATTCTCAGTGATGTCACTGCTGATCTCTAGTGATGGATAGGCTGTATTCTCAGTGATGTCACTGCTGATCTCTAGTGATGGATAGGCTGTATTCTCAGTGATGTCACTGCTGATCTCTAGTGATGGATAGGCTGTATTCTCAGTTGTGTCACCGCTGATCTCTAGTGATGGATAGGCTGTATTCTCAGTGATGTCACCGCTGATCTCTAGTGAATGGATAGGCTGTATTCTCAGTGATGTCACCGCTGATCTCTAGTGATGGATAGGCTGTATTCTCAGTGATGTCACCACTGATCTCTAGTGATGGATAGGCTGTATTCTCAGTAATGTCACCGCTGATCTCTAGTGATGGATAGGCTGTATTCTCAGTGATGTGACCGCTGATCTCTAGTGAATGGATAGGCTGTATTCTCAGTGATGTCACCGCTGATCTCTAGTGATGAATAGGCTGTATTCTCAGTGATGTCACTGCTGATCTCTAGTGATGGATAGGCTGTATTCTCAGTGATGTCACTGCTGATCTCTAGTGATGGATAGGCTGTATTCTCAGTTGTGTCACCGCTGATCTCTAGTGATGGATAGGCTGTATTCTCAGTGATGTCACCGCTGATCTCTAGTGAATGGATAGGCTGTATTCTCAGTGATGTCACCGCTGATCTCTAGTGATGGATAGGCTGTATTCTCAGTGATGTCACCACTGATCTCTAGTGATGGATAGGCTGTATTCTCAGTAATGTCACCGCTGATCTCTAGTGATGGATAGGCTGTATTCTCAGTGATGTGACCGCTGATCTCTAGTGAATGGATAGGCTGTATTCTCAGTGATATCACCCCTGATCTCTAGTGATGGATAGGCTGTATTCTCAGTGATGTCACCGCTGATCTCTAGTGATGGATAGGATGTATTCTCAGTGATGTCACCGCTGATCTCTAGTGATGGATAGGCTGTATACTCAGTGATGTCACCGCTGATCTCTAGTGATGGATAGGCTGTATTCTCAGTGATGTCACCGCTGATCTCTAGTGAATGGATAGGCTGTATTCTCAGTGATGTCACCCCTGATCTCTAGTGATGGATAGGCAGTATTCTCAGGGATGTCACCGCTGATCTCTAGTGATGGATAGGCTGTATTCTCAGTGATGTGACCGCTGATCTCTAGTGAATGGATAGGCTGTATTCTCAGTGATGTCACCCCTGATCTCTAGTGATGGATAGGCAGTATTCTCAGGGATGTCACCGCTGATCTCTAGTGATGGATAGGCTGTATTTTCAGTGATGTGACCGCTGATCTCTAGTGATGTCACCGCTGATCTCTAGTGATGGATAGGCTGTATTCTCAGTGATGTGACCGCTGATCTCTAGTGAATGGATAGGCTGTATTCTCAGTGATGTCACCCCTGATCTCTAGTGATGGATAGGCTGTATTCTCAGTGATGTCACTGCTGATCTCTAGTGATGGATAGGCTGTATTCTCAGTGATGTTACCGCTTATCTCTAGTGATGGATAGGCTGTATTCTCAGTGATGTCACCGCTGATCTCTAGTGATGGATAGGCTGTATTCTCAGTTGTGTCACCGCTGATCTCTAGTGATGGATAGGCTGTATTCTAAGTCATGTCACCGCTGATCTCTAGTGATGGATAGGCTGTATTCTCAGTTGTGTCACCGCTGATCTCTAGTGATGGATAGGCTGTATTCTCAGTGATGTCACCGCTGATCTCTAGTGATGGATAGGCTGTATTCTAAGTGATGTCACCGCTGATCTCTAGTGATGGATAGGCTGTATTCTCAGTTGTGTCACCGCTGATCTCTAGTGATGGATAGGCTGTATTCTAAGTGATGTCACCGCTGATCTCTAGTGATGGATAGGCTGTATTCTCAGTTGTGTCACCGCTGATCTCTAGTGATGGATAGGCTGTATTCTCAGTGATGTCACCGCTGATCTCTAGTGATGGATAGGCTGTATTCTAAGTGATGTCACCGCTGATCTCTAGTGATGGATAGGCTGTATTCTCAGTTGTGTCACCGCTGATCTCTAGTGATGGATAGGCTGTATTCTCAGTGATGTCACTGCTGATCTCTAGTGATGGATAGGCTGTATTCTCAGTGATGTCACAGCTGATCTCTAGTGATGGATAGGCTGTATTCTCAGTGATGTCACCGCTGATCTCTAGTGATGGATAGGATGTATTCTCAGTGATGTCACCGCTGATCTCTAGTGATGGATAGGTTGTATTCTCAGTGATGTCACTGCTGATCTCTAGTGATGGATAGGATGTATTCTCAGTGATGTCACTGCTGATCTCTAGTGATGGATAGGCTGTATTCTCAGTGATGTCACTGCTGATCTCTAGTGATGGATAGGCTGTATTCTCAGTGATGTCACTGCTGATCTCTAGTGATGGATAGGCTGTATTCTCAGTTGTGTCACCGCTGATCTCTAGTGATGGATAGGCTGTATTCTCAGTGATGTCACCGCTGATCTCTAGTGAATGGATAGGCTGTATTCTCAGTGATGTCACCGCTGATCTCTAGTGATGGATAGGCTGTATTCTCAGTGATGTCACCACTGATCTCTAGTGATGGATAGGCTGTATTCTCAGTAATGTCACCGCTGATCTCTAGTGATGGATAGGCTGTATTCTCAGTAATGTTACCGCTGATCTCTAGTGAATGGATAGGCTGTATTCTCAGTGATGTGACCGCTGATCTCTAGTGAATGGATAGGCTGTATTCTCAGTGATGTCACCCCTGATCTCTAGTGATGGATAGGCTGTATTCTCAGTGATGTCACCGCTGATCTCTAGTGATGGATAGGATGTATTCTCAGTGATGTCACCGCTGATCTCTAGTGATGGATAGGCTGTATACTCAGTGATGTCACCGCTGATCTCTAGTGATGGATAGGCTGTATTCTCAGTGATGTCACCGCTGATCTCTAGTGAATGGATAGGCTGTATTCTCAGTGATGTCACCCCTGATCTCTAGTGATGGATAGGCAGTATTCTCAGGGATGTCACCGCTGATCTCTAGTGATGGATAGGCTGTATTCTCAGTGATGTGACCGCTGATCTCTAGTGAATGGATAGGCTGTATTCTCAGTGATGTCACCCCTGATCTCTAGTGATGGATAGGCTGTATTCTCAGTGATGTCACTGCTGATCTCTAGTGATGGATAGGCTGTATTCTCAGTGATGTTACCGCTTATCTCTAGTGATGGATAGGCTGTATTCTCAGTGATGTCACCGCTGATCTCTAGTGATGGATAGGCTGTATTCTCAGTTGTGTCACCGCTGATCTCTAGTGATGGATAGGCTGTATTCTAAGTGATGTCACCGCTGATCTCTAGTGATGGATAGGCTGTATTCTCAGTGATGTCACCGCTGATCTCTAGTGATGGATAGGCTGTATTCTCAGTTGTGTCACCGCTGATCTCTAGTGATGGATAGGCTGTATTCTCAGTGATGTCACCGCTGATCTCTAGTGATGGATAGGCTGTATTCTCAGTGATGTCACCACTGATCTCTAGTGAATGGATAGGCTGTATTCTCAGTGATGTCACCGCTGATCTCTAGTGATGGATAGGCTGTATTCTAAGTGATGTCACCGCTGATCTCTAGTGATGGATAGGCTGTATTCTCAGTTGTGTCACCGCTGATCTCTAGTGATGGATAGGCTGTATTCTCAGTGATGTCACAGCTGATCTCTAGTGATGGATAGGCTGTATTCTCAGTGATGTCACCGCTGATCTCTAGTGATGGATAGGATGTATTCTCAGTGATGTCACCGCTGATCTCTAGTGATGGATAGGTTGTATTCTCAGTGATGTCACTGCTGATCTCTAGTGATGGATAGGATGTATTCTCAGTGATGTCACCGCTGATCTCTAGTGATGGATAAGATGTATTCTCAGTGATGTCACTGCTGATCTCTAGTGAATGGATAGGCTGTATTCTCAGTGATGTCACCGCTGATCTCTAGTGATGGATAGGTTGTATTCTCAGTGATGTCACTGCTGATCTCTAGTGATGGATAGGCTGTATTCTCAGTGATGTCACTGCTGATCTCTAGTGATGGATAGGCTGTATTCTCAGTGATGTCACCGCTGATCTCTAGTGATGGATAGGCTGTATTCTCAGTTGTGTCACCGCTGATCTCTAGTGATGGATAGGCTGTATTCTCAGTGATGTCACCGCTGATCTCTAGTGAATGGATAGGCTGTATTCTCAGTGATGTCACCACTGATCTCTAGTGATGGATAGGCTGTATTCTCAGTGATGTCACTGCTGATATCTAGTGATGGATAGGCTGTATTCTCAGTTGTGTCACCGCTGATCTCTAGTGATGGATAGGCTGTATTCTCAGTGATGTCACCGCTGATCTCTAGTGAATGGATAGGCTGTATTCTCAGTGATGTCACCACTGATCTCTAGTGATGGATAGGCTGTATTCTCAGTTGTGTCACCGCTGATCTCTAGTGATGGATAGGCTGTATTCTCAGTGATGTCACCGCTGATCTCTAGTGATGGATAGGCTGTATTCTCAGTGATGTCACCGCTGATCTCTAGTGAATGGATAGGCTGTATTCTCAGTGATGTCATCGCTGATCTCTAGTGATGGATAGGCTGTATTCTCAGTGATGTCACCGCTGATCTCTAGTGATGGATAGGCTGTATTCTCAGTGATGTCACCGCTGATCTCTAGTGATGGATAGGCTGTATTCTCAGTGTTGTTGCCGCTGATCTCTAGGCAGTATTGTCTTGTGATGTCATCACTATTAAAGGTGAGAACTGATTTCTTACTAAGTAGACTTCCTGTTCCCTGTGTTCTTCCGAGGAAATGTGACTTCCTGCTCCGCTGTTCTGCAGAATGATGTCTGGCACCTGCCGCTCTAAACTCTGCCAGAAACCTCTATCTGCCACCGGACCGGTGTATTATACTACCCGAATCTCACTGAGCTACATCTACCATCACATGCTGCTGAGCCATGTATCTAAGCCGATCATGTGTGATACAGTCTGCTGAGCCATGTATCTAAGCCGATCATGTGTGATACAGTCTGCTGAGCCATGTACCTAATGCGGCCATGTGTGATACAGTCTGCTGAGCCATGTATCTAAGCTGATCATGTGTGATACAGTTTGCTGAGCCATGTATCTAAGCCGATCATGTGTGATACAGTCTGCTGAGCCATGTATCTAAGAGGATCATGTGTGATACAGTCTGCTGAGCCATGTATCTAAGCCGATCATGTGTGATACAGTCTGCTGAGCCATGTATCTAATGCGACCATGTGTGATACAGTCTGCTGAGCCATGTATCTAAGCCGATCTTGTGTGATACAGTCTGCTGAGCCATGTATCTAAGCCGATCATGTGTGATACAGTCTGTTGAGCCATGTATCTAATGCGGCCATGTGTGATACAGTCTGCTGAGCCATGTATCTAAGCCGATCATATGTAATACAATTTGCATTGCAAATCATTTATCTAATCCTATTGTGTGATACAGGTTGCTGAGCCATCTAATGCTACCATTTGTGATACAGTCTCTCAGGTCCATGTATCTAATCCTATCATGAGTGATACAGCCTCAGGTCCATGAATCTAATCGGTTTATGTGTGATACTGTTTGCTGAGCCATGTATCTAATCCTATAATGTACAATAAAATCTGTAGAGTCATATATCTAATACTATTATGTGTGACACAGTTTTCTTAGTCATGTATCTAATCTTATTATGTGTTATACAGTCTCTTAGCTCTATGTATCTGATCCTATCGTGTGATGCAGTCTCTCAGGTCCATGTATCTAATCCTATCATGTGTGATACAGTCTCTCAGGTCCATGTATGTAATGCTATCATGTGTAATACAGGTTGCTGAGTCATGTATCTAATCTTATCATGTGCGATACAGTCTGTCACGTACATATATCTAATCCTATAATGTGTGATACAGTCTCTCAGGTTCATGTATCTAATCCTATCATGTGTGATACAGTCTCTTAGGTCCATGTATCTAATCCTATCACGTGTGATACAGTCTCTCAGGTTCATGTATCTAATCCTATCATGTGTGATACAGTCTCTCAGGTTCATGTATCTAATCCTATCATGTGTGATACAGTCTCTCAGGTTCATGTATCTAATCCTATCACGTGTGATACAGTCTCTCAGGTGGTTCATGAATCTAATCCTATCACGTGTGATACAGTCTCTCAGGTTCATGTATCTAATCCTATCATGTGTGATACAGTCTCTCAGGTTCATGTATCTAATCCTATCACGTGTGATACAGTCTCTCAGGTTCATGTATCTAATCCTATCACGTGTGATACAGTCTCTCAGGTTCATGTATCTAATCCTATCACGTGTGATACAGTCTCTCAGGTTCATGTATCTAATCCTATCACGTGTGATGCAGTCTCTCAGATTCATGTATCTAATCCTATCACATGTGATACAGTCTTTCAGGTCCATGTATCTAATCCTATCATGTGTGATACAGTCTCTCAGGTTCATGTATCTAATCCTATCACGTGTGATACAGTCTCTTAGGTCCGTGTGTCTAATCCTATCAAGTGTGATACAGTCTCTTAGGTCCATGTATCTAATCCTATCAAGTGTGGTACAGTCTCTTAGGTCCATGTATCTAATCCTATCACGTGTGATACAGTCTCTTAGGTCAATGTATCTAATCTTATCACCTGTGATACAGTCTCTTAGGTCCATGTATCTAATCCTATCACATGTGATACAGTCTCTTAGGTCAATGTATCTAATCTTATCACGTGTGATACAGTCTCTTAGGTCCATGTATCTAATCCTATCATGTGTGATACAGTCTCTTAGGTCCAGGCCCATCGCTACAGGACAGGCAAACCAAGCAATTGCTTAGGGCCCCGAGCAGAGCCGCTGCTTTATGTGGCGGGCAGTCCTCCTATTCCGGTTTGGCAGCTCGCCCTGTCGGCCGTGCCAGCAGTGTGAGAGCCTGGAGCGGGAGGCAGAGACGACAGCCGCTCGGCCTCCGGCTCCTATTTTTGTGCCCTGCTCACCTGTAATTGTACCTGGCTACCTAACTACCTACATCAGTGTTTCCCAACCAGGGTGCAAAACTATGACTCCCAGCATGCCTGGAAAGCCAGAGGTCGTCTAGGCGCTTTAGTCAACAGCTGGAGGCACCATGGTTGGGGAATGGTGACCTACCTACATATCTGGCACCATGTTCTGTTACTGAGCGGGACACCAAGGGGGGCATTATTGCAGGCCTAAAGATGAGGAGATTGTGTAGTGTTAAGGAGAGCACTGGAAAAATGTCTAAGATGTTTGTTCTGCAGATGAAGAGAGATGAAGTTTTGGCTGGAGGAAGATATGATGGCGGTCTGAGCCGGATGGGGAAGAAAAGGAAAGAGGACGACGCTGATCAGAAAAGACGTGACCTGTGAGTTCCTTCATGTAGCTGTAATCACTTATATGGTATACAGATCCTGTGTACAGCTGGTATATACCTCTATATGGTCCTGTATATAATCACTTATATGGTATACAGATCCTGTGTACAGCTGGTATATACCTCTATATGGTCCTGTATATAATCACTTATATGGTATACAGATCCTGTGTACAGCTGGTATATACCTCTATATGGTCCTGTATATAATCACTTATATGGTATACAGATCCTGTGTACAGCTGGTATATACCTCTATATGGTCCTGTTTATAATCACTTATATGGTATACAGATCCTGTGTACAGCTGGTATATACCCCTATATGGTCCTGTATATAATCACTTATGTGGTATACAGACAGGGCCGGCCTTAGGGGTGTGCGAGCTGTGCGGCCGCACAGGGCGCCATAGCAACAGGGGCGCCGGGTGGCCGACACAGCTCGCACCAAGTATATATAATTTGTATTGCCCGACGGCCGGGATTTAGCCCTGCTTCGTGCAAGCAGCGCTAAATGCCGGTGTAATGAAGAAAACTGTGCCCTGTAGTGGAATGTGACCTCCGCACAGGGACAGAGTTTTCTGCTTTGCAGGCCGCTCCCTCTCATTACATTCCCACTACCCTCCCTCAACTGTGTCCCTATGCAGAGGGTCACATTCCGCTTCAGGGCACAGTTTTCTTCATTACATTGGGAGGTTTCACTTACCCCGCCCTCCTCCATGTCTCTGGTTGGCTGACGGCCTGAATCTGAAGAGGGACGTAGCACATGTGACGCTCCTCCGCAGACCCGCACAGGACGTCAGTGATGTCACTCGTCAGGGCGCCGCCGGAGAGAAGCGCAGCGCAGGTCAGGTAAGGTTGTGTATGTGTGGGTGTCTGTCTGTGTGTGTGTGTGAGTCGGTGGGGGAAGGGGAGGGGGGGGATGGGGGAACGACAATGCTACTGAATTTGGGGAACCTGCTACTACCTAATGTGGGGAAACTGCTTCTTCCTAATGTGGGGCTATACTGCACCTAATGTGGGGCTATACTGCACCTAATGTGGGGCTATACTGCACCTAATGTGGGGAACTATACTGCACCTAATGTGGGGAGCTATACTGCACCTAATGTGGGGAACTATACTGCACCTAATGTGGGGTGAACTATACTGCACATAATGTGGAGAACTATACTGCACCTAATGTGGAGAACTATACTGCACCTAATGTGGGGGAACTATACTGCACCTAATGTGGGGTGAACTATACTGCACATAATGTGGGGAACTATACTGCACCTAATGTGGGGTGAACTTTACTGCACCTAATGTGGGGAACTATACTGCACCTAATGTGGGGAACTATACTGCACCTGATGTGGGGAAACTAAACTGCACCTAATGTGGGGGACTACACTGCACCTAATGTGGGGAACTATACTGCACCTAATTTGGGGAACTATACTGCACCTAATGTGGGGAGAACTATACTGCATCTAATGTGGGGAACTATACTGCACCTAATGTGGGGAACTATACTGCACCTAATGTGGGGGAACTATACTGCACCTAATGTGGGGAACTATACTGCACCTAATGTGGGGAACTATACTGCACCTAATGTGGGGAACTATACTGCACCTAATGTGGGGGAACTATACTGCACCTAATGTGGGGAACTATACTGCACCTAATGTGGGGAGAACTATACTGCACCTAATGTGGGGAACTATACTGCACCTAATGTGAGGGAACTATATTGCACCTAATGTGGGGGAACTATACTGCACCTAATGTGGGGAACTATACTGCACCTAATGTGGGGGAACTATACTGCACCTAATGTGGGGGAACTGTACTGCACCTAATGGGGGAACTATACTGCACCTAATGTGGGGAACTATACTGGAAACCTAATGTGGGGGAACTATACTGCACCTAATGTGGGGAACTATACTGCCCACCTAATGTGGGGGAACTGTACTGCACCTAATGTGGAGGAACTATACTGCACCTAATGTGGGGAGCTATACTGCACCTAATGTGGGGAGCTATACTGCACCTAATGGGGGGAACTATACTGCACCTAATGTGGGGGAACTATACTGCACCTAATGTGGGGAACTATACTGCCCACCTAATGTGGGGGAACTGTACTGCACCTAATGTGGGGAGCTATACTGCACCTAAGGTGGGGAGCTATGCTGCACCTAATGTGGGGAACTATACTGCACCTAATGTGGGGAGAACTATACTGCATCTAATGTGGGGAACTATACTGCACCTAATGTGGGGAACCATACTGCACCTAATGTGGGGAGAACTATACTGCACCTAATGTGGGGAACCATACTGCACCTAATGTGGGGAGAACTATACTGCACCGAATGTGGGGAACTATACTGCACCTAATGTGGGGAACCATACTGTACCTAATGTGGGGAGAACTATACTGCACCTAATGTGGGGAACTATACTGCACCTAACGTGGGGAGAACTATACTGCACCTAATGTGGGGGAACTATACTGCACCTAATGTGGGGAGAACTATACTGCACCTAATGTGGGGAACTATACTGCACCTAATGTGGGGAGAACTATACTGCACCTAATGTGGGGAGAACTATACTGCACCTAATGTGGGGGAACTATACTGCACCTAATGTGGGGAGAACTATACTGCACCTAATGTGGGGGAACTATACTGCACCCAGTGTGGGGGAACTATACTGCACCTAATGTGGGGGAACTATACTGCACCTAATGTGGGGGAACTGTACTGCACCTAATGTGGGGAGAACTATACTGCATCTAATGTTGGGGGACTATACTGCACCTAATGTGGGGGAACTATACTGCACCTAATGTTGGGGGACTATACTGCACCTAATGTGGGGAACTATACTGCACCTAATGTGGGGAACTATACTACAACTAATGTGGGGGAGCTATACTGCATCTGATTAAGGGGGACATGGGACTGATTAAGGGGGCAGGGGAATGATTAAATATTGTAAAAAAATATTTGTTACAAAGATTTTATTCCTCTTTGTGTATGTTTATGGGGTGATGGGGGGGGGGGAGCCACAAGGTTAGCTCGCACAGGGCGCCTGAACACCTAAGGCCGGCCCTGTATACAGATCCTGTGTACAGCTGGTATATATCTCTATGTGGTCCTGTATATAATCACTTATATGGTATATATCCTGTGTACAGCTGTTATATACCTCTATATGGTCCTGTATATAATCACATATATGGTATATATCCTGTGTACAGCTGGTATATACCTCTATATGGTCCTGTATATAACCACTTATATGGTATACAGATCATGTGTACAGCTGGTATATACCTCTATATGGTCCTGTATATAATCACATATATGGTATATATCCTGTGTACAGCTGGTATACACCTCTATATGGTCCTGTATATAATCACTTATATGGTATATATCCTGTGTACAGCTGGTATATACCTCTATATGGTCCTGTATATAATCACTTATATGGTATATATCCTGTGTACAGCTGGTATATACCTCTATATGGTCCTGTATATAACCACTTATATGGTATACAGATCATGTGTACAGCTGGTATATACCTCTATATGGCCCTGTATATAATCACTTATATGGTATATATCCTGTGTACAGCTGGTATATACCTCTATATGGTCCTATATATAATCACTTATATGGTATATATCCTGTGTACAGCTGGTATATACCTTTATATGGTCCTATATATAATCACTTATATGGTATATATCCTCTGTACAGCTGGTATATACCTCTATATGGTTCTGTATATAATCACTTATATGGTATATATCCTGTGTACAGCTGGTATATACCTCTATATGGTCCTGTATATAATCACTTATATGGTATATATCCTGTGTACAGCTGGTATATACCTCTATATGGTTCTGTATATAATCCCTTATATGGTATATATCCTGTGTACAGCTGGTATATACCTCTATATGGTCCTGTATATAATCACTTATATGGTATATATCCTGTGTACAGCTGGTATATACCTCTATATGGTCCTGTATATAATCACATATATGGTATATATCCTGTGTACAGCTGGTATATACCTCTATATGGTCCTGTATATAATCACTTATATGGTATATATCCTGTGTACAGCTGGTATATACCTCTATATGGTCCTGTATATAATCACTTATATGGTATATATCCTGTGTACAGCTGGTATATACCTCTATATGGTCCTGTATATAATCACTTCTATGGTTTATATCCCGTGTACAGCTGGTATATACCTCTATATGGTCCTGTATATAATCACTTATATGGTATACAGATCCTGTGTACAGCTGGTATATACCTCTATATGGTTCTGTATAGGGGAGGGAGTGAAGGGGGCCCCCCAAATTCCTTCAAACGGCCCTGCTTAGGTCCATGTTGTCCTGTGGGCTCTGCCCTTTCAGGACTTTATATAATAAACCACAATACAGAACATGTGATCATATAGGTGGTGCCGCGTGTCGGCGGAGGTGCCGTTTCCCATGGCGACCAGTTAAACAGATGTTATCGCCGTTGGCACGGACGCCCATCGCAGGCCGCATCTGTTTTGGCTTCGCAGCCGCACAGCAAATTGCTTTGTTAGTACACGGTTATGAAACGTCTTCTCCAGGCCGCAGTTCTGCTGCTGCAGGGCGCTCGGCGGGCACGGCTGGCACGCACACAGTGCAGACGTTATGTTTGGCAGCCGCCGTTGCTGGGACGGTGGTATGTGTCTGGATTCCTGACAAGTGACGGAACCATTCTTTACAGGAGTTCCCTGTCGCTGTCATCGACCTCATCCCCTTTCTTGGTGTCCCTAAAAACACAAAGGGGACACTGTGACAGGGACACGCCCGACCGAGCGAAACTCTCCCGTCACCTCTTGGGTGGGGGGGTCACCTAGAAATAATTATGGATGTCATCTGTGCCAGAGTCACCGTGACTAAACCTCCGCGTCCCAGATGTGCGCGCACATCACTATCATAACATGGCTACATCCCGGGCGTCTGGCAGCGACTATTACCTTATATGGCTGGGGTGACATTATATTAATTAATCTCATGCGTGGGGGCCTCCCGACTCCCCGGGGAGAGAAGGATCAGGCATGTTAAATTTCATGGCCAATCCTTTCAAATAAGCCCCAGGTTCGCCCGGCAGCCATCTCCACCAATCCCCCCCCCCCACCCAATACCCATGCGTGCCCGCGTGTGCTCTAAATAGGAGAGAGACCGTTGCGAACAACGTCTCCAAAAACAAAAGGATCAGACAGTTAAATCCAGTATGCCTGATCCTTCTCTGATTCTTCACCCCTATATGCAGTCGATCGTTTTTTCCCGACCGGGGGGCCTCCAGCTGTTGTAAAACTACCAGCTTTTCCGATTTTCTCCACTTCCATGCCAACTGTCCAATGTGAACGGGGGCCTCCCGACTCTTGGGGAGAAAGAAGGATCAGGCATAGTGAATTTCATGCCCAATCCTTTTAAGAGGTACTCTGCTGTAAGACATCTTATCCCCTATCTAAACAAACACCGGGTTCCTGCAGCAGTGGTCGTGATGTCACGGCCACGCCCCTTATGATGTCACGCCACGCCCCCTCCATTCACGTCTATCGACACGCCCCCTCCCATAGATGTGAGTGGATGGGGCATGGCCATGACATCATAAGGGGGCGTGGCCGTGACATCACGATCACGGTCTCAGGCACCGAGCGTTCTGAACAAAATGTTCATAACGCTGGAGCACCGGAGTACCCCTTTAAGATAAGCCTCAGATTTGTCCGACCAATATTCCCCCCCCCCCCATTCACATTCCTGCTCAGTTGTGCTCTATAAAGGAAGAGGAGAGAAACCGCTGTCAGACACTTCTTGATGACAAAAGGATTGGACAATTGAAATCCAATATGCCTGATCCTTCTTTGGTTCTCCCCCCCCCCCCCCCCCCCCCCATACACATTCGATCATTGTTTCCCGACCAGTTGTTGCAAAACTACAACTTCCAGCTTTTCCTTTTTTCTCCGCTTCCATGATCGGTCTACTGTCTAATGTGAATGGTGGCCTACCGACTCTCGGAGAAGGATCAGGCATAGTGAATTTCATGCTCAATCCTTTCTTCCCCGAAAACAAAAGAATCAGACAATTGAAATCCAATATGCCTGATCCTGCTTTGGTTCTTCTCCACTATAAACATTAGATTGCCGTTTCCCAATTAGTGTGCCTCCAGCTTTTGCAAAACTACAATACCTATCTCTAGCAATCTCAAAATGTACGCTGGGTTGTGCTCAAAATAAATCTGGATAACAAAAGGATTGGACAATTGAAATCCAGTATGCCTGATCCTTCTCTGATTCTTCACCCCTATACGCATTAGATTATTGTTTCCCAACTAGGGTCCCTCCAGCTGTTGCAAAACATGCTCCCCCCACATGCTCAAAATAGGAAGAGGAGAGGAACCGCTGCCAGACACCTCTCGAGAACAAAAGGATTGGACAATTGAAATCCAATATGCCTGATCCTTCTCTGATTCTTCACCCCTATACGCATTAGATTATTGTTTCCCAACTAGGGTCCCTCCAGCTGTTGCAAAACATGCTCCCCCCCCCCCCCCACATGCTCAAAATAGGAAGAGGAGAGGAACCGCTGCCAGACACCTCTCGAGAACAAAAGGATTGGACAATTGAAATCCAGTATGCCTGATCCTTCTCTGATTCTTCACCCCTATACACATTAGATTATTGTTTCCCAACCAGGGTGCCTCCAGCTGTTTCAAAACTACAACTCACAGCCGACAACTATCTCTAGGGGTGAGCGGCAGGGGTCATATTCGAATTCGCGATACATCGCGAATATGATGATGATTAGTCGCCCTATATTCGCAAAATTCACATAGACGCCATGTTAGTCCATTTTTTTCCATGCAAAAAATTTGCATAAAAATTTGAAAAAAAAAACTAAAAAAAATTAATATTCGTCATTACGAATATATAGCATTACATTCTAAGTGTTCGCGAGATCGCGAAGTTCCGATATTCGCAACAAAAATTAGCGTTACGAATATTCCTGCTCAACACCCGCTATCTCTAGCAATAACACCCCCCACATGTTCAAAATAGGAAGGATGAACCGCTGCCAGACACCTCTCGAGAACAAAAGGATTGGACAATTGAAATCCAATATGACTGATCCTTCTCTGATTCTTCACCTTTATACATATTTAATCGTTTTTTTTTGTTTGTTTGTTTTTTATCTACCAGGGTGCCTCCAGCTGTTGCAAAACTACAACCCCCAGCATGTCCGGACAGCCTTCGGCTGTCCGGGCATGCTGGGAGTTGTAGTTTTGCCCCCTGATTGGGAAAACACTATGTTATATGGTCGTCTGTTCCCACCAAATTAGACAGGTTCCCCTGCCACGTGTCTATTTGACAGGTTCCCCTGCCACCTGTCCTGTTTTATATAATGACAATATTCCAGGAGCTTTAGCTGCAGCCGTCTGACATCATACAGGATGCATCACTCTCATTTATCATGTTATTCTATCATGGTGGGCCCCGGCAGAAGCTCCGTCCTGTGTGTCATGTAATTGCAGCGGAGGGGGGGTGGATTTCATCACGTTGACTCACACAGCTCTGATACCGGGTGACATCACACGTTGTGTTTAGATGCTTTGATCTGTATTATGTCCTGGGATTTATTCCGTTTTTATAACACAATGTGTCATCTGAAACAACCCCCCCCCCCTCCCCCCTCCCCGGCTATGACTCGACGTCTGCTGACCCCAATACGACTAATGGAGTCCATACACATTTGGTAGACGGTGACTGATGGGTGAACAACTTTTAAAGGGGCACCGTCACCCCAACTTGTCACAAGAACGAGCCGGGGGTAGTTTGCGCTTTCCGGGCCCTGTCATGTCACTGGATCTGACACAGAGCGCGCAGCCGGATCCATTTTTGTCATTGGTCGGGGGCCCCCTAGTGCTGGGCATACACGTACACCTTGCTGGATACATATTGGAGCGCTATGAGTACCCATGAATGTACCCAAATGTTTTGCTGTCAGCTATCTCTTCTGTTTACTCCGTTATGTTCAACTCAAAGGGGGATTCTAATGGGCGGGGGGGGGGGGGCCTCCAGACTTTGAATTAGAATTTTTAATTCAAATTCAATTTGAATAGAATTTGTGGAATTTCATGCCCTTTCCTTTAGTTCTCGTTCCGCCGACCTCTATCTCATCTTTCACGCAATGACTTTGACCTCAAATGGATGCCCATTAAAACTTCCATTTGAGGTGAAAGTCGTTGCGTGAAAGAATGAAATGAAATTTTTGAATTCAAATTTCATTTGAATTGAATTTGTGGAATTTCATGACCAATCCTTTAGTTCTCGTTCCGCCGACCTCTATTTCATCTTTCACGCAAAGACTGTGACCTCAAATGGATGCACATTAAAACTTCCATTTGAGGTGAAAGTCGTTGCGCGAAAGAATGAAATAAAATTTGGGAATTCAAATTTAATTTGATCTGAATTTGTGGAATTTCATGACCGATCCTTTAGTTCTCGTTCGGACGACCTCTATCTCATCGTTCACTCAATGACTTTCACCTCAAAATGGAAGTTTTATTGAGCCTGCCCATTAAAACTTTTATTTGAGGTGAAAGTCGTTGCGTGAATGAATTAAATTCAATTTTGTAATTTAAATTTAATTTGAATTGAATTTGTCGAATTTCATGCCCTTTCCTTTAGTTCTCGTTCAGCCAACCTCTATCTCATCGTTCACGCAATGACTTTCACCTCAAAATGGAAGTTTTAATGGGCATGCCCATTAAAACTTCCATTTGAGGTGAAAGTCATTGCGTGAACGATGAGATAGAGGTCTCCCTCACCTCCCAACTTTGAATTTGAAATCAATTTGAATTGAATTCATCAATCCTCATGCCTGATCCTTTTCTCCTTGTTCAATCGAGCCCTATTTCCCCCGTTCACCCCATATGCCTTGACTTTCACCTCAAATGGATGTTCTAATGGGCATGGGGAAGTCTTGACTTTGAATTTAAATTTTGGAATTCAAATTTAATTGAATTTGTGGAATTTCATGCCCTTTCCTTTAGTTCTCGTTCCGCCGACCTCTATCTCATCTTTCACGCAATGACTTTGCCCTCAAATGGAAGTTTAAATGGGCATGCCCATTAAAATTTCCATTTGAGGTGAAAGTCATTGCGTGAACGAATTAAATCAAATTTTGGAATTCAAATTTAATTTGAATTGAATTTATCAAATTTTATACCCGATCCTTTCGTTTTCCTTCGACCGACCTCTATCTCATCGTTCACTCAATGACTTTCACCTAAAATGGAAGTTTTAATGGGCATGGGAAGGGGGGCCTCCCAACTTTGAATTTGAATTTTGAATTTAATTTGAATTCAATTTGTCGAACTTCATGACCTATCCTTTTCTCCTTGTTTAGCCGAGCCCTCTCTATCTCGTTCACCCCATACGCATTTACTTTCACCTCAAATGGATGTTCTAATGGGCATGGGGGAGTCCCAACTTTGAATGAATATTTTGGAATTCAAATTTAATTTGAATTGAATTTGAATTGAATTTGTCGAATTTTATGCCCGATCCTTTTGTTCTAGTTCGGACGATCACTACCTCTCCAGTTCATGAGTTCTGAGTGGGAGAAAGGGTAAGCTTTTGTCAGTCAGTTCTGTCAGAGACATATCTCCCTTATAAACAAAAGGGTCGTGGAGTTGGGAGACCCCGATACACATTAGACAGTCAGCCGGTATTGCCGAAATCATTAAGTTCAGGTCAATTTTGAACCTTCACTTACAAATCCCCCAACATGTTTTTTAATTCGGAAAGGGTATAAAGCTGCTGCCAGGGGTCTGTTTCCCCAAAAATGAAAGGATCAGTCTGTACAAGTCCAACATGCTCGATCCTTCTCTCTACTATCTGGAGGCCCCTGTACACGTTAGATTGGAGGTCAGTTCCACCAAAATCGACTGGTTTCAGCAGACCGTTCTCTATTGTGTATGGGGGGGGGGGGGCCTTAAAGCGTGACTCTGATCGTGTTTTGGTGGCGGGAAATCTTATTAAATCTGCCGCCAACTTCGTAGCCCGTGGCCACAACTGTCAGGATGCAGGTTATTCGACAGATATCCTGGCGCCAATGCATGATCGGAGTCACGAGCTTATCAACTTATCACAAGAATGAGCCGGGAGTAGTGTGTGCTTTCCGGGCTCTGTCATGTCACTGGGTCAGACACAAAACGGGCAGCCGTACCCATTTTTGTCATTGGTCGGAGGCCCCCTAGTGCTGGGCATACACATAAATCTTGCTTTATACATAGATCTGCCGTCGGTGCTCTATGAGTACCCATGTATGTACCCAAATGTCTTGCTGTCAGCTAAACATTTGGACTTGTACAGATTTATTTTGACAGATTTCCTGGCGCCAATGCATGTTCGGAGTTGTGCTTTAATGCCCCCATACACACTAGAGAACGGTCTGCTGAAACCATGGATTTTGGTTGGACTGGCCAACGATCTAACATCTATAGGGGCCTCTTGATGGTGGAGAGAAGGATCGAGCATGTTGGACTTGTACAGCCTGATCCTTTCCTTTTTTGGGGAGACACACCACCGGCACCATCTTCGTTGGGGAAGGGGGTGGTTCCATGGCTATCTGAAGGTCCCCAATCGAATTAGAGAAAAGTCAACGATTTTGGTTGGACTGGCCACCGATCTAACATTTATAGGAGCCTCCTGATGGTGGAGAGAAGGATCGAGCATGTTGGACTTGTACAGCCTGATCCTTTCATTTTTTGGGGAGACACACCACCGGCACCATCTTCGTTGGGGAAGGGGGGTCCATAGCTATCCGAAGGTCCCCAATCGAATTAGAGAAAAGTCAACGATTTTGACGGGACCGGCTGACTGTCTAATGTGTATAGGGGCCTCCCAACTGCTTGATCCTGCAGCCAGGGGGGGTGATCGGAGTTAGGTCTCTTTCACTTTCTTTTTCAATGGGAAACGGGGAGAAAGCTGCTGCCAGGTACCTCTGGTGGTGGCTTATCTCTCGGAGGACATCATTAGTCGCGGGAGAGTCAGGAGGCCACCACACAAACTAGATCAGTGTTTCCCAACCAGGGTGCCTCCAGCTGTTGCAAAACTATAACCCCCAGCATGCCCGGACAGCCGTTGGCCCTGGTCCGAAACGCTGCTTTAGAAGGTCATCTGGGCTTCATGAAATCAGCAGGATTGGCCGCCACTTATCTACGTTTGTGACCGGCTTAACTCCTTGGGGGGGGGGGGGGGGGGTTACCACCACGGCTGCAACCTTAGCGGCCCCCTTTAGGACCCCACACCACTTTTCTTTACTGTCCTGACAACATCGTTGTTGGGTTGAGGACCACCGCCGGCAGGAGGACATTCAGACCATGTACCGTATTTACCTCCTGGCGGGCACCACCATGGGTGGCATGGACACTTGTCACCTGCCGGTATCAGGTGGCGATTGACGGCCCATCAGGCATGAAGCGTAATTACATGTTCTCACGTGTGTACGTGTGTTTTACACCAGGTCGGTGCCAAATCCCTGGGGGGGGAAGGCGGGCGACTCACATAATACCTCTAAGGGGGGTGAAGGACGGTAACCCAACTCCCGCAAGTGCCTCATTGTCTTGGCACCACTTCCGTCAGGTCACGGCAGCTGCGAGGTGACATCTCTAGGGGGGGTCTTGAGGGGCACGAGTCACCGGTCCGGTGTATTGTAGGGTCACATTCACCAGTACATACCTTCTCCTCGAGTCATGGCTCGCCACCGCCGCCTCCTCCTACCGGGAGTTTCCTAGAAGGAAGCAGGAATCACAGCTGCGGAGCACTGAATGGGGATTCCTCTGGAGGCTGCACGGCAGGGGGTGTGTGACGTCTACGGATTACTACACCGGGAGAAGGGCATGGGGGGGGGCGTCAGGTATAAAGACTGGTCACCTGCGGGGCAGGTGGAGCACAGGTACAGGGAGCTGGGTGCAGGATGCTGGCACGGGCAGGTAAGTGCCATCTTCAGGCACATGGGAGTCACCCATGGGAGTGCTACTGGGCAGAACCAGGCATGGAAATGAGCAGAGCCACAGAAGTTCTACTGTGCATGCCGACAGGCTCCGTCCGTGCCCGGGAATGTGGTGGCGTTACTGTGTGTAGAGCTAGAATAGAGAAGTAGTACTGTGCGTGTATAGAAGTTGTACTCGGTACTGTGCGCAGGTGGTAGCGAATATGTATAATGTAAAGGGGAGAGACCTAAAGTGTGACAAATAGGCAGTTGTGCTATGCAGTGATGGAAGTGGTACTGTGCAAAGTAATGTATGAAAAATAGTCAGTTGTACTGTGCATTGAAGGAAGTGGTACTGTGCAAAGTACTGTATGAAAAATAGTCAGTTGTACTGTGCATTGGTGGAAGTGGTACTGCGCAAAGTACTGTATGACAAATAGTCAGTTGTACTATGCATTGATGGAAGTTGTACTGTGCAAAGTACTGTATGAAAAATAGTCAGTTGTACTGTGCATTGGTGGAAGTGGTACTGTGCAAAGTAGTGTATGAAAAATTGTCAGTTGTACTATGCATTGATGGAAGTTGTACTGTGCAAAGTACTGTATGAAAAATAGTCAGTTGTACTGTGCATTGGTGGAAGTGATACTGTGCAAAGTACTGTATGAAAAATAGTCAGTTGTACTGTGCATTGATGGAAGTGGCACTGTGCAAAGTACTGTATGAAAAATAGTCAGTTGTACTATGTATTGATGGAAGTGGTACTGTGCAAAGTACTGTATGAAAAATAGTCAGTTGTACTATGCATTGATGGAAGTGGTACTGTGCAAAGTACTGTATGAAAAATAGTCAGTTGTACTGTGCATTGGTGGAAGTGGTACTGTGCAAAGTACTGTATGAAAAATAGTCAGTTGTACTGTGCATTGGTGGAAGTGGTACTGTGCAAAGTACTGTTTGAAAAATTGTCAGTTGTACTATGCATTGATGGAAGTGGTACTGTGCAAAGTACTGTATGAAAAATAGTCAGTTGTACTGTGCATTGAAGGAAGTGGTACTGTGCAAAGTACTGTATGAAAAATAGTCAGTTGTACTGTGCATTGATGGAAGTGGTACTGTGCAAAGTAATGTATGAAAAATAGTCAGTTGTACTATGCATTGATGGACGTGGTACTGTGCAAAGTACTGTATGAAAGATCGTCAGTTGTACTATGCATTGAAGGAAGTGGTACTGTGCAAAGTACTGAATGAAAAATAGTCAGTTGTACTATGCATTGATGGAAGTGGTACTGTGCAAAGTTATGTATGAAAAATAGTCAGTTGTACTGTGCATTGATGGAAGTGGTACTGTGCAAAGTACTGTATGCAAAATAGTCAGTTGTACTGTGCATTGATGGAAGTGGTACTGTGCAAAGTACTGTATGAAAAATAGTCAGTTGTACTATGCATTGATGGACGTGGTACTGTGCAAAGTACTGTATGAAATATAGTCAGTTGTACTATGTATTGATGGAAGTGGTACTGTGCAAAGTACTGTATGAAAAATAGTCAGTTGTACTGTGCATTGGTGGAAGTGATACTGTGCAAAGTACTGTATGAAAAATAGTCAGTTGTACTGTGCATTGATGGAAGTGGCACTGTGCAAAGTACTGTATGAAAAATAGTCAGTTGTACTATGTATTGATGGAAGTGGTACTGTGCAAAGTACTGTATGAAAAATAGTCAGTTGTACTATGCATTGATGGAAGTGGTACTGTGCAAAGTACTGTATGAAAAATAGTCAGTTGTACTGTGCATTGGTGGAAGTGGTACTGTGCAAAGTACTGTATGAAAAATAGTCAGTTGTACTGTGCATTGATGGAAGTGGTACTGTGCAAAGTACTGTATGAAAAATAGTCAGTTGTACTATGCATTGATGGACGTGGTACTGTGCAAAGTACTGTATGAAAGATCGTCAGTTGTACTATGCATTGAAGGAAGTGGTACTGTGCAAAGTACTGTATGAAAAATAGTCAGTTGTACTATGCATTGATGGAAGTGGTACTGCGCAAAGTACTGTATGAAAAATAGTCAGTTGTACTATGCATTGATGGAAGTGGTACTGTGCAAAGTACTGTATGAAAAATAGTCAATTGTACTATGCATTGATGGAAGTGGTACTGTGCAAAGTACTGTATGAAAAATAGTCAATTGTACTATGCATTGATGGAAGTGGTACTGTGCAAAGTACTGTATGAAAAATAGTCAATTGTACTATGCATTGATGGAAGTGGTACTGTGCAAAGTACTGTATGAAAAATAGTCAATTGTACTATGCATTGATGGAAGTGGTACTGTGCAAAGTACTGTATGAAAAATAGTCAGTTGTACTGTGCACTGATGGAAGTGGTACTGTGCAAAGTACTGTATGAAAAATTGTCAGTTGTACTATGCATTGATGGAAGTGGTACTGTGCAAAGTACGGTATGAAAAATAGTCAGTTGTACTGTGCATTTGGTGGAAGTGGTACTGTGCAAAGTACTGTATGAAAAATAGTCAGTTGTACTGTGCATTGATGGAAGTGGCACTGTGCAAAGTACTGTATGAAAAATAGTCAGTTGTACTATGCATTGATGGAAGTGGTACTGTGCAAAATACTGTAGGAAAAATAGTCAGTTGTACTAGGCATTGATGGAAGTGGTACTGTGCAAAGTACTGTATGAAAAATAGTCAATTGTACTATGCATTGATGGAAGTGGTACTGTGCAAAGTACTGTATGAAAAATAGTCAGTTGTACTGTGCACTGATGGAAGTGGTACTGTGCAAAGTACTGTATGAAAAATTGTCAGTTGTACTATGCATTGATGGAAGTGGTACTGTGCAAAGTACGGTATGAAAAATAGTCAGTTGTACTGTGCATTTAGTGGAAGTGGTACTGTGCAAAGTACTGTATGAAAAATAGTCAGTTGTACTGTGCATTGATGGAAGTGGCACTGTGCAAAGTACTGTATGAAAAATAGTCAGTTGTACTATGCATTGATGGAGGTGGTACTGTGCAAAATACTGTAGGAAAAATAGTCAGTTGTACTAGGCATTGATGGAAGTGGTACTGTGCAAAGTACTGTATGAAAAATAGTCAGTTGTACTGTGCATTGATGGAAGTGGTACTGTGCAAAGTACTGTATGAAAAATAGTCAGTTGTACTATGCATTGATGGAGGTGGTACTGTGCAAAATACTGTAGGAAAAATAGTCAGTTGTACTAGGCATTGATGGAAGTGGTACTGTGCAAAGCAGTTGTACTGTGCATTGATGGAAGTTGTACTGTGCAAAATACTGTAGGAAAAATAGTCAGTTGTACTAGGCATTGATGGAAGTGGCACTGTGCAAAGTACTGTATGAAAAATTGTCAGTTGTACTATGCATTGATGGAAGTTGTACTGTGCAAAATACTGTAGGAAAAATAGTTGGTTGTACTAGGCATTGATGGGAGTGGTACTGTTCAAAGTACTGTATGAAAAATAGTCAGTTGTACTATGCATTGATGGAGGTGGTACTGTGCAAAGTACTGTATGAAAAATAGTCAGTTGTACTATGCATTGATGGAAGTGGTACTGTGTGAAAAATAGTCAGTTGTACTATGCATTGATGGAAGTGGTACTGTGCAAATTACTGTATGCAAAATAGTCAGTTGTACTGTGCATTGGTGGAAGTGGTACTGTGCAAAGTACTAAATGAAAAATAGTCAGTTGTACTGTGCATTGATGCTATTGTACTGTGTATAATAAAATAAGAAATATTATATGAAGAATAGTTAGTTGTACTGTGCACTAATAGAAGTGGTACTGTGTATAATGAAACACTGTATGAAAAATTGTCAGTTGTACTGTGCATTGATGGCACTGTGGTACTGTGGATAGTGATTTTTTTTTTAAATGTATGCAGAAATAGGTGGCACCTTTTTATACAGTAGCCCTGTTTGGAGGTTGTACTGTGCAATAATAGAAGTGGTACTGTGTACAGTAAACGAAGCACTGTACAAAATATAGTCGGCTGTATTATGCATTGATGGAAGTGGTACTGTGTATGGTGAAAAGTTATTTTTACTGTACGCAGACAAAAAAAAGTGCCACCTTATGTAGTCGTGCTGTATATAAGTCTGGAGGTTGTACTGTGCAATAATAGAAGTGGCACTGTGTAGAGTGGGGGGGAAGAAGCACTCTATGAAAAGGTCAGTTCTACTATGCATTGATGGAAGTGGTACTGTGTATAGTGGAAAAAACAGAACTGTACTGAGAAAAATTAGATGTGCTATGTATTGATAGAAGTTGTACTGTGTAAACGTTATTTTTACTGTACTTTTTTTATATAGTAGGGCTGTGTGTGAGTTTGGAGGTTGTACTATGGAGTAATAGAAGTGGTACTGTGTATAGTGAGATAAGGACTGAATGCTAAATAGTTGTATTATGACAGTGTTTGCCAACTAGTGTGCATCCGGCTGTTGCAAAACTACAACTCCCAGCATGCCTGGACAGCCATTGGCTGTCCAGGCATGCTGGGAGTTGTAATTTTGCAACAGCTGGAGGCACACTGTTTGGAAAACACTGTACTATTCACTGATATATATGGTACTATGTATAATGAAAGAAGTACTATATGAAGACTTGTCAGTTGTACTGTGCATTAATAGAAGTGGTACTGTGTAAAGTGAAGGAAGAAGAACTGTATGAAGAATTGTCAGTTGTACTGTGCATTAATAGGAGTGATACTGTGTATAGTGAAGGAATAAGTACTATATGAAGAATTGTCAGGTGTACTGTGCATTAATAGAAGTGATACTGTGTATAGTGAAGGAAGAAGTACTATATGAAGACTTGTCAGTTGTACTGTGCATTAATAGAAGTGATACTGTGTATAGTGAAGGAAGAAGTACTATATGAAGACTTGTCAGTTGTACTGTGCATTAATAGAAGTGGTACTGTGTACAGTGAAGGAAGAAGAACTGTATGAAGAATTGTCAGTTGTACTGTGCATTAATAGAAGTGGTACTGTGTATAGTGAAGGAATAAGTACTATATGAAGAATTGTCAGGTGTACTGTGCATTAACAGAAGTGGTACTGTGTATAGTGAAGGAAGAAGTACTATATGAAGACTTGTCAGTTGTACTGTGCATTAATAGAAGTGATACTGTGTATAGTGAAGGAATAAGTACTATATGAAGAATTGTCAGGTGTACTGTGCATTAACAGAAGTGGTACTGTGTATATTCAAGGAAGAAGTACGATATGAAGAATTGTCAGTTTTACTGTGTAGTGCTGTGTACTTTGATAGAAGTGGTACTGTGTATAGTGAAGGAAGAAGAAATGTATGAAGAATTGTCAGTTGTACTGTGCATTAATAGAAGTGGTACTGTGTATAGTGAAGGAAGAAGAACTGTATGAAGAATTGTCAGTTGTACTGTGCATTAATAGAAGTGGTACTGTGTATAGTGAAGGAATAAGTACTATATGAAGAATTGTCAGGTGTACTGTGCATTAACAGAAGTGGTACTGTGTATAGTGAAGGAAGAAGTACTATATGAAGACTTGTCAGTTGTACTGTGCATTAATAGAAGTGATACTGTGTATAGTGAAGGAATAAGTACTATATGAAGAATTGTCAGGTGTACTGTGCATTAACAGAAGTGGTACTGTGTATATTCAAGGAAGAAGTAAGATATGAAGAATTGTCAGTTTTACTGTGTAGTGCTGTGTACTTTGATAGAAGTGGTACTGTGTATAGTGAAATAAAATGTGTTGTAGTAAACCTTGTCAGTTGTACTGTGTGTAAAAAGCAGTACTTTTTTTTTTTTTTTTTTTATAGTATAGCACTGTGTGTGTGGTGTTACTGTGCATAAATGTAGTACTGGTATGTGGGGCAGCATCTATGTGCGAGTCCAGGGAGTTGTACTGTGTATTTGAAGAAAAATCCCCTAAAGGTTGTGTCCTTATGAAAAGACTTTCCCTGTGTTGGGTGAAATGATAGAAGTGGTACTGTGTGTAGCTTAAATAGTTGTACTGTGCATAATAAGACTGGGGAACTTGTGTGTAATTGTACTGTGCATTATAAAGGTTGTAAAACTTGTGCGTAACTTAAGCAGTTGTACTGTGTATAGTAGAAGGAGTAAATATGTGAGCAACTTAGCCAGTTGTATTGTGCATAATAAAAGTTGTGCAATTGTGTGGAACTAAGGCAGTTATACTGTGCATAGTAAAAGGGGTAAACTGTGTGCAAATTAAGCAGTTGTACTGTGCGTAGTAAAAGAAATGAAACTGAACAGAATTTAAAGGGATTATCCCGGAAGTTGTAAAAAGTTGTAAAATTGTAGTTGTATTGTGCGTGATACAAACTGTGTAGCGTAGGTTAGTTGTACTGTGCATAGTAAAAAAAGAAGTGAAACTGTGTAACTGAAGTAGTTGTACTGTGCATAGTAAAAAGAAAGGGAAACTGTGTAACTAAAGTAGTTGTACTGTGCATAGTTAAAAAAAAGGGGGGAAACTGTGTAAGTGAAGTAGTTGTACTGTGCATAGTTTTTTAAAAAAAGGGGGGAAAACTGTGTAACTGAAGTAGTAGTACTGTGCATAGTAAAAAAATAAAAAAGGGAAACTGTGTAACTGAAGTAGTTGTACTGTGGAGAAGTAGTACTGGGCTCTGGAGTTCTGTGCATTATGGGGGAGATTTATCAAAGCCTGTGTAGAGGTAAAGTTGTCCAGTTGCCCATAGCAACCAATCAGATCGCTTCTTTTATTCTTCACAGGCCTCTTTAAAAATGAAAGCAGCGATCTGATTGGTTGCTATGGGCAACTGGGCAGATTTCACTTTGCAGAGGTTTTGATAAATCTCCCCCTATATCTGTAGATTTATAGTCTATGGGGGGAGATTTATCAAAACCTGTGCAAAGGAAAAGTTGCCCAGTTGTCCATAGCAACCAATCAGATCGCTGCTTTCATTTTGCAGAGGCCTTGTTAAAAATGAAAGAAGCGATCTGATTGGTTGCTATGGACAACTGGGCCACTTTTCCTCTGGACAGGTTTTGATAAATCTCCCCCAATGTTTTTCTAGTCTATGTTTTTCTAGTCTATGTTTTTCTAGTCTATGTTTTTCTAGTCTATGTTTTTCTGCGCAGTGTTCATGGCGATGAGCGTCACCGCCTGGTACCGAGGATCGGCCGCCATTCCTCTATCCGGAGAAGAGATCATCACCCAGATACGCAGCTTGGCTTATTTATACAAGAACAACTCCACCCTGGTGCTGAACACATATGTAAGTGCCCCCCGGACCCCCAAAACCTGCGTTGTAGCCCCTCCCCCTCTGGCCTCCATTATTATTATTAATAACATTCCGCAGTGTTTCTATATTTCCCCGGAGGAGCTTGCGCTCTAATTTACCTACCACAAAGGTGCACACAGTCATACGCCACTGACCCAATTCCAGAGCAGTGACGTAACGCGCGCCCATAGAGATCGATACGCGGCTACGCCCTGATATCCTTATCCGATCGTCTCGCCCTGCGGAATGATGACCACATAGAAGTATTCGTGACTTTATTACCTATAATCTCCGAATATTACAAGCGTATAAAATAACGGAGACGGAGTCTCAGGTCACAGCACGGAGGATGGCGCCAATGGGAAAAATACAATAAATGTATTAATTATAAAATATATATATATACATAAGTAAATAAATAATATAAATAAAAAATATATATATTTATATTTATTTATATATCATTTTTTATTTGTTTATATCTTTAGAATATAAAATGTAAATATAATTATTTGTATATATAAAAATATTTTAAATACTAATAAATTCAATTAATTAAATTAAATCAATAAAGAAATTATATATATATTTATTTTCCTTAATTGATTTAATTAAGTACAATAGTGCAACGTTTCGACCCTCTCAATGGGGTCTTGTTCAAGCGTTGCTTATTGAGAGGGGTTTGTTTTGGAAGTAGAGTTCCTCTAAATGAAGCCGCTGGTCCCCAAGTATTTTAATACGGTTTTATTGGTTTTATTTGCGCAACGCGTTTCGATCCCGGACAGGTGTCCGCCCCCTCCCATAGACTTGCATTGAGGGGGCGTGGCCGTGACGTCACGTGCGGGGTGTGGTCGTGATGTCACGAGCCTCCGTCCCGTGTCGCCAGTCATACGGTCTGGGTTGCCGCAGCCGAGATCGCGGTGGTCATCGTTATCCCCGATCCTTTGTATAGGGGATAAGATGTCTAGGAGTGGAGTACCCCTTTAAGAGGATGGACTATTGGCCCAAGGGTTATATTCCGGGGGTAGAGGGGCAGAACCTCACACACTAATATGCTGGGCCCATGTTGAGGTTTATGGGGCTCCTTCTTCTTGACCCCCATGTGTTTCTCTCCCACAGTTGCGGTACCAGGGCGCTCCGTTCAGCGACGCCAACTTCAGCTTCCCCCACTGGTTTGAGGATGGTCTTCCCACCGCTGCTTTGGGCTACAAGCCCTGGAGATGTCTATGTCCCGGGGACCGTCTTCTGCAGGGTAAAGAAGCCTTTGCCGCCATGTCGGAGTTCTTCCAGCTGGTCCGGGATGACCAGATGACCCTGAACCCTGCGGCGTCCGAGCTGCACCGGTCCCTGGAGATCGCCCAGAGGTCCTCGGAGGCTTTATTTAGTAACCTCAGTGATGCCCTGATCATCCTGGGCTACCAGACGTCATTCAGCCAGCCCGAACCCCTGAGCTGGACCTCTACAGACGTCAGCACCTTCAAGAGGAAGGTCCGAGGCTACGTGCTGTGCAGGGAGTACCGGGACTGGCTGATGCGGGTGCAGAAGGACATGGACATATTAAGGACCACAAGGAACCGGAGAGAGAGTGCGGCGCAGAACAGGAAGGATTGCTGCTGATCCTACAAGATGGAGGCAGAAATATCCTAAAGTATCCGAGAGGTGTCCCTGCAGGATGTCTGAGATACGGGTCCTGTACAGGAGCAGGGGCACCCACCTGGGCTGATGGAGCTGGAGGTCCGTCCGGCCAAGAGGAAAATGCCAAAGAGGACCAGAGGTCTAGTGGGGCCACACCGGGCACATCACTGAGGCTGTATCTAATCTTATCATGTGGGATACTGTCTGCAGCTGATGTATCTAATCTTATCATGTGTGATACTGTCTGCAGAGCTGTGTATCTAATCTTATCATGTGTGATACTGTCTGCAGCTGATGTATCTAATCTTATCATGTGTGATAGTGTCTGCAGAGCTGTGTATCTAATCCTATCATGTGTGATACTGTCTGCAGGTGATGTATCTAATCTTATCATGTGTGATACTGTCTGCTGAGCCGCTGTATCTGATCCTGTCATCTGTGATACTGTCTGTTGAGCCTGTGTATCTAAGCCTATCATGTGTGATACAGCCTGCAGAGCTGTGTATCTAATCCTATCATGTGTGATACTGCCTGTAGAGCTGTGTATCTAATCCTATCATGTGTGATACTGTCTGCTGAGCTGCTGTATCTGATCCTGTCATCTGTGATACTGTCTGCTGAGCCTGTGTATCTAAGCTTATCATGTGTGATACTGCCTGCAGAGCTGTGTATCTAATCTGATCATGTGTGATACTGTCTGCAGAGCTGTGTATCTAATCCTATCATGTGTGATACTGTCTGCAGGTGATGTATCTAATCTTATCATGTGTGATACTGTCTGCTGAGCCGCTGTATCTGATCCTGTCATCTGTGATACTGTCTGCTGAGCCTGTGTATCTAAGCCTATCATGTGTGATACTGCCTGCAGAGCTGTGTATCTAATCCTATCATGTGTGATACTGCCTGCAGAGCTGTGTATCTAATCCTATCATGTGTGATACTGTCTGCTGAGCTGCTGTATCTGATCCTGTCATCTGTGATACTGTCTGCTGAGCCTGTGTATCTAAGCTTATCATGTGTGATACTGCCTGCAGAGCTGTGTATCTAATCTGATCATGTGTGATACTGTCTGCAGAGCTGTGTATCTAATCCTATCATGTGTGATACTGCCTGCATCTGCTGTATCTAATTCTAACATGTGTGATACTGTCTGCAGCTGCTGTATCTAATGTTATCATGTGAGATACTGTCCGCAGCTCATGTATTAAATCCTAGTGTGTGATACTGTCTGCAGCTGCTGTATCTAATCATATTGTATGATACTGTCTGCAGAGCCCCTGTATCTAATGTTATCATGTGTGATACCATCTGCATCAGGATTAGATACAACAGTTGTAGACAGTATCACACAATAGGATTAGATACAACAGTTGTAGACAGTATCACACAATAGGATTAGATACAGCAGCTGCAGACAGTATCACACAATAGGATTAGATACAGCAGCTGCTGTATCTAATCCTATTGTGTGATACTGTCTTCAGATGCTGTATCTAATCTTATCATGTGTGATACTGTCAGCAACGGTTGTATCTAATCCTTTCATGTGTGAAATTTTCTGCAGAGCCCCTGTATCTAATGTTGTCATGTGTGATACTATCTGCAGCTGCTGTATCTAATCCTATCCTGTGTGATACTGTCTGCAGCTGCTGTATCTAATCCTATCCTGTGTGATACTGTCTGCAGCTGCTGTATCTAAGCCTATCCTGTGTGATACTGTCTGCAGCTGCTGTATCTAATCCTATCATGTGTGATACATCCTCAGAGAAGCACACAGCACTACGGTCCCCATCACCTGCTTCTCAGCAGGTGTATCTAAAGCCTCCATTGAATGTATTTGCACTTTCTTGGTCTCTTCCCCACATGTAGAGTTGTCCCTTTAGGACCCAGCAGAGGATTTAGCGCCATTCTGCACTTCACTGTATCTACCAGCAGGGGGCAGCAGCTCATAGGACAATCCGGCATCATTTCTGTGAAGAGCTCTTAGATGACTCATCTCTCTATAACAGTGGTGTCCAAACTGTGGCCCTCCAGCTGTTGCAAAACTACAAATCCCAGCATGCCCAGACAGCCATAGGCTGTCTGGGCATGCTGGGATTTGTAGTTTTGCAATAGCTGGAGGGCCACAGTTTGGACACCACTGCTCTATGACTTATGTTTTGTGTGAAGTCATCCATAAGGACTATAAACCCCAGCAAGCCACCCAGGCCTCTGAGAGGAGATGACTTTTCAGTACAGGCATTATATGATGTCATCAGCAGGAGTTGTGATGTCACTGCTGGGAATGCTGTGAGTCACCCTGTAATCCCCCCCCAGGGAGTTCTGCATCATCTCATTCTCCACATTCCTCTGTAGTTTCACTGAATTCTCATTGTCCCCTCCTGTCCCAATGTGAAAAAATACTTCAGGGTCCCCCCAGGATAGAGGTCACAAGGTCAAAGGTGTGCAGCTGGCAAGACTTTAGGTGGGGGGGCAGGGTTCTAGGTCAGGGGTGTGTAGGGCTGTCAGGGTTCTAGGTCAGGGGTGTGTGGCACTGGAAGGGCTCTAGGTCAGGGGTGCGTAGGACTGGCAGGGTTCTAGGCAGGGGTGTGTGGGGTACTGGCAAGGTTCTAGGTCATGGTGTGGTGCATTGGCAGGGTTCTAGGTTAATATGGTAGGGTTGTCAGGGTTCTAGGTCAGAGGTGTGTGGCACTGGAAGGGCTCTAGGTCAGGGGTGCGTAGGACTGGCAGGGTTCTAGGTCATGGTGTGGTGCATTGGCAGGGTTCTAGGTTAGTATGGTAGGGTTGTCAGGGTTCTAGGTCATGGGTATGTGGCGCTAGCAGAGTTCTAGGTAATGGTTGTGTAGGCTGGCAGGGCTCTAGGTCAGGGGTGTGTAGGGCTGTCGGGGTCCTAGGTCAGGGGTGTGTAGGGCTGTCGGGGTCCTAGGTCAGGGGTGTGTGGCGCTGGCAGAGTTCTAGGTCATGGTTGTGTAGGCTGGCAGGGCTCTAGGTCAGGGGTGCGTAGGGCTGGCAGGGCTGTAGGTCAGGGGTGTGTAGGGCTGTCAGGGTCCTAGGTCAGGGGTGTGTGTAATGCTGCAGGGCTCTAGGTCAGAGTTGTGTGGCACTGGCAGAGTTCTGGGTCATGTTTGTGTAGGCTGGCAGGGTTCTAGGTCCGGGGTGTGTAGTGTTGGCAGGGCTCTAGGTCAGGGGTGTGTTGGGCTGGCAGGGCTCTAGGTCAGGTTTGTGTTGCGCTGGTAGTGCTCTAGGTCAGGGGTTTGTAGGGCTGTCAGGGTCCTAGGTCAGGGGTGTGTGTAATGCTGGCATGGTGTGTGTAATGCTGGCAGGGTTCTAGGTCAGGGTGTGTGTAATGCTGGCAGGGCTCTAGGTCAGGTGTGTGTAGGGCTGTCATGGTCTTAGGTCAGGGGTGTGTAGGGCTGTCAGAGCTCTAGGTCAGGGGTGTGTAGCACTGGCAGGGTTCTAGGTCAGGATGTGTGTGTAATGCTGGCAGGGTGTGTGTAATGCTGGCAGGGTTCTAGGTCAGGGTGTGTGTGTGTAATGCTGGCAGGGTTCTAGGTCAGGGGTGTGTGTAATGCTGGCATGGTGTGTGTAATGCTGGCAGGGTTCTAGGTCAGGGTGTGTGTAATGCTGGCAGGGCTCTAGGTCAGGTGTGTGTAGGGCTGTCATGGTCTTAGGTCAGGGGTGTGTAGGGCTGTCAGAGCTCTAGGTCAGGGGTGTGTAGCACTGGCAGGGTTCTAGGTCAGGATGTGTGTGTAATGCTGGCAGGGTGTGTGTAATGCTGGCAGGGTTCTAGGTCAGGGTGTGTGTGTAATGCTGCCAGGGTGTGTGTAATGCTGGCAGGGTTCTAGGTCAGGGTGTGTGTAATGCTGGCAGGGTTCTAGGTCAGGGTGTGTGTGTGTGTGTAATGCTGGCAGGGTGTGTGTAATGCCGGCAGGGTTCTAGGTCAGGGGATATGCAGATTCAGGGCTGTAGATCAGCAGTGTACAGTTGCACGGCGCACTTGCAGTACTGCAGTCTAGACCTCAGTGTACATCCTGGTCATGTGATCCTCACACACAGAGAATTATATTTCTAAACACATATATCCCCGGATTGTTCCGCGCTCGGTGCTGCGCCTCCTCCTCTGCACAATATTTATACCTGTTTTGCTGCTATTTGCCTTTTTATTTCATGACTTTGTATTATTTATACAGGACGTTTCGAGGTGCAGGGGCACGTGACGCTGGCGACGTGCCACTTGCGATCTTGTTAGATTAGGTCCGGAGTATTTATATTATTTATATGTTGAAACTGATTTATAGTTTTTATAGCAGAATTCTAAATTATTGTAAAAATAAAAATAAACTATTTTTTAAATAAAAGTAACTGAAATAATAAATGTGATGGTCAGTTTATTCTGCTGCTACGAGCAGACAACGCAGGACACATGGGCACAGCAGGGGGCACACTAGGCACATCAGGGGGCACACTCTAGGCACAGCAGGGGGCACACTCTAGGCACAGCAAGGGCACACTCTAGGCACAGCAGGGGGCACACTAGGCACAGCAGGGGGCACACTAGGCACAGCAGGGGGCACACCCTAGGCACAGCAGGGTGCACACTCTAGGCACAGCAGGAGGCACACCCTAGGAACAGTGGGGGGCACACTCTAGGCAAAGCAGGGGGCACACTCTAGGCACAGCAGGGGGCACATTCTAGGCACAGCAGGGGCACACTAGGCACAGCAGGGGGCACACTAGGCACAGCAGGAGGCACACTAGGCACAGCAGGGGGCAAACTCTAGGCACAGCAGGGGGCACACTAGGCACAGCAGGGGGCACACCCTAGGCACAGCAGGGGGCACACTCTAGGCACAGCAAGGGCACACTCTAGCACAGCAGGGAGCACACTCTAGGCATAGCAGAGGGCACACTCTAGGCACAGCAGGGGGAACACTCTAGGCACAGCAGGGGGAACACTCTAGGCACAGCAGGGGGCAAACTCTAGGCACAGAAGGAGCACACTCTAGGCACAGCAGGGGCAAACTCTAGGCACAGCAGGGGCACACTCTAGGCACAGCAGGGGGCACACTCTAGGCACAGCAGGGGGCACACTTTAGGCACAGCAGAAGGCACACTCTAGGCACAGCAGGGGGCACACTCTAGGCACAGCAGGGGCACAGTCTAGGCACAGCAGGGGGCACACTCTAGGCACAGCAGGGGGCAAACTCTAGGAACAGCAGGTGCAAACTCTAGGCACGGCAGGGGCACACTCTAGGCACAGCAGGGGCACACTCTAGGCACAGCAGGGGCACACTCTAGGCAAAGCAGGGGGCAACCTCTAGGCACAGCAGGGGGCACACTCTAGGCACAGCAGGTTGCACACTCTAGGCACAGCAGGGGGCAAACTCTAGGCACAGCAGGGGCACATGCTAGGCACAGTAGGGGGCACACTCTAGGCAAAGCAGGGGGCACACTCTAGGCAAAGCAGGGGGCAAAGTCTAGGCACAGCAGGGGGAACACTCTAGGCACAGCAGGGGCACACTCTAGGCACAGCAGGGGGAAAACTCTAGGCACAGCAGGGGGCACACTCTAGGCACAGCAGAAGGCACACTCTAGGCACAGCAGGGGCACACTCTAGGCACAGCAGGGGCACAGTCTAGGCACAGCAGGGGGCACACTCTAGGCACAGCAGGGGGCAAACTCTAGGAACAGCAGGGGCAAACTCTAGGCACGGCAGGGGCACACTCTAGGCACAGCAGGGGCACACTCTAGGCACAGCAGGGGCACACTCTAGGCAAAGCAGGGGGCACACTCTAGGCACAGCAGGGGGCACACTCTAGGCACAGCAGGGGGCACACTATAGGCACAGCAGGGGGCAAACTCTAGGCACAGCAGGGGCACATGCTAGGCACAGTAGGGGGCACACTCTAGGCAAAGCAGGGGGCACACTCTAGGCGAAGCAGGGGGCACACTCTAGGCAAAGCAGGGGGGAACACGCTAGGCAAAGCAGGGGGGAACACTCTAGGCACAGCAGGGGGCACACTCTAGGCACAGCAGGGGGCAAACTCTAGGCACAGCAGGGGGCACACTCTAGGCACAGCAGGGGCACACTCTAGGCACAGCAGGGGCACACTCTAGGCACAGCAGGGGGCCAACTCTAGGCACAGCAGGGGGCAAACTCTAGGCAAAGCAGGGGCAAACTCTAGGCACACCAGGGGCACACTCTAGGCAAAGCAGGGGGCACACTCTAGGCACAGCAGGGTGCACACTCTAGGCACAGCAGGGGGCACACTATAAGCACAGCAGGGGGCACACTCTAGGCACAGCAGGGGGCACACTCTAGGCACAGCAGGGGGCAAACTCTGGGCACAGCAGGGGCACACTCTGGGCACAGTAGGGGCACACTCTAGGCACAGCAGGGGCACACTCTAGGCACAGCAGGGGCACACTCTAGGCAAAGCAGGGGGCACACTATAGGCACAGCAGGGGGCAAACTCTAGGCACAGCAGGGGCACACGCTAGGCACAGTAGGGGGCACACTCTAGGCAAAGCAGGGGGCACACTCTAGGCACAGCAGGGGGCAAACTCTAGGCACAGCAGGGGCAAACTCTGGGCACAGCAGGGGCACACTCTAGGCACAGTAGGGGCACACTCTAGGCACAGCAGGGGCACACTCTAGGCAAAGCAGGGGGCAAACTCTAGGCACAGCAGGGGGCACACTATAGGCACAACAGGGGGAAAATTCTAGGCACAGCAGGGGGCACACTATAGGCACAGAAGGGGGCACACTCTAGGCACAGCAGGGGGCAAACTCTAGGCACAGCAGGGCCACACTCTAGGCACAGCAGGGGCACACTCTAGGCAAATCAGGTGGCACACTCTAGGAAGAGCAGGGGGCACACTCTAGGCACAGTAGGGGGCACACTCTAGGCACAGCAGGGGCACACTCTAGGCAAAGCAGGGGGCACACTCTAGGCACAGCAGGGGGCACACTCTAGGCACAGCAGGGGGCACACTCTAGGCACAGCAGGGGGCAAACTCTAGGCACAGTAGGGGGCACACTCTAGGCACAGCAGGGGCACACTCTAGACAAAGCAGGGGGCACACTCTAGGCACAGCAGGGGCACACTATAGGCACACTGGGGGGCACACTCTAGGCACAGCAGGGGGCAAACTCTAGGCACAGCAGGGGGCACACTCTAGGCACAAAAGGGGGCACACTCTAGGCACAGCAGGGGGCACACTCTAGGCACAACAGGGGGCACACTCTAGGCACAGCAGGGGGCACACTTTAGGCACAGCAGGGGGCAAACTCTAGGCACAGTAGGGGGAACACTCTAGGCACAGCAGGGGCACACTCTAGGCAAATCAGGTGGTACACTCTAGGCACAGCAGGGGGCACACTCTAGGCACAGTAGGGGGCACACTCTAGGCACAGCAGGGGCACACTCTAGGCAAAGCTGGGGGCACACTCTAGGCACAGCAGGGGGCACACCCTAGGCACAGCAGGGGGCACACTCTAGGCACAGCAGGGGGCAAACTCTAGGCACAGTAGGGGGCACACTCTAGGCACAGCAGGGGCACACTCTAGGCAAAGGAGGGGGCACACTCTAGGCACAGCGGGGGCACACTCTAGGCACACTGGAGGGCACACTCTAGGCACAGCAGTTTGCACACTCTAGGCAAAGCAGGGGGCACAGTCTAAGCACAGCAGGGGGAACACGCTAGGCAAAGCAGGGGGAACACTCTAGGCACAGCAGGGACACACTCTAGGCACAGCAGGGGGCACACTCTAGGCACAGCAGGGGGCACACTCTAGGCAAAGCAGGGGGCACACTCTAGGCACAGCAGGGGGCACACTCTAGGCACAGCAGAGGGCACACTCTAGGCAAAGCAGGAGGCACACTCGAGGCACAGCAGGGGGCACACTCTAGGCACAGCAGGGGGCACACTCTAGGCACAGCGGGGGGCACACTCTAGGTGAAGAAGGGCAAACTCTAGGCACAGCAGGGGGTACTGTCTATGCACAGCAGGGGCAAACTCGAGGCACAGCAGGGGGCACACTCTAGGCACAGCAGGGGGAAATCTCTAGGCACAGCAGGGGCACATGCTAGGCACAGTAGGGGGCACACTCTAGGCAAAGCAGGGGGCACACTCTAGGCACAGCAGGGGGCAAACTCTAGGCACAGCAGGGGCAAACTCTGGGCACAGCAGGGGCACACTCTAGGCACAGTAGGGGCACACTCTAGGCACAGCAGGGGGAAAACTCTAGGCACAGCAGGGGGCACATTCTAGGCACAGCAGAAGGCACACTCTATGCACAGCAGGGGCACACTCTAGGCACAGCAGGGGCACAGTCTAGGCACAGCAGGGGGCACACTCTAGGCACAGCAGGGGGCAAACCCTAGGAACAGCAGGGGCAAACTCTAGGCACGGCAGGGGCACACTCTAGGCACAGTAGGGGCACACTCTAGGCACAGCAGGGGCACACTCTAGGCAAAGCAGGGGGCACACTCTAGGCACAGCAGGGGGCACACTCTAGGCACAGCAGGGGGCACACTATAGGCACAGCAGGGGGCAAACTCTAGGCACAGCAGGGGCACATGCTAGGCACAGTAGGGGGCACACTCTAGGCAAAGCAGGGGGCACACTCTAGGCGAAGCAGGGGGCACACTCTAGGCACAGCAGGGGGAACACGCTAGGCAAAGCAGGGGGGAACACTCTAGGCACAGCAGGGGGCACACTCTAGGCACAGCAGGGGGCAACCTCTAGGCACAGCAGGGGGCACACTCTAGGCACAGCAGAAGGCACACTCTAGGCACAGCAGGGGCACACTCTAGGCACAGCAGGGGCACACTCTAGGCACAGCAGGGGGCCAACTCTAGGCACAGCAGGGGGCAAACTCTAGGCAAAGCAGGGGCAAACTCTAGGCACACCAGGGGCACACTCTAGGCAAAGCAGGGGGCACACTATAGGCACAGCAGGGGGCACACTCTAGGCACAGCAGGGGGCACACTCTAGGCACAGCAGGGGGCAAACTCTGGGCACAGCAGGGGCACACTCTGGGCACAGTAGGGGCACACTCTAGGCACAGCAGGGGCACACTCTAGGCACAGCAGGGGCACACTCTAGGCAAAGCAGGGGGCACACTATAGGCACAGCAGGGGGCAAACTCTAGGCACAGCAGGGGCACACGCTAGGCACAGTAGGGGGCACACTCTAGGCAAAGCAGGGGGCACACTCTAGGCACAGCAGGGGGCAAACTCTAGGCACAGCAGGGGCAAACTCTGGGCACAGCAGGGGCACACTCTAGGCACAGTAGGGGCACACTCTAGGCACAGCAGGGGCACACTCTAGGCAAAGCAGGGGGCAAACTCTAGGCACAGCAGGGGGCACACTATAGGCACAACAGGGGGGAAATTCTAGGCACAGCAGGGGGCACACTCTAGGCACAGAAGGGGGCACACTCTAGGCACAGCAGGGGGCAAACTCTAGGCACAGCAGGGCCACACTCTAGGCACAGCAGGGGCACACTCTAGGCAAATCAGGTGGCACACTCTAGGAACAGCAGGGGGCACACTCTAGGCACAGTAGGGGGCACACTCTAGGCACAGCAGGGGCACACTCTAGGCAAAGCAGGGGGCACACTCTAGGCACAGCAGGGGGCACACTCTAGGCACAGCAGGGGGCACACTCTAGGCACAGCAGGGGGCAAACTCTAGGCACAGTAGGGGGCACACTCTAGGCACAGCAGGGGCACACTCTAGACAAAGCAGGGGGCACACTCTAGGCACAGCAGGGGCACACTATAGGCACACTGGGGGGCACACTCTAGGCACAGCAGGGGGCAAACTCTAGGCACAGCAGGGGGCACACTCTAGGCACAAAAGGGGGCACACTCTAGGCACAGCAGGGGGCAAACTCTAGGCACAGCAGGGGGCACACTCTAGGCACAGCAGGGGGCACACTCTAGGCACAGCAGGGGGCAAACTCTAGGCACAGTAGGGGGAACACTAGGCACAGCAGGGGCACACTCTAGGCAAATCAGGTGGCACACTCTAGGCACAGCAGGGGGCACACTCTAGTTACAGTAGGGGGCACACTCTAGGCACAGCAGGGGCACACTCTAGGCAAAGCTGGGGGCACACTCTAGGCACAGCAGGGGGCACAACCAAGGCACAGCAGGGGGCACACTCTAGGCACAGCAGGGGGCAAACTCTAGGCACAGTAGGGGGCACACTCTAGGCACAACAGGGGCACACTCTAGGCAAAGGAGGGGGCACACTCTAGGAACAGCGGGGGCACACTCTAGGCACACTGGAGGGCACACTCTAGGCACAGCAGTTTGCACACTCTAGGCAAAGCAGGGGGCACAGTCTAAGCACAGCAGGGGGAACACGTTAGGCAAAGCAGGGGGAATACTCTAGGCACAGCAGGGGCACACTCTAGGCACAGCAGGGGGCACACTCTAGGCACAGCAGGGGGCACACTCTAGGCAAAGCAGGGGGCACACTCTAGGCACAGCAGGGGGCACACTCTAGGCACAGCAGAGGGCACACTCTAGGCAAAGCAGGAGGCACACTCGAGGCACAGCAGGGGGCACACTCTAGGCACAGCAGGGGGCACACTCTAGGCACAGCGGGGGGCACACTCTAGGTGAAGAAGGGCAAACTCTAGGCACAGCAGAGGGTACTGTCTATGCACAGCAGGGGCAAACTCGAGGCACAGCAGGGGGCACACTCTAGGCACAGCAGGGGCACACGCTAGGCACAGTAGGGGGCACACTCTAGGCAAAGCAGGGGGCACACTAGGCACAGCAGGGGGCAAACTCTAGGCACAGCAGGGGCAAACTCTGGGCACAGCAGGGGCACACTCTAGGCACAGTAGGGGCACACTCTAGGCACAGCAGGGGCACACTCTAGGCAAAGCAGGGGGCACACTCTAGGCACAACAGGGGGCACAGTATAGGCACAGCAGGGGGCAAACTCTAGGCACAGCAGGGGGCACACTCTAGGCACAGCAGGGGGCAGAGTCTAAGCACAGCAGGGGGAACACGCTAGGCAAAGCAGGGGGCACACTCTAGGCACAGCAGGGGCACACTCTAGGCAAAGCTGGGGGCACATTCTAGGCACAGCAGGGGGCACACCCTAGGCATAGCAGGGGGCACACTCTAGGCACAGCAGGGGGCAAACTCTAGGCACAGTAGGGGGCACACTCTAGGCACAGCAGGGGCACACTCTAGGCAAAGCAGGGGGCACACTCTGGGCACAGCGGGGGCACACTCTAGGCGCACTGGAGGGCACACTCTAGGCACAGCAGGGGGCACACTCTAGGCAAAGCAGGGGGCACAGTCTAAGCACAGCAGGGGGAACACGCTAGGCAAAGCAGGGGCACACTCTAGGCACAGCAGGGGGCACACTCTAGGCACAGCAGGGGGCACACTCTAGGCAAAGCAGGGGGCACACTCTAGGCACAGCAGGGGGCACACTCTAGGCACAGCAGAGGGCACACTCTAGGCAAAGCAGGAGGCACACTCGAGGCACAGCAGGGGGCACACTCTAGGCACAGCAGGGGGCACACTCTAGGCACAGCGGGGGGCACACTCTAGGTGAAGAAGGGCACACTCTAGGCACAGCAGGGGGTACTGTCTATGCACAGCAGGGGCAAACTCGAGGCACAGCAGGGGGCACACTCTAGGCACAGCAGGGGGCAAACTATTGGCACAGCAGGGGGAAATCTCTAGGCACAGCAGGGGCACACGCTAGGCACAGTAGGGGGCACACTCTAGGCAAAGCAGGGGGCACACTCTAAGCACAGCAGGGGGCAAACTCAAGGCACAGCAGGGGCAAACTCTGGGCACAGCAGGGGCACACTCTAGGCACAGTAGGGGCACACTCTAGGCACAGCAGGGGCACACTCTAGGCAAAGCAGGGGGCACACTCTAGGCACAACAGGGGGCACACTAAAGGCACAGCAGGGGGCAAACTCTAGGCACAGCAGGGGGCACACTCTAGGCACAGCAGGGGGCACACTCTAGGCACAGCAGGGGGCAAACTCTAGACACAGTAGGGGACACACTCTAGGCACAGCAGGGGTGCACACTCTAGTCAAATCAGGTGGCACACTCTAGGCACAGGAGGGGGCACACTCTAGGCACAGCAGGGGGTACACTCTAGGCAAATCAGGTGGCACACTCTAGGTACAGCAGGGGGCACACTCTAGGCACAGTAGGGGGCACACTCTAGGCACAGCAGGGGCACACTCTAGGCAAAGCAGGGGCACACTCTATGCACAGCAGGGGGCACACTCTAGGCAAAGCAGGGGCACACTCTAGGCACAGCAGGGGGCACACTCTAGGCACAGCAGGGGGCACACTCTAGGCACAGCAGGGGGCACACTCTAGGCACAGCAGGGGCACACTCTAGGCAAAGCAGGGGGCACACTCTAGGCAAATCAGGTGGCACACTCTAGGCACAGCAGGGGGCACACTCTAGGCACAGTAGGGGGCACTCTCTAGGCACAGCAGGGGCACACTCTAGGCACAGCAGGGGGCACACTCTAGGCACAGCAGGGGGCACACTCTAGGCACAGCAGGGGGCAAACTCTAGGCACAGTAGGGGGCACACTCTAGGCACAGCAGGGGCACACTCTAGGCAAAGCAGGGGGCACACTCTAGGCACAGCGGGGGCACACTCTAGGCACACTGGAGGGCACACTCTAGGCACAGCAGGGGGCACACTGTAGGCAAAGCAGGGGGCACAGTCTAGGCACAGCAGAGGGAACACGCTAGGCAAAGCAGGGGGAACACTCTAGGCACAGCAGGGGCACACTCTATGCACAGCAGGGGGCACACTCTAGGCACAGCAGGGGGCACACTCTAGGCAAAGCAGGGGGCACAGTCTAAGCACAGCAGGGGGAACACGCTAGGCAAAGCAGGGGCACACTCTTGGCACAGCAGGGGGCACACTCTAGGCACAGCAGGGGGCACACTCTAGGCAAAGCAGGGGGCACACTCTAGGCACAGCAGGGGGCACACTCTAGGCACAGCAGAGGGCACACTCTAGGCAAAGCAGGAGGCACACTCGAGGCACAGCAGGGGGCACACTCTAGGCACAGCAGGGGGCACACTCTAGGCACAGCGGGGGGCACACTCTAGGTGAAGAAGGGCACACTCTAGGCACAGCAGGGGGTACTGTCTATGCACAGCAGGGGCAAACTCGAGGCACAGCAGGGGGCACACTCTAGGCACAGCAGGGGGCACACTATTGGCACAGCAGGGGGAAATCTCTAGGCACAGCAGGGGCACACGCTAGGCACAGTAGGGGGCACACTCTAGGCAAAGCAGGGGGCACACTCTAGGCACAGCAGGGGGCACACTCAAGGCACAGCAGGGGCAAACTCTGGGCACAGCAGGGGCACACTCTAGGCACAGTAGGGGCACACTCTAGGCACAGCAGGGGCACACTCTAGGCAAAGCAGGGGGCACACTCTAGGCACAACAGGGGGCACACTAAAGGCACAGCAGGGGGCAAACTCTAGGCACAGCAGGGGGAACACTCTAGGCACAGCAGGGGGCACACTCTAGGCACAGCAGGGGGCAAACTCTAGACACAGTAGGGGACACACTCTAGGCACAGCAGGGGTGCACACTCTAGTCAAATCAGGTGGCACACTCTAGGCACAGCAGGGGGCACACTCTAGGCACAGCAGGGGGTACACTCTAGGCAAATCAGGTGGCACACTCTAGGCACAGCAGGGGGCACACTCTAGGCACAGCAGGGGCACACTCTAGGCAAAGCAGGGGCACACTCTAGGCACAGCAGGGGGCACACTCTAGGCAAAGCAGGGGCACACTCTAGGCACAGCAGGGGGCACACTCTAGGCACAGCAGGGGGCACACTCTAGGCACAGCAGGGGGCAAACTCTAGGCACAGCAGGGGCACACTCTAGGCAAAGCAGGGGGCACACTCTAGGCAAATCAGGTGGCACACTCTAGGCACAGCAGGGGGCACACTCTAGGCACAGTAGGGGGCACTCTCTAGGCACAGCAGTAGCACACTCTAGGCACAGCAGGGGGCACACTCTAGGCACAGCAGGGGGCACACTCTAGGCACAGCAGGGGGCAAACTCTAGGCACAGTAGGGGGCACACTCTAGGCACAGCAGGGGCACACTCTAGGCAAAGCAGGGGGCACACTCTAGGCACAGCGGGGGCACACTCTAGGCACACTGGAGGGCACACTCTAGGCACAGCAGGGGGCACACTGTAGGCAAAGCAGGGGGCACAGTCTAGGCACAGCAGGGGGAACACGCTAGGCAAAGCAGGGGGAACACTCTAGGCACAGCAGGGGCACACTCTATGCACAGCAGGGGGCACACTCTAGGCACAGCAGGGGGCACACTCTAGGCAAAGCTGGGGGCACACTCTAGGCACAGCAGGGGGCACACTCTAGGCACAGCAGAGGGCACACTCTAGGCAAAGCAGGAGGCACACTCGAGGCACAGCAGGGGGCACACTCTAGGCACAGCAGGGGGCACACTCTAGGCACAGCGGGGGGAACACTCTAGGCGAAGCAGGGCACACTCTAGCCACAGCAGGGGGCACTGTCTATGCACAGCAGGGGCACACTCGAGGCACCGCAGGGGGCACACTCGAGGCACAGCAGGGGGCACACTCTAGGCACAGCAGAAGGCACACTCTAGGCACAGCAGGGGCACACTCTAGGCACAGCAGGGGCACAGTCTAGGCACAGCAGGGGGCACACTCTAGGCACAGCAGGGGGCAAACTCTAGGAACAGCAAGGGCAAACTCTAGGCACGGCAGGGGCACACTCTAGGCACAGTAGGGGCACACTCTAGGCACAGCAGGGGCACACTCTAGGCAAAGCAGGGGGCACACTCTAGGCAAAGCATGGGGCACACTCTAGGCACAGCAGGGGGAAAACTCTAGGCACAGCAGGGGCACATGCTAGGCACAGTAGGGGGCACAATCTAGGCAAAGCAGGGGGCACACTCTAGGCAAAGCAGGGGCACACTCTAGGCACAGCAGGGGCACACTCTGGGCACAGCAGAGGGCACACTCTAGGCACAGCAGGGGGCCCACTCTAGGCACAGCCGGGGGCAAACTCTAGGCACAGCAGGGGCAAACTCTAGGCACAGCAGGGGCACACTCTAGGCACAGTAGGGGCACACTCTAGGCACAGCAGGGCACACTCTAGGCAAAGCAGGGGGCACACTCTAGAAACAGCAGGGGGCACACTATAGGCACAGCAGGGGGCACACTTTAGGCACAGCAGGGGGCAAACTCTAGGCACAGAAGGGGCACACGCTAGGCACAGTAGGGGGCACACTCTAGGCAAAGCAGGGGGCACACTCTAGGCACAGCAGGGGCAAACTCTGGGCACAGCAGGGGCACACTCTAGGCACAGTAGGGGCACACTCTAGGCACAGCAGGGGCACACTCTAGGCACAGCAGGGGCACACTCTAGGCAAAGCAGGGGGCACACTCTAGGCACAGCAGGGTGCACACTCTAGGCACAGCAGGGGGCACACTATAGGCACAGCAGGGGGCAAACTCTAGGCACAGCAGGGGCACATGCTAGGCACAGTAGGGGGCACACTCTAGGCACAGCAGGGGGCACACTCTAGGCACAGCAGGGGGCACACTCTAGGTACAGCAGGGGCACACTCTAGGCACAGCAGGGGGCACACTAGGCACAGCAGGGGGCACACCCTAGGCACAGCAGGGGGCACACTAGGCACAGCAGGAGGCACACTAGGCACAGCAGGGGGCACACTCTAGGCACAGCAGGGGTCACACTAGGCACAGCAGGGGGCACACCCTAGGCACAGCAGGGGGCACACTCTAGGCACAGCAGGGGGCACACTCTAGGCACAGCAAGGGCACATGCTAGGCACAGCAGAGGGCACACTCTAGGCACAGCAGGGGGCAAACTCTAGGCACAGTAGGGGGCACACTCTAGGCACAGCAGGGGCACACTCTAGGCAAACCAGGGGGCACACTCTAGGCAAAGCAGGGGGCACACTCTAGGCACAGCAGGGGCACACTCTAGGCACAGCAGGGGCACACTCTAGGCAAACCAGGGGGCACACTCTAGGCAAAGCAGGGGGCACACTCTAGGCACAGCAGGGCCACACTCTAGGCACAGTAGGGGGCACACTCTAGGCACAGCAGGGGGCACACTCTAGGCACAGCAGGGGGCACACTCTAGGTACAGCAGGGGCACACTCTAGGCACAGCAGGGGGCACACTAGGCACAGCAGGGGGCACACCCTAGGCACAGCAGGGGGCACACTAGGCACAGCAGGAGGCACACTAGGCACAGCAGGGGGCACACTCTAGGCACAGCAGGGGTCACACTAGGCACAGCAGGGGGCACACCCTAGGCACAGCAGGGGGCACACTCTAGGCACAGCAGGGGGCAAACTCTAGGCACAGCAAGGGCACATGCTAGGCACAGCAGAGGGCACACTCTAGGCACAGCAGGGGGCAAACTCTAGGCACAGTAGGGGGCACACTCTAGGCACAGCAGGGGCACACTCTAGGCAAACCAGGGGGCACACTCTAGGCAAAGCAGGGGGCACACTCTAGGCACAGCAGGGCCACACTCTAGGCACAGTGGGGGGCACACTCTAGACACAGTAGGGGGCACACTATAGGCAAAGCAGGGGGCACAGTCTAGGCACAGCAGGGGGAACACGCTAGGCACAGCAGGGGGCAAACTCTAGGCACAGCAGGGGCACACTCTAGGCACAGCAGGGGGCAAACTCTAGGCACAGCAGGGGGCACACTCTAGGCACAGCAGAAGGCACACTCTAGGCACAGCAGGGGGCACACTCTAGGCACAGCAGGGGCACACTCTAGGCGCAGCAGGGGGCACAGTCTAGGCACAGCAGGGGGCACACTCTAGGCACAGCAGGGGGCAAACTCTAGGCACAGCAGCAGGGGCAAACTCTAGGCACAGTAGGGGCACACTCTAGGCACAGCAGTGGCACACTCTAGGTACAGCAGGGGGCACACTCTAGGCACAGCAGAAGGCACACTGTAGGCACAGCAGGGGCACACTGTAGGCACAGCAGGGGCACACTCTAGGCACAGCAGGGGCACACTCTAGGCGCAGCAGGGGGCACAGTCTAGGCACAGCAGGGGGCACACTCTAGGCACAGCAGGGGGCAAACTCTAGGCACAGCAGCAGGGGGCACACTCTAGGCACAGCAGGGGCACACTCTAGGCACAGCAGAAGGCACACTGTAGGCACAGCAGGGGCACACTCTAGGCACAGCAGGGGCACACTCTAGGCACAGCAGGGGGCCCACTCTATGCACAGCAGGGGCACACTCTAGGCACAGCAGGGGGCACACTCTAGGCACAGTAGCGGGCACACTCTAGGCAAAGCAGGGGGCACACTCTAGGCACAGCAGGGGGCACACTCTAGGCACAGCAGGGGGCACACTATACGCACAGCAGGGGGCAGACTCTAGGCACAGCAGGGGGCACACTCTAGGCACAGCAGGGGCACACTCTAGGCACAGAAGGGGCACACTCTAGGCACAGTAGGGGGCACACTCTAGGCAAATCAGGTGGCACACTCTAGGCACAGCAGGGGGCACACTCTAGGCACAGTAGGGGGCACTCTCTAGGGACAGCAGGGGCACACTCTAGGCAAAGCAGGGGGCACACTCTAGGCACAGCAGGGGGCACACTCTAGGCACAGCAGGGGGCACACTCTAGGCACAGCAGGGGGCAAACTCTAGGCACAGTAGGGGGCACACTCTAGGCACAGCAGGGGCACACTCTAGGCAAAGCAGGGGGCACACTCTAGGCACAGCGGGGGCACACTCTAGGCACACTGGAGGGCACACTCTAGGCACAGCAGGGGGCACACTCTAGGCAAAGCAGGGGGCACAGTCTAGGCACAGCAGGGGGAACACGCTAGGCAAAGCAGGGGGAACACTCTAGGCACAGCAGGGGCACACTCTAGGCACAGCAGGGGGCACACTCTAGGCACAGCAGGGGGCACACTCTAGGCAAAGCTGGGGGCACACTCTAGGCACAGCAGGGGGCACACTCTAGGCACAGCAGAGGGCACACTCTAGGCAAAGCAGGAGGCACACTCGAGGCACAGCAGGGGGCATACTCTAGGCACAGCGGGGGGCACACTCTAGGCGAAGCAGGGCACACTCTAGGCACAGCAGGGGGCACTGTCTATGCACAGCAGGGGCACACTCGAGGCACAGCAGGGGGCACACTCGAGGCACAGCAGGGGGCACACTCTAGGCACAGCAGAAGGCACACTCTAGGCACAGCAGGGGCACACTCTAGGCACAGCAGGGGCACAGTCTAGGCACAGCAGGGGGCACACTCTAGGCACAGCAGGGGGCAAACTCTAGGAACAGCAGGGGCAAACTCTAGGCACAGCAGGGGCACACTCTAGGCACAGCAGGGGGCAAACTCTAGGAACAGCAGGGGCAAACTCTAGGCACAGCAGGGGCACACTCTAGGCACAGTAGGGGCACACTCTAGGCACAGCAGGGGCACACTCTAGGCAAAGCAGGGGGCACACTCTAGGCAAAGCAGGGGGCACACTCTAGGCACAGCAGGGGGCACACTATAGGCACAGCAGGGGGCAAACTCTAGGCACAGCAGGGGCACATGCTAGGCAAAGCAGGGGGCACACTCTAGGCACAGCAGGGGGCACACTCTAGGCACAGCAGGGGCACACTCTGGGCACAGCAGAGGGCACACTCTAGGCACAGCAGGGGGCCCACTCTAGGCACAGCCGGGGGCAAACTCTAGGCACAGCAGGGGTCAAACTCTAGGCACAGCAGGGGCAAACTCTAGGCACAGCAGGGGCACACTCTAGGCACAATAGGGGCACACTCTAGGCACAGCAGGGCACACTCTAGGCAAAGCAGGGGGCACACTCTAGGCACAGCAGGGGGCACACTATAGGCACAGCAGGGGGCACACTATAGGCACAGCAGGGGGCAAACTCTAGGCACAGCAGGGGCACACGCTAGGCACAGTAGGGGGCACACTCTAGGCAAAGCAGGGGGCACACTCTAGGCACAGCAGGGCAAACTCTGGGCACAGCAGGGGCACACTCTAGGCACAGTAGGGGCACACTCTAGGCACAGCAGGGGCACACTCTAGGCAAAGCAGGGGGCACACTCTAGGCACAGCAGGGTGCACACTCTAGGCACAGCAGGGGGCACACTATAGGCACAGCAGGGGGCAAACTCTAGGCACAGCAGGGGCACATGCTAGGCACAGTAGGGGGCACACTCTAGGCACAGCAGGGGGCACACTCTAGGCACAGCAGGGGGCACACTCTAGGTACAGCAGGGGCACACTCTAGGCACAGCAGGGGGCACACTAGGCACAGCAGGGGGCACACCCTAAGCACAGCAGGGGGCACACTAGGCACAGCAGGAGGCACACTAGGCACAGCAGGGGGCACACTCTAGGCACAGCAGGGGTCACACTAGGCACAGCAGGGGGCACACCCTAGGCACAGCAGGGGGCACACTCTAGGCACAGCAGGGGGCACACTCTAGGCACAGCAAGGGCACACGCTAGGCACAGCAGGGGGCAAACTCTAGGCACAGCAGGGGGCAAACTCTAGGCACAGCAGGGCCACACTCTAGGCACAGTAGGGGGCACACTCTAGGCACAGCAGGGACACACTCTAGGCAAAGCAGGGGGCACACTCTAGGCAAAGCAGGGGGCACACTCTAGGCACAGCAGGGCCACACTCTAGGCACAGTGGGGGGGCACACTCTAGACACAGTAGGGGGCACACTATAGGCAAAGCAGGGGGCACAGTCTAGGCACAGCAGGGGGAACACGCTAGGCACAGCAGGGGCACACTCTAGGCACAGCAGGGGCACACTCTAGGCACAGCAGGGGGCAAACTCTAGGCACAGCAGGGGGCACACTCTAGGCACAGCAGAAGGCACACTCTAGGCACAGCAGGGGGCACACTCTAGGCACAGTTGGGGCACACTCTAGGCGCAGCAGGGGGCACAGTCTAGGCACAGCAGGGGGCAAACTCTAGGCACAGCAGCAGGGGCAAACTCTAGGCACCGCAGGGGCACACTCTAGGCACAGTAGGGGCACACTCTAGGCACAGCAGTGGCACACTCTAGGCACAGCAGGGGCCACACTCTAGGCACAGCAGGGGGCACACTCTAGGCACAGCAGAAGGCACACTGTAGGCACAGCAGGGGCACACTCTAGGCACAGCAGGGGCACACTCTAGGCACAGCAGGGGGCCCACTCTAGGCACAGCAGGGGGCAAACTCTAGGCACAGCAGGGGCAAACTCTAGGCACAGCAGGGGCACACTCTAGGCACAGAAGGGGCACACTCTAGGCACAGTAGGGGGCACATTCTAGGCAAAGCAGGGGGCACACTCTAGGCACAGCAGGGGGCACACTCTAGGCACAGCAGGGGGCACACTATACGCACAGCAGGGGGCAAACTCTAGGCACAGCAGGGGGCACACTCTAGGCAAAGCAGGGGGCACACTCTAGGCAAAGCAGGGGGCACACTCTAGGCACAGCAGGTGGCAAACTCTAGGCACAGCAGGGGGCACACTATAGGCACAGCAGGGGGCAAACTCTAGGCACAGCAGGGGCACATGCTAGGCACAGTAGGGGGCACACTCTAGGCACAGCAGGGGGCACACTCTAGGCACAGCAGGGGGCACACTCTAGGCACAGCAGGGGCACACTAGGCACAGCAGGGGGCACACCCTAGGCACAGCAGGGGGCACACTAGGCACAGCAGGAGGCACACTAGGCACAGCAGGGGGCACACTAGGCACAGCAGGGGGCACACCCTAGGCACAGCAGGGGGCACACTAGGCACAGCAGGAGGCACACTAGGCACAGCGGGGGGCACACTCTAGGCACAGCAGTGGTCACACTAGGCACAGCAGGGGGCACACCCTAGGCACAGCAGGGGGCACACTCTAGGCACAGCAGGGGGCACACTCTAGGCACAGCAAGGGCACATGCTAGGCACAGCAGAGGGCACACTCTAGGCACAGCAGGGGCACACTCTAGGCACAGCAGGGGGCACACTCTAGGCACAGCAGGGGGCCCACACTAGGCACAGCAGCGGGCAAACTCTAGGCACAGCAGGGGCAAACTCTAGGCACAGCAGGGGCAAACTCTGGGCACAGCAGGGGCACACTCTAGGCACAGTAGGGGCACACTCTAGACACAGCAGGGGCACACTCTAGGCAAAGCAGGGGGCACACTCTAGGCACAGCAGGGGGCACACTCTAGGCACAGCAGGGGGCACACTATAGGCACAGCAGGGGGCAAACTCTAGGCACAGCAGGGGCACATGCTAGGCACAGTAGGGGGCACACTCTAGGCAAAGCAGGGGGCACACTCTAGGCAAAGCAGGGGGCACACTCTAGGCACAGCAGGGGGCACACTCTAGGCAAAGCAGGGGGCACACTCTAGGCACAGCAGGGGGCACACTCTAGGCACAGCAGGGGCACACTTGAGGCACAGCAGGAGGCACACTCGAGGCACAGCAGGGGGCACACTCTAGGCACAGCAGGGGGCACACTCTAGGCACAGCGGGGGGCACACTCTAGGCACAGCGGGGGGCACACTCTAGGCAAAGCAGGGGGCACACTCTAGGGCACAGCAGGGGGCACTGTCTAGGCACAGCAGGGGCACACTCGAGGCACAGCAGGGGGCACACTCTAGGCACAGCAGGGGGCACACTATAGGCACAGCGGGGGGCACACTCTAGGCACAGCAGGGGGGCACACTAGGCACAGCGGGGGGAACACTCTAGGCACAGCAGGTGGCACACTCTAGGCACAGCAGGGGGCACACTCTAGGCACAGCAGGGGGCACACTCTAGGCACAGCAAGGGGAACACTCTAGGCACAGAGGGGGGCACACTCTAGGCGCAGCGGGGGGCGCACTCTAGGCACAGCAGGGGGGCACACTCTAGGCACAGCAGGGGGGCACACTCTAGGCATAGCGGGGGGGACACTCTTAGGCACAGCAGGGGGCACACTCTAGGCACAGCAAGGGGAACACTCTAGGCACAGCGTGGGGCACACTCTAGGCACAGCGGGGGGCACACTGTAGGCGCAGCGGGGGGCGCACTCTAGCACAGCAGGGGGGCACACTCTAGGCACAGCAGGGGGCACACTCTAGGCATAGCGGGGGGACACTCTAGGCACAGCAGGGGGCACACTCTAGGCACAGCAGGGGGAACACTCTAGGCAAAGCAGGGGGCACACTCTAGGCACAGCAGGGGCACACTCTAGGCACAGCAGGGGCACACTCTAGGCAAAGCAGGGGGCACACTCTAGGCACAGCAGGGGCACACTCTAGGCACAGCAGGGGGCACACTCTAGGCACAGCAGGGGCACACTCTAGGCAAAGCAGGGGGCACACTCTAGGCACAGCAGGGGGCACACTCTAGCGACAGTCAGTAGCTCATCCGCAACGTCACATACCCTGCGGATACATGTGACCTTGCCTTTACACGTATAAATTTTGTATCTGGATGGGGACGTGTTGCGCTCTTGGAGCAAAGAAGGTTTCATCACCAGAACGTGTCCACAGGTTCCAAAGTTCACGTAAATCAGAATAACAGATGAGAAAACATAAAACCTTTATATAACAAAAAATTTATAATTTTTTTTATTTTATTTGAAATTATACAAATATTCATAGATTTGTTCACAGTGAGGCAATGACATCCCGGTGGGGGCGACGCTGGTAATTGTAGTTTTACAAAGGCTATTACATAAAAAATGTAGCGACCATAAGACATCGGGAAGGGGGGGAAAAAAGGTAAAGAAGGTTTTTTGTTTTGTTTTTTGTAGTCTGCTCTTACAAAGCCATCTGCTTCATTCCAGCACAGCTGCATCCATGCGGTTTATTACTGTAACTAGGTCATGTGATCACCAGTCTGACCCACAGAAAATCACAGTGTTTAACCCAGGAAGTGGTCAGTCCTGGGTCAGCTGACTTCCTGTGAACTACGGGATGACATCACCACCTATCAAATTGCTCCTGCTAGCTTCCAGACTCCTCCCTCCCAGCTCTATATGTATACTGCTGCTCTCTTTATGGGATCAGGATATAAGAATGTTGTTCACACTTTGTTTTTTTGCCACATTTTTGTTTCCGTTCTTGTTGTGTTTTTCCTATAATTTGTTGCAAAAATGGTGCTTTGTTACAGTATTTGAGAAAATGGCGGTAAAAAAAATGTGGAAAATTGTAGCAAAAACAGCCAAAATGCAGCATACACATGTGAACACTGACAATTTCCCCCCCCCCCCCCCAAAAAAAAAAAACTAATCAAATCTGCACATAATGTGAACTGACCCCAACCCACTTATGAGTCGAATCAGTTCACCTGCAGCCAGCACCAGCAGCCTAATTAGATAACCAGGTGCAGTGATCAGACTCCACACCCACTCTCTGCAGAGTCAGGGGATTCATGGAAAATGTAGGCAGCATTAAGACATCATTTAATTCATGGAATTCCATGCCTCCCACATCAGCTAAAACAGGTAAGCACAAGGCGTACACAAGAACCTCTACGTTATTCTCTAATAATAGCCTATGGAAGAAAAAAAAATAATAATCCTGGGGTGCTTCTTTAAAATGTGCCCCTCTGAAAGAAAGATGGAACCAACCTGAACTGAGCGCCCCCCTCCCTTGGATATTGGGCTGCCCCACCTATTTGTATGGTACACACATCCTAATATCGCTATTATGTCTTACACGATTAATCCTAACCAAAAGCGAAATACCCGACTGATGAAATGTTGCGTAAAGACACCGACTGTTCCCATTGGTGGCCCGAAAACCGAGCCACACCCCCCTCCACCTGGTACACTGGGATATAGGGACTGCATTACTTCTGGTACTACCCCCACCTGCTATCTAATTGTGGGGGCTTAAAACAGTGCTGCATAGAGAAGCAGTCTACTGTACAGCTTAGAGCAGTGGTTTCAAACCGTAGCCCTCCAGATGTTGCAAAACTTCAACTCTCAGCATGCCCGGACAGCCAACGGCTGTCCGGGCATGCTGGGAGTTGAAGTTTTGCAAAAGGGAAGCCTTGATTTACCTTTCATGATCAGTGTGGATCCTCTGGAGGAAGCAGATAGGTGTTTGGCATGCTGGGAGTTGAAGTTTTGCAAAAGGGAAGCCTTGATTTACCTTTCATGATCAGTGTGGATCCTCTGGAGGAGGCAGATAGGTGTTTGGCATGCTGGGAGTTGAAGTTTTGCAAAAGGGAAGCCTTGATTTACCTTTCATGATCAGTGTGGATCCTCTGGAGGAGGCAGATAGGTGTTTGGCATGCTGGGAATTGAAGTTTTGCAAAAGGGAAGCCTTGATTTACCTTTCATGATCAGTGTGGATCCTCTGGAGGAGGCAGATAGGTGTTTGGCATGCTGGGAGTTGTATTTTTGCAATATCTGGAGGGCCATGGTTTGAGACCACTGGCTTAGAATGTCCTGTGGCTTTTTTTTTTTTTTTTTTTTTAATCACGTTAAACAGATTTGTAAATTACTTCTATTTAAAAATCTTAACCCTTCCAGTACTTATCAGCTGCTGTATGCTCCAGAGGAAGTTCTTTTCTTTTTGAACTTCCTTTCTGTCTGACCAGAGTGCTCTATACTGACAATTCTGTCCATTTTAGGAACTGTCCCGAGAAGGATAGGTTTGCTATGGGGATTTGCTCCTACTCTGGACAGTTCCTAAAATGGACAGAGGTGTCAGCAGAGAGCACTGTGGTCAGACAGAAAATAAATTCAAAAAGAACTTCCTCTGGAACATACAGCAGCTGATAAATACTGAAAGGATTAAGATTTTTAAATAGAAGTAATTTACAAATCTGTTTAACTTTTTTGGCACCAGTTGATTTAAAAAAAATTCAAAAATGTTTCAAAAGACTGTCTGCAATAAAAAGAAATATATACAAAGTCTGAACCATAATGCTAATCCTCCTACGTGTACTCAGTTACTTTAAGAAATGACTTATTTACATGACAAATCTGCATAACTCCGCCCCCAGGGGAGGTATACATCCATCCTCTTCAGAAGAGTCTACAAAGTGTAAGTAACAATAGACTAGATAAACATTTGCCCCCAGTGGTCATCTGTGGTATAACAGCTTCATGTTTTCTGATTCCATGTAGACTTGTGGAAAGGAAATGTTGTGGGTATGAACACCAGGGACGTGCACAGATATTTTGAGGGGTCAAGGCCTGAAGTGAAAAAAAAGGGCACTTCTCATAATTAATTATTTACTGCCCACATTATGATGCCCCAGTGTCAAAAGGGCAGGGGCTCAAGCCGCCTTTCTTGTCAATGTGTGCACGTCCCTGATGAACACTTATCACGAATTCTGCTCATGAGGCTCAAAAACCAGCTACAAGTATCTGAGGTTCCTCAACGGCACAGACTAAAGCTGAGGAGAAGCAGAATACAATGTGTAGATCGGTCCCACCATAAGGATTCTGCACCGGAGCCCGTTGTGGAGTTGGTGCGTTGGTTCCCATCTTTAGTGGTGGAGCTCACGATGTGGGGAGTGGTGGCTGTGTGTCCAGTACAAGTGACTCCATCCCCCATGTTGTTACCTGGGCAAGGACCACCTGTCTTGATGGTGACGTTGCCATAAGTGGTGTTGGCGGTGTGCGGGATCGGTGTTGTGCTGGGTAGGGGTGGTGGAACACTTGTTGTGTTGGAAGAAGGAACAGAGTCATTTGTCTTAATACTGTCCAAGTAACTGAGGTCCTTTCTGGGAACCACCTCTCGGATCCAGGCCAGTTTGGACATGACTATGGTGAAGTTTCCAGGACATGAATTCTTCTTGGGTGGAGAACTCTGGCTGGTGATACCGTACAACAACCACGGACCACCAGGCTTTGGTTGGCATACAAGTGGAGCACTGGAATCCATCTGAGGGAAATGACATAGATGGTCAGGAGTTTTTTTTAGGACTTTCCGCTCCCATCATATCCCTCTGCTTTTTATGTACTTACCAGGCAGGTCAACGTGTTGTCTCTTTTACCGGCTACGCACAATCGTCCTCCACTCTGTATAATGTTTTCTTGAGCTCCGCAGTTCTTCATGTCTAACAGAGAGACCTCCAGGTGTCTCAGGGTTAGAGTGGAGGAGATGCTGTCTGGATAAGAGAAGAACATTGATCAAATGATGTCTAGGAAGAATATCTGAATGTCCTGGAGGTCCGGCCACCAGGTACAGTGATCCCTCAACTTACAATGGCCTCAACATAAATTAGTTATATACCAATTATATATGGTAGGGTCACACACAGCGCATCCGCAGCACATTTGACGCAGCGCTGATGACTGTCACCAGAGTGAGCCCCTTGCCGTGCCCGTGCGTCTTGTGTGTCTGCTCATAGCAACAATCTGCTGCTACGAGCAGACACACAGGGATCTGTGAATCTGTAATAAACAGCGCGCGCATGCGCAGTTCACCCACAGATGTCGCAGTTGCTCCACCTGCTCCCTAAGCTAGGCAGAGAGCGGCTGTGATGTCAGAGAGTAAACTGCGCATGCGTGCACAGTTTACGACAGACCTGCATATCCCTGTGAGTCTGCTCGTAGCATTGGATTGGTGTTATGATTAGACATGCAGGACACACGGGACGTCATCGGCACATCCGCAGCGTGAAAAATGGTGCGGATGCAATACGTGTGACCCTACCCTAAGCCATCAAAACAGGTCACAGGTTTCGCAGGACCAAGCGAAAAGCCCTCCAAACGGATTTGGCGCCCACGAGCTCCACGGAGCTCTCAGTTCTCTCTTCCACTATGACCCATTTTGATAATTTAAGCAAGATATAAAGCTTTCACCACTTGGCAACTGCAATTCTTCTCTTTGCACTATATTGTTGGCATTCCACAACATAATCCTAATGTCTATGGGCAGTTCCGGGCTAAGGTTTCGAGACGTCAATATTAGTCTAGTGGCCACATTAGAAACTGTGGTGGGTTTGAGCCCAGACACCTCACGTTGGGTGAACATTGTATTAGGTCCAACCATGTTCCGGTGTATAAATCTCAGTGGCCTACCTGTGGGGTGCAATCTTCCCCAGCCGCTGACCCAACATTTAGTGGGAGGAAATGTAGACTGCTCATCAGTGAGGCAAATGGGCATGATGTAGTCACTGAATGTAATTCCGTAGAACATCTCCACCAGTGCCAGGTCATCTTCGCCAGTCTTCGCCTTGTATCCAGGGTAGGGCACCACTCTCTTGATCTTACGTGTCACCTCTCGGGGATTGGGTTTATCCTGGAACTGTCTGGACAGTGATACTGTGTACTCACTGATGGTGGTATACCTACAGAGAAAGTCCATATGTAAGCACCGAGCTGGTACCATGTAGAGACGACCCACCCCTAACCACCCTGTAATACCTGGGCATGCAGTGAGCGGCGATGAGAAACCAGGTTTCTGCGATCAGTACACCGGAGCAAACGTGGGATCCGTACAGCTGTACGCTGACCTGCCATGGCCACGTCTTCTCTGTGACGCCATCAATAGAGCCTGGGGCAGGAGAAGTGACTGACCGTCCGCAAGCTGCAATAGACAATTAAATTCGAGAAGTTGTGATGTCATCATTGATGGTTTAGTCAAAGAATGGTGATGTCATCACTTGTGGCCAAGTTGTAATGAGGTCATTATTGGTAGCAGCGGCATCACTCATAGTTGTGATGTTATCACTGGAGTAATGATGGCATCAGACATGGCAGGAGACTGGTGAGGAGGTATTAGCTAGTCTATGTGAATAGAGGAGGACAAGTGATGTATAGCTGGAAAGTTATCACCAATTATAACTGGAAATAGCACTGGCCACGCCCACATCAGTTCCCAGACACTGGCCCTGCCCACATCAGCTCCTCAGCACTGCCCTGTCTACATCAGCTCCTCAGCACTGGCTCCCACCCACATCAGCTCCTCAGCACTGGCCCCCACCCACATCAGCTCCTCAGCACTGGCCCCCACCCACATCAGCTCCTCAGCACTGGCCCCCGCCCACATCAGCTCCTCAGCACTGGCCCCGCCAACATCAGCTCCTCAGCACTGGCCCCCGCCAACATCAGCTCCTCAGCACTGGCCCCGACCACATCAGCTCCTCAGCACTGGCCCCGACCACATCAGCTCTTCAGCACTGCCCTGTCTGCATCAGTTCCTTGGCACTTGCAACATCTGCATCAGCTCCTCGGCACTGGCCACACTTACATCAGCTTCTCAGCACAGGCCTCACCTACATCAAATCCTCAGCACAGGCCTCACCTACATCAACTCCTCAGCACTGGCCCTGCCTAGATCAGCTCCTCAGCACTGGCCCTGCCTAGATCAGCTCCTCAGCACTGGCGCTACCTACACCAGCTCCTCAGCACTGGCCCCACCTATATCAGCTCCTCAGCACTGGCCCCACCTATATCAGCTCCTCAGCACTGGCACTACCTACATCAACTCCTCAGCACTGGCCTCACCTACATCAACTCCTCTGCTCTGGCCCCGCCTACATCAACTCCTCAGCACAGGCCCCGTCCTACATCAACTCCTCAGCACAGGCCCAGCCTACATCAGCTTCTCAGCACTGGCCTCACCTACATCAGCTCCTCAGCACTGGCCCCACCTACATCAACTCCTCAGCACTGGCCCCACCTACATGAGCTCCTCAGCACTGGCCCCACCTACATGAGCTCCTCAGCACTGGCCCCACCTACATGAGCTCCTCATCACTGGTCTTGCCTACATCAGCTCCTCAGCACTGGCCCCACCTACATCAGCTCCTAAGCACTGGCCTCACCTACATGAGCTCCTAAGCACTGACCCCACCTACATCAGCTCCTCAGCACTGGCCCCACCTACATCAGCTCCTCAGCATTGGCCCCACCTACATCAGCACCTCAGCACTGACCCCACCTACATCAGCTCTTCAGCACTGGCCCCACCTACATCAGCTCCTCAGCACTGGCTCCACCTACATTAGCTCCCATGCAGTGGTCCGGCCTACATTAGCCCCTCCCTCATGTTTGTATGTATATACAGAGATAAAGAACCCATTTTTTTTTTTTTTCAGAAAAGTCACCCCGTGTAGATGGGTAGATCTCCCATTTATCCTCTGATCACTATTTATGTTCTGAAGTGTAGATCTTAAAAATGGAATGTTTTCCCACTAACAACTGGAATGTGGTGATGCCATTACTTATAGTGGGAGAGTAATGATGTCATCATCAATGGTTGGAGAGTAGTGATGTCATCACTTACAGTAGGAAAGCTGTGATGTCACCAGCCTAGGACCTCACCATGTGGTCTTAGATCGGCCACATACATATCCGGCCCGGCTGCTCTTTACCTCTTGGGCTATTATATGAGCACCTATCTGTATCCAGCTCTGGAGGGCGAGTATCCAACTGTGGTCGGAAGGCGGCGTCTCGTGTCTCCCGGAATATCCAACTTTCGTACTGTGTGAGATCAGTGAACACCTCAGGCAGTAAAGTGTCACAACCTCCTCGAAAGCTTTGTACTCCAATCAGGAACCAGGTCTTATTCTCCCTGCAGGCCAGAGGTCCCCCGAAATCATTCTGCCGAGAAAATAGTGGGAAATACGGTTCATTCTTCTGCCACTAGAGGTGCTACACAGAGATCATAAGACTATAGTACCTGGCACTTACCAGACACTGGTCCCCAATATTCTCCGGCCTAGTGGCACATATCATGCCAGGCAGTATAGAGATACTGGGATGGTCAGAATTTGGACGACTATAAATGCAGTTGCATTGGTTAGGGCCAACCAGATCCATCTTCACTCCTCGGGAAGACTGTATTTTGGCACCTGAAGGACACAAGAGAAAACTGGTCAGAACTAAGATTTGGGTTCAGTGGGATGTCTTCTTGGTCGGGATACTTATAGGAAGACAGATCTGGAGGATCTCACCTGGTTGATCTCCATCGTTGCCGCTAAACCAACAGGAGGAGTTATATGGAATTTTATGGGAAGATTGGGGAAGGCATATTGGCTCGGTGTAGGGACCTAATGGTGCTGGCATGGAAAGCTGGACGAGGGCCACGTTGCTCCCCTGTTCTGGAGTGATGTAGGATCCGTGAATACTGATCTTCTGCACGGCAAGTTGCCTCATTGCTTGAGTCCCGGAGGCCACGGTGACCGACCAGTCTGATGGGGAATCGGAAGGGTCCAGGCTGCATGACCGAAAGGAAGACCAAATGCGAAACACAATGAACAAGGACACAATGATTCTACACCAGTTGTCTAAAACTGTGGCCCTCTAGATGTTGCAAAACTTCAACTCCCAGCATGCCCGGACAGCCGTTGGCTGTCCGGGCATGCTGGGAGTTGAAGTTTTGCAACAACTTGAGGACCACAGATTGAGACGACTGATCTGCACCATGACTTTCCCATAATTCCACCATCTTACTTCAATGACTCCCATACCAGTCTACTTCATATTCCCCATTTCTACCCATTATATTTCCCAATCTTCCCAAACCATTCCCATAAACCCACCACCTCCAGTCTTTCTTCTTCTACCTCTTTATCCATGGTGCCCAATCCCCCCCCCCCCCCTCCCATTCTATCCTTGTGGATTCTCTCACCCAACGAAGCACTGTGCGGCAGTTATAACCCAGTTGGTTGAGATCAGAGCCCCTCCACACGCCCGCTGATCCTCTTTCCATAGGTCCACTTGCCAAGGCCAAGGCCCGGGGCTTACCGAGCCAAAAGTTTCAATGTCGGAATATCCACATCCTTGGAAAAAACATTTGAAGACGGTTTATACAGAACGTTTATCAATTTCTTTCAGTGGCAAAATTAAGGTCAATGTAGTAATGGTGATATTTTTGGGAGACAAGGAACCAGTTGTGAGTTTCTACAACTTTCGAGCTAAGAGGATCTTTGAGAAGGCAGCACTATATGTGCCTAGGGTCTATATGATCGAACTTTGTGTTTTTGTCAAAAATATCATCCTACTACATTCAATTCAATGTCGGTGATTTGAGCAGGTCCGCTCTGGTTGGCTTTGATGCCATTTCACAAGTATTTACTTAAATTTTGGTAAAATTTGTCTATATGTACCTTGCCGAGAGTCTAGATCTTGAGGAGCCAGGGGGTATGTCCAGTCCTAGAGGTTACCTGAGGTCAGATTACTGAGAAGGTCACTGCAGGTATCATTATCCTCATCAACGGTAACAGTACTGGACTGGTCAGAGAAGGTTGCAGAGGAATCCGTGGACTGCTGGATCCAGTTTTGATAGAAGGACGCTGAAGTCAGAATGGTGGGATTATCTTGTAGGTGACAACCTTGGGAAAAACTGATGGCTCCGGCAAGGAACCAAACTCCTTCTTCGTTGCAGACTACGGGACCCCCTGAGTCTCCCTGATACACACAGAACAGAAGAAGGATAGTTACAGAGACGTTCCGTAATTTTCTCATTGTACCTAATACAGTGGTCCCTCAAGTTACAATATTTATTGGTTCCAGGATGACCATTGTATGGTGAAACCATTGTATGTTGAGACCATAACTCTATGGAAACCTTGTGATTGGTTCTGAAGCCACCAAAATGTCATCCAAAAATAGGAAAAAGTGAGGATTAAAGAAAAATAAGTAGATAACCAATATAGATAAAGCAAATCCTTACATAGAAAAGTAAGAAAGATCTGCTGGGAGCTGTAAATCACTGGCCCTGATGTACTAAGAGTGTTGTGTAGGTTTCTTTGTAGGTTTTAATTTCCTAGAATTTTTTTCCACAGAATTTACTAAGGTTTCCCTACATTTTCCACTTTCCCTACACTTTGCTTTTTTTTACACATGTTCTGATCTGTCGGATTTTTCCTCAGTTTAAATCCACCACATTTTATGTGGAAACCTTAGTAACTATGTTGGGTTTTTGTGAAAATATCGGGAACACGACCCTTTTCGGTAACCACGCCCCCTTTTCACAATGGTCATGCCCCTTTTTCGGGTTTTCTTAGTAAAATGGAGAGTTAGTCGGGTTCTCTTCAATTCTGGTACAAATTCCGGAGCAGACAAAATCTCTGGTGCAATGCGCCAGAATCTGGCACACAGCCCGACAAAACATATCGTGGGCCACTGTCTATGTAGAGGACAGGAGCTTCTTCAGGGTCCCTGTACAGTACACAGTGTCCTAAAAAATAACATGGAGCTGCCCTCACCTGGTGTCCAAAGGAGCAGCTAACCCTGGCACAGGTAAAGAGTACAGAACATGTAATACCTCCCAGTACTGTAGGGGGCGCTACCATACACCAGTCAGTGCATACACTTCAGTAATACAGGTAAAGAGTACAGAACATGTAATACCTCTCTGTACTGTAGGGGGCGCTACCAGACACCAGTCAGTGCATACACTTCAGTAATACAGGTAAAGAGTGCAGAACATGTAATACCTCTCTGTACTGTAGGGGGTGCTACCAGACACCAGTCAGTGCATACACTTCAGTAATACAGGTAAAGAGTACAGAACATGTAATACCTCCCTGTACTGTAGGGGGCGCTATCAGACACCAGTCAGTGCATACGCTTCAGTAATACAGGTAAAGAGTACAAAACATGTAATACCTCCCTGTACTGTAGGGGGCGCTACCAGACACAAGTCAGTGCATGCACTTCAGTAATACAGGGGTTTTACCAGTGAATGCCCATTCTGATTGGTCGGTTCTTCCGGCCATTGACACGTTTCACAGATCTGGACTGTCTGTAGAAATGTATGTTGAGTTTGGTTTCAAGTTACAATGGTCCAGAAAAGACCATTGTATGTTGAAACTATTGTAAGTTGAGGCCATTGTAAGTTGAGGGATCACTGTATACATGAGGTCACGGTCAACATTACTTACGAGACAGGGACCTTTATGTCCAAAAGTGTCAACGATACACAGCATGCTGGCCTTTGCAGGGCTGGACACGTCGAGGCTCTTATGACTATTGTAGATACAGTTACATGTTTTCCAACCAATCAGTGTTTGAGAGACTTTTTGCAGTGACCTCTGACTGTCCAAGGGGACTATGGGAAAAAACATGGACATGTAATGAAAATATGGCTGGCAATAATGGAAGAGAGAAGATAAAGTTATGGTCTTGCCCTCTACTCACCACCATCTGGAACATCTTGAAGGCCAGTGGCATAGCAGGTGCTGCGCAGGTTAAATCGGTGGGTACTCTTTGGGAGGCAAACCGGAGAAATGAATCTCGTAAAAGTTACGGGTATGGACAGTTCCACCAGGGCAATGTCATATCCTTGGATGTAGTTGACATAGCTGTCGTGTATCACAATCTTGGATGGCCTAATGGTGACTGCTGAGTTTTCCTCGGGCTCATATCCCATTCTGGTGACCCCCAGGTGTACTCTCCACTGTGTGGGGTCCCTTTTATCTTCAGTGGCCGTACTTGAAATTAAGGACAAAGTCAACATAAGTCAACAGTAGTCAATGGTACCATGGGATATCACTTCTATGATCTACCGGAATGGATTTCCTTCCAATAAGAAGTGTTTTGTTCCTATTTCCACTTCGTGAAACGTACCTTTCGAAGCAGTGAGCAGCCGTGAGGAGCCATTTCTCAGAGATCAGGCTTCCTCCACAAAATGGCTTCCCGTTGAAGCTCAGAGTGGCATGCCATGGCCATTCCCCCGGGATCGCCCTGTCTCCTCCGAAGATCCTGGCATGTAATCCCTGTCTCCCACAATCTGCAATGTGAACAGGGATACAGTGAGGCGTTCTATGAACCATTGATATACAATCTACTGCAGTGGGGATCGGTGATACACCATGAAGACATTTTAGGCCATAGATTGTGCTACGAGATGCCGAGAGCATTGGGGGATGGGAAGTGACAACTTCTCTGAGAGGAAGAATGGGTAGATAAAAGTGGGGAATATGTAGAGCGCTCCTGCTGGTAAAGGACGGACTCAAGACGCTACGGTAGCACAGGACGATTTATTCAAATATTTTCAGACAACGCGTTTCGGCGATCGCACGCGCCTTCATCAGATCCACAAACAAATAAGTTAGGTGCGTCCTGAGGTGCCGACTGTGCATGTCTGGCTTAAGCCACACATGCACAGTCGGCACCTCCGGACGCACCTAACTTATTTGTTTGTGGACCTGATGAAGGCACGTGCGAGCCACACATGCACAGTCGGCACCTCAGGACGCACCTAACTTAATTGTTTGTGGACCTGATGAAGGTGCGTGCGAGCCACACATGCACAGTCGGCACCTCAGGGTGCACCTAACTTATTTGTTTGTGGACCTGATGAAGGCGCGTGCGAGCCACACATGCACAGTTGGCACCTCAGGGCGCACCTAACTTATTTGTTTGTGGACCTGATGAAGGCGCGTGCGAGCGCCGAAACGCGTTGTCCGAAAATATTTGAATAAATCGTCCTGTGATACCGTGGCGTCTTGAGTCCGTCCTTTACTAGCAGGAGCGCTCTACATATTCCCCACTTTTATCTACCCATTCTTCCTCTATTATTCCGTACCCTAGAGGATACGGATAGGGGAGATAGAGCTGCACACTGCATCCACCGATCTCCACCCATACCTCCCAACAGTGTTGGGCCTCCACTGGTGCATATAGCAATGGATGTCACATCAAGATGTCCTCCAGGCCTAGAACGTCTGGAGCTTATCCATAAAACAGGACATAGATATTTAAAGGGGTACTCCAGTGAAAAACATTTAAGTTAAACTGATTTCAACATGTCACACAGTCAGAGGCTATATGCACAGCAGAGGTGAGTTATCATGTTAGGGTCCAATCCGATATGAGGCCACCTCCGCGTGGTGGATGGGGGGACACATTTTGATCAAAAAGTGCGCTAAGAGCCTCCATTTTTTTGACCTAGATTGCCGTTGCAACTTTCTTTTTTGTACATTTTGTATTTGCCACAGCAGCGGGCACCTGTGTATTCGGTTGTTGTGCTGGCTATTTTTCCTTTTTTTTTCCCTTTGTTTTTACTTTGATTTCTAAATTACTTCTATTAAAAAAATGTAATCATTCCAGTACTTATCAGCTGCTGAAGTTGAGTTGTTCTTTTCTGTCTGACCACAGTGCTCTCTGCTGACACCTCTGTCAGTCTCAGGAACTGTCCAGAATAGGAGAAAATCCCCACAGCAAACCACTCCTGCTCTGGACAGTTCCTGAGACAGACAGAGGTGTCAGCAGAGAGCACTGTGGTCAGACAGAAAAGAACAACTCAACTTCAGAAGCTAATAAGTACTGGAAGGATTAATATTTTTTAATAGAAGTAATTTACAAATCTGTTTAACTTTCTGTTTAACCAGTACTTATCAGCTGCTGTATGCTCCACTGGAAGTTGTGTAATTATTTCCAGCCTGACCACAGTGCTCTCTGTCCAAATTCTTTTCTTTTGGGATTTATTTTCTGTCTGTCCACAGTGCTCTCTGCTGACACTTCTGTCCATTTTAGGAACTGTCCAGAGCAGGAGAGGTTTGCTATGGGGATTTTCTCCTGCTTTGGACAGTTCCTGACATGGACAGAGGAGTCAGCAGAGAGCACTGTAGTTGTGACAGAAAAGAAATCCAAAAAGAAAAGAATTTCCTCTGTAGTACACAGCCGCTAAAAAGTACTGGAAGAATTAAAGGGGTATTCCGGGCAAAAACATCTTATCCCCTATCGAAAGGCTAGGGGATAAGATGTCTGATCGCGGGGGGCCCGCTGCTGTGACCCCCCGTGATCTCCCTGCAGCAGCCCGCATTCTATGCATAGCTGCATCTGCAGTTTCGGAAACCACCGGGCTTCCGAGAAGGGGACGTGACGTCACGCAACGCCCCCTCCATTCATGTCTATGGGAGGGGGCGTTGCGGCCGTGACATCACGTCCCCGTCTCAGAAGCCCAGCGGTTTCCGAAACTGCAGACGCAGCTACGCATAGAATGCGGGCTGCTGCAGGGAGATCACGGGGGAAAGTAATTTACAAATCTGTTTAACTTTCTGGCACCAGTTGAGATATATATATATATATATATATATAAATGTTTTCTACTGGAGTACCCCTTTAATATGTCCTAGAAGGTCCAATAGGCTCCAGTCGGGGGCTTCTGCACAGACTCCGATTGGAGCCAGAGATGGACGGTCCTTTGCACAATGGACATTGACGGATCCCAATGGATCCTATTGACTTTCATAGGATCCATCTGGTTTGGTGTCTGTTCATTTAGTAGGATCTCACTGGACGCAACATAGCGAGTGATGGAGCGGAGTGTTAGTGTAGCATGTGGTACGGTGTATAGCTTAGGGAACCTGTGCTGTATATTGTACTGTCATGTTTTGTGTGATTGTAATTTATTGTATGACTTGTAATGACGACTGAATAACGACTAAATCTCGTTCAATACCTTTGCAGCAATGTAGCAAGTGATGGAGCGGAGTGTTAGTGTAGCATGTGGTACGGTGTATAGCTTAGGGAACCTGTGCTGTATATTGTATTGTCATTCTTTGTACGATTGTAATTTATTGTATGACTTGTAGTGACAACTGAATAACGAATAAATCTCGTTCAATCCCTTTGCAGCAATGTAGGGAGTGATGGAGCAGAGTGTTAGTGTAGCATGTGGTACGGTGTATAGCTTAGGGAACCTGTGCTGTATATTGTCTTGTCATTCTTTGTGTGATTGTAATTTATTGTATGACTTGTAATGAGGACTGAATAACGAATAAATCTCTTTCAATACCTTTGCAGCAATGTAGCGAGTGATGGAGCGGAGTGTTAGTGTAGCATGTGGTACGGTGTATAGCTTAGGGAACCTGTGCTGTATATTGTACTGTCATGCTTTGTGCGATTGTAATTTATTGTATGACTTGTAATGAGGACTGAATGACGAATAAAGCTCTTTCAATACCTAGTTGGTTCTTACCTGCTGCCGCGCCTGGCGCAGACCGGAGAACTGTAGGGAGACACAGATTATGGTTATTTATGATAATTTTTTCTGTTTTACAACTTGAATATTCACCACGCCCGGAGGAAGTCTACGTATATCCATATCATGGCGGTGCCTGCATTTTTCCCTTTACACATTATTACTGTTATTCTGCACATTATAATAATTTATGTAAGTATTACAGGAGCGTGTCTGCTCGCTGCCAGGATCCGTCTCAGATCTCCACTGACCGAGGTTATATTTATCACCGTAATAAGGTCACCTCCGAGGCTGTTGTTGTCTACACTGGGCGGCTCCGATTCCTCTAATTTGTCAGGATAATGGGACCTAGACATTCCGTGGGTTAATAAGGTCAGTAGGTCTGGACCCCGTTTAGCTTTACTGTATCATACCCAAACAATGCAGCTCAGGACTGTCTAGAATGTGTGGCTGACCGGCAGGATTTATGGGTAAGTTACAGTACGTTCTTATCATGAGCCTCTTTTTATGCCTCATCTTATCCGTCTTGGCAGCATCCGCCTGGCACTGAGCTGCAGATCAACCTAGTATCTACTTACAACCATAAGGACTTTTCTAGATCACGTTCACTTATTTGTATCCCATGTTCTTACTGAAGGTACCGTACACATCAACGATGAACATTTTAGCTACAATTATAATCTGTTGGGTGAAATTGATCAGTGAATGATGGCTTCTACTGACCGATAACAGACCATTATGGACTGGAAAGAAGTCGCGTGTTTTTTTAAATTTTCAGCCGGTAGTTGGATGAAGGATCTTTCCAGAATGGTCCATGAATGATCTCCCAGCACCGTATTTTTTGCCGTATAAGACGGGGGGGGGGGAAGTTGGTGCGTCTTATACGGCAAATACACATTAAAACCCTGTCATATTGCGGCGGTCCCTGCGGCCATCAACGGTCGGGACCCGCGGCCAATACAGGACATCACCAATCGCGATGATGCCCTGTATTAACCCTCCATACATGGCGATCACAGCTGACCGCTGCGTCTGAAGCGAAAGTGAAACTAAACCGGCTGCTCAGTCGGGCTGTTCGGAACCGCCACGGGGAAATTGCGGGGTCCTGAAGAGCATACAGGACACCGGGAGGGACCTTACCTGGCTCCTCGTTGTCTGATCGGCAAATGACTGCTCCATGCCGGGATTCCCTGCATGGCCGGCGCTCTCCTTCGTCGCCATCACGTTGTCGCGCACGCCTTCCCGTCATCCAATAGGAGCGGCGTGCCTAGCGACGTGATGGCTGCGATGGAGAGCGAAGATACCGGGCAGCAGAGATGTTCCCGGAGCGACGGGGACACGGCGACAGCGATGGAGGGTGACATCCAGGGCAGCGGTGACGAGCGGTGACGGTCCGGAGCGGCGGGGACACGTATTACCTCCTATACCAGTGGTCTTCAACCTGCGGACCCCCAGATGTTGCAAAACTACAACTCCTGGCATGCCTGGACAGCCAACGGCTGTCCGGGCATGCCGCGAGTTGTAGTTTTGCAACATCTAGAGGTCCGCAGGTTGAAGATCACTGTCCTATACTTTACATTGTATTCGGTTCAGAATCTTTATTTTCTAGATTTTCCTCATTGGGTGCGTCTTATATGCTGGAGCGCCTTATATGGCAAAAAATACGGTAAATACTGTTCTCAGAATGTTCCCACACCATCCATTGTCCTTCATCCGGTGTCCATTATCACGTATAGTCAGTATGAACAGCTGTAGAGGCTACAAAATACGTTGGACACTTGTTGACTACACCTACCGATTTTGGTGGGACCAGCCGACTAGCCAATGTTTATGGGGCCTCCTAACACTCTCTTCACAGATGATGATCACATGTTGAGTGTTTATGTTTATGATGGTATTGGGGGTCAGATGACTTCCATTTCTACCGATTTGCCAGGACTGGCTGACTCTCGAATTTGTATGGTGGTCTCTCAATTCCAAATGTTCAGATTGGCCAAACATGTGGTGAATGAAAAGAGGGGATGTGGTGTCCCAGCACCAGTAGCTGTCCCGTGGTTTTGGACTGTCTCGGGCAGCCTGGCAGCACAAGGTGTTGGGCCCACTAAAGTTCTGTTGTTGGATTAATTATGTATGTATATAATATCAGAATAATATCTTTTGTTAAATTAATTTCATTACTGTTATATACATATATTTTTTTTCGATGTTATTGTGCCTTTAAGGGGGCTACCCATGTGACCCTGCAGTGAACCCCATGTGACCCTGTCTGCCAATGAGAACCCCAAAGTCTCCCCTATATAGTGCAGTGCAGGGAAGGAGTTAGTCAGTCTAGTTCCAGCAAGGCTCCTGACGTCAGTGTGTTCATTTATTCCCCGTGTCTGGCCCAGGAGAAGCTGTCTTTAACCTTGGACCGTGTATAGGATAACAGTGCCCTGGCGTCACGAAGTGATCAGGGAGGTCAGACGCACTGGCAGATTTAAAGTGTCACCAAAGCTCTCTTGGAGTGGATTACCTCCCATCTTCTTAAAGGAGAACTATTATGCAGGACAATTTGGATAGGAGATAAGTTTTAGACCGCTGGGACCCAGGGGTCAAGTCCTGGAAAAAGAAATGAGGGAACTCACCCATGATTTCCACTCAAGGGCTGGTCCTGCTAATGGGAATGGTGTTCCTGCTGTGAAAAAAGTACAGGAACTATGTTCCCACGCCTTCCTGCAGGACTTGACCCCTGCTGGGACCCCCCCCCCCCCCCCCCCCATGTAGTCCCCAGGAATGGAGCGGCTGCCGACATGCCCCCTCATGTAGTATCTCCGGCTCTCCCATCGAGCTTGTCGGCCACCAACTTCATGTGGGGTCAACGCACCCCGTTACTGGGGAGAGCTGGGGTGCTGTGCAGGAGATCGTGGGGGGTCCCCAGCGGTCAGACCCTGTGCAATCTAAAACTTATCCCCTATTATTATCCACTACATTTTTCTGCAGAATAGTTCTTCTTTAATCCCAAATTTTGCCAACCGAGGTTGATGAGTATGGGGTGAACTTACAATGTAGCTGTAAGCTGAATAAACACTTGGGCGACATCTTCTGAAGACGTGCGGGCACCTTAAGGCATGTACAGTATGCAGCATGTAAATTGGTAAATTGCAACACTAAGAATAAAAGGTAGTGGAATTGTGGAAACAGGTTCGATAGACATTTTAATGATATGCGAACAGTGGAAATAAATTATTCAAAACATCTTTACTTATTCAGCATCGTGTATGAGCGCCACGTGCAAAAATACATGCACTGACAGGCCATGGCATGTTATCAATGAGATTATTAATGGTTGTTCAAGGAATGTTCTGCCATCTTGAATGCCCATGGACACACAAATCATCTAGATTCACCACTGGCAGCTCCCCGCACACTTGCCAACCAATGACGCCCCATGTGGTCAATGGGAGACAAGTCCGGAGATGCTGCAGGCCGTGGTAGTGGGTTTAGAATGTTCCACCGATTCCTCCAAATGTGGTGAGCTGACCCTGTCTATGTTATCATCATATAGCCCAGCCTGGTGTTATTGTCTTGAACGGCTCCTGGGACCCTTTGGAGAAATGGCCGTACCACTGGTTCCATGCCAAGATAATAGTGTACCTGGAACGCAGACTAGAGGGGTCTGTCTCCCAAACATTATGCCCCCCCCCACACCACAATCCTGGGAGTAGGACTGGTGTGACGTTTCCTCTTCAACATTGCATTCGCCACATCGAAAAGGACAAAAAGGTGATGGTGCAGAGCAAGACAGCCATCGAGACTAGAACATTGGCCAATCCTCATCAGCGACTGGTCCCACACGATACCTGGAGATTGGTCTGAAGACCACATGGACAATGCCATGAAGAGGCCATCACGAGGGAATGTCCCACTGGTACTACTCCAGGATTATACTTGGCATAACTCACGGTAGCTACATTGATGATGTACACAGCACTGATGCCAGTGTTCTATAATTTTTCTCGACATATGTCATCACTTTCAGACAGCTGACATCTCGAGCAAAATAATTGAACATCAGCTGTTTCCCTGCGTACTGTGCAGCCTCATCCCTCTCCCTGACATAGGTGTCTGCTCGGCCCCAGACATCCAGCACAGTGCGGCACACAGTCAGCTCTGCTGTAACCGATCTATACAGTCAGCTCTGCTGTAACCGATCTATACAGTCAGCTCTGCTGCAACCAATCAGGTCGCTTCTTTCATTTTTCAGAGACCTTTTCAAAAATGAAAGAAGTGATCTGATTGGTTGCTATGGGCAACTCAGCAACTTTTCCCCTGGACAGGTTTTGATAAATCTCCCCTATGTCATCCCGGGGGAGTCTCTGCTGTCACTTGTGGAGTCACCCAGGAGATTCCTGCAGCCGTGACTCAAGTTATATTGTGTCAGGACAACACCCGACGCCTGGATGAGCAGAACACAATGTCACACCTACACAGCCCGTACACAATGTCACACCTACACAGCCCGTACACGATGTCACACCTACACAGCCCGTACACAATGTCACACCTACACAGCCCGTACACAATGCTGCCCGTTCCTGCTCCCAGTGGTTATATCCCTGTCTGTACAAGTCCCACCCGGAGAAGGCACCAGAGCGGATACAGAACATGGGATGATTGTAAAGCTACCAGAATCCTGCCATCTCAGCATTTACCACCCAGTCCTGTGTATATGCACAGTACCACTTCTCTTATCCTTTATCTATGGACAATGCACAGTACCACTTCTCTTATCCTTTATCTATGGACAATGCACAGTACCACTTCTCTTATCCTTTAACTATGGACAATGCACAGTACCACTTCTCTTATCCTTTAACTATGGACAATGCACAGTACCACTTCTCTTATCATTTATCTATGGACACTGCACAGTACCACTTCTCTTATCCTTTATCTATGGACACTGCACAGTAAGACTTCTCTTATCCTTTATCTATGGACACTGCACAGTACCACTTCTCTTATCCTTTATCTATGAACACTGCACAGTACCACTTCTCTTATCCTTTATCTATGGACAATGCACAGTGCCACTTCTCTTATCCTTTATCTATGGACAATGCACAGTGCCACTTCTCTTATCCTTTATCTATGGACACTGCACAGTAAGACTTCTCTTTTCCTTTATCTATGGACACTGCACAGTACCACTTCTCTTATCCTGTATATATGAACACTGCACAGTACCACTTCTCTTATCCTCCATATGTGTACGCTGCACAGTACCATTTCTCCTATCCTGTATATATGGACACTGCACAGTACCACTTCTATTATCCTCCATATGTGTACACTGCACAGTACCACTTCTCTTATCCTCCATATGTGTACGCTGCACAGTACCATTTCTCCTATCCTGTATATATGGACACTGCACAGTACCACTTCTATTATCCTCCATATGTGTACACTGCACAGTACCACTTCTATTATCCTCCATATGTGTACACTGCACAGTACCATTTCTCCTATCCTGTATATATGGACACTGCACAGTACCACTTCTCTTATCCTGTATATATGAACACTGCACAGTACCACTTCTCTTATCCTGTATATATGAACACTGCACAGTACCATTTCTCCTATCCTGTATATATGGACACTGCACAGTACCTTTTCTCTTATCCTGTATATATGAACACTGCACAGTACCACTTCTCTAATCCTGTATATAGGAACACTGCACAGTACCACTTCTCTTATCCTCCATATGTGTACGCTGCACAGTACCATTTCTCCTATCCTGTATATATGGACACTGCACAGTACCACTTCTATTATCCTCCATATGTGTACACTGCACAGTACCACTTCTCTTATCCTCCATATGTGTACGCTGCACAGTACCATTTCTCCTATCCTGTATATATGGACACTGCACAGTACCACTTCTATTATCCTCCATATGTGTACACTGCACAGTACCACTTCTATTATCCTCCATATGTGTACGCTGCACAGTACCATTTCTCCTATCCTGTATATATGGACACTGCACAGTACCACTTCTATTATCCTCCATATGTGTACACTGCACAGTACCACTTCTATTATCCTCCATATGTGTACACTGCACAGTACCACTTCTATTATCCTCCATATGTGTACACTGCACAGTACCACTTCTATTATCCTCCATATGTGTACACTGCACAGTACCATTTCTCCTATCCTGTATATATGGACACTGCACAGTACCACTTCTCTTATCCTGTATATATGAACACTGCACAGTACCACTTCTCTTATCCTGTATATAGGAACACTGCACAGTACCACGTCTCTTATCCTCCATATGTGTACACTGCACAGTACCACTTCTCTTGTCCTGTTAGTTGTAATGCTCAGTATAACCTCTTGTCCTATGAGTGGAGCAATGATCGGCCCCTTAGTTGTTTAGATTGGAGGTCTCCTGCCCCCACCTGCAGAGCATCGCACCATTCCCCCCTCTCCTGACTATATATACATATAACGGTGTCCCCATTGGCTGTAAACATTCATAGCAGTCACTGAGCGCAGCGAGGAGCGGAACGTGTTGATCCCTGTGGAGGATTATGCAGATGATCGCACCTCTGTCTGCAGCCCAGGGGAACATTCTAAAGGACGCACAGTGGCCCTGATGTTGTGTATGGACTGTGTATTCCAACCCAACTTATTATTCTGTATATGGAGGAGTTTGATGAGGATGATGGTCCTGAGGGGCTCTCAAGGTAGAAAGAAAAGGTTCATTAATAATAAACATCTTATTGGGGTGGAGGTAGGTTGGTTTTTTGTTTTTTCTTCTTCATTAAAAATGAAATAAAAGGCTGAATCTAGTTATTTAACCAAGTGACCCCATCATTCTGCAACAGGTTAGAGCAGTGGGGGGAAAAAAGTCTTCAAACCCCAAAAATCAGGTTGGGAAAGTTAATAAACAAGTGTGAAAATGTCAGTTTTGTCAGAAAACGCCCCTTTTTGGGGTTGATCGGAAAATGGTGTCGGAAAGATCAACAAACAGACAAATCCAATCAGGTTTACAATAGTAAATCAGGGCCAGTATATACATCGTGAGAATCACAAGATACGAGTATACGGGATTATATTATACTAGGTACAACCCTGCAGACACTGAGCGGTATTATAGTAGTTATATTCTTGTATATAGGAGCAGTATTATAGTAGTTATATTCTTGTATATATGTGGCAGTATTATAGTAGTTATATTCTCGTATATATAGGTGCAGTATTATAGTAGTTATATTCTTGTATATAGGAGCAGTATTATAGTAGTTATATTCTTGTATATAGGAGCAGTATTATAGTAGTTATATTCTTGTATATAGGAGCAGTATTATAGTAGTTATATTCTTGTATATAGGAGCAGTATTATAGTAGTTATATTCTTGTATATAGGAGCAGTATTATAGTAGTTATAGTCTTGTATATAGGAGCAGTATTATAGTAGTTATATTCTTGTATATAGGAGCAGTATTATAGTAGTTATATTCTTGTATATAGGGAGCAGTATTATAGTAGTTATATTCTTGTATATAGGAACAGTATTATAGTAGTTATATTCTTGTATATAGGAGCAGTATTATAGTAGTTATATTCTTGTATATAGGAGCAGTATTATAGTAGTTATATTCTTGTATATAGGAGCAGTATTATAGTAGTTATATTCTTGTATATAGGAGCAGTATTATAGTAGTTATATTCTTGTATATAGGAGGCAGTATTATAGTAGATATATTCTTGTATATAGGAGCAGTATTATAGTAGTTATATTCTTGTATATAGGAGCAGTATTATAGTAGTTATATTCTTGTATATAGGAGCAGTATTATAGTAGTTATATTCTTGTATATAGGAGCAGTATTATAGTAGTTATATTCTTGTATATAGGAGCAGTATTATAGTAGTTATATTCTTGTATATAGGAGGCAGTATTATAGTAGATATATTCTTGTATATAGGAGCAGTATTATAGTAGTTATATTCTTGTATATAGGAGCAGTATTATAGTAGTTATATTCTTGTATATAGGAGCAGTATTATAGTAGTTATATTCTTGTATATAGGAGCAGTATTATAGTAGTTATATTCTTGTATATAGGAGCAGTATTATAGTAGTTATATTCTTGTATATAGGAGCAGTATTATAGTAGTTATATTCTTGTATATAGGAGCAGTATTATAGTAGTTATAGTCTTGTATATAGGAGCAGTATTATAGTAGTTATATTCTTGTATATAGGAGCAGTATTATAGTAGTTATATTCTTGTATATAGGGAGCAGTATTATAGTAGTTATATTCTTGTATATAGGAACAGTATTATAGTAGTTATATTCTTGTATATAGGAGC